>NC_136878.1:25931342-26487484 GCF_949152265.1 Phoxinus phoxinus | reverse complement strand
CAACGTTCCCCCAGGGGAATGGTCCCTGCACCCACAGTCAGTCCAGTTATTGTGGTGCCGTTTCGGCAGGGCGAAAGTCGACCTATTTGCGTCGAAAGACAACGCCCACTGCCCAAGGTTCTTTTCGAAGAACGAGTACGCTCTGGCCCAGATATGGCCCAGATGCCCGTTATACGCGTTCCCTCCGGTCTCAATGTTACCACAGGTAATCAGGAGAATCAGGGAAACACGTCATTCGGTGCTCCTCATAGCCCCCCGATGAGAGAATCAGACATGGTTCTCGGAGTTGGTGCGGCTGTCAGACTCAGCCCCATGGCCGATCCCGATGAGGAAGGATCTCCTTTCTCAAGCCGGCGGGTCGATTTGGCATCCTCATCCAGAGCGCTCTGCTGGTCTCTGCAAGCATGGATAATCAACGGATACCCTCTACCAGGCGGCTCTATGCGTCTAAATGGTCTGTGTTTAATAAATGGTGCACTGACAAAGGCTTAGAACCACAAACTTGTGGGGTTTCGTGGGTGCTTTGCTTCCTTCAAGAGCTGTTGGACATGGGCAGGTCCCCCTCCACGCTCAAAGTGTATGTCGCGGCCATTGCAGCGTTCGCCGAGTAGACGCGCGGCCAGGCGATAGGAAGGAACGAGCTCATCATCCGCTTACTTAGAGGAGCCAGGAGGATGAATCCCCCGCGGCCCCCATCGGTTCCTATTTGGGATCTTTACTTGGTCCTAGAGGTCCTGAAAGCACATCACTTTGAACCGTTACACTGTGGATCTAAAGTACCTCGCGCTCAAAACCGCGTTTCTGATCACCTTAGCTTCAGTTAAACGTGTGGGTGACTTGCACGCGTTATCAGTGAACGCCGCGTGTCTTGAGTTCGGACCTAATGACTCTAAAGTCATCCTTAAACCGAGACATGGTTATGTCCCCAAAGCAATCAGCATCCCCTTCAGAGCGCAGATCATTTCACTCTCAGCTTTGCCGACATCAGGCAGCGAGGTCGACGCGAACCTCCTTTGCCCTGTCAGAGCGCTGAGAATCTACATCACGCGCTCCGCCGCCTTCAGGCGCTCGGAGCAGCTTTTTGTTTCATTTGGTGGGCGCACCAAAGGTCTCGCCGCCTCGAAACACAGCCTATCCAGATGGATAGTGGACGCTATTGCTGCGGCTTACGCGTCAAAAGACCTGCAATGCCCTCTGGGCGTCAGGGCTCACTCCACCAGAGGCATGGCCTCTTCGTGGGCTTGGTCCAGCGGGATTTCTATTCGTGACATCTGTACGGCGACAGGCTGGGCCTCCCCGTCTACATTTGTTAGGTTTTATAACCTGGAAGTTCCCACCCTGCAGGCTAGACTTCTTTCAGTCTAAAGTCTCTAACGACTGCCCTGGTTGAGCTGCGCTATAAGGGTCGATGAGTTCAGTATAGACCGGCGGTGCCGCTCTGTATGTGTATCCCCTTCGGTGTGCTTATGTACATGTGCGAGCCCACTCTGTTGGCCGCCTGTTTCTCACTTATCTATGTCCCCTGGGGCGTTCCCCCCTGGGATTCATGTAGTGAATGCTTGGCGCACACGGCGTTGACAAGGGGTTCCCGGGGGAGAACCTCTCGTAAGAGAACGTACTCGGTTACCTGACGTAACATCGGTTCTCTCTACGTAGAAGAGGGAACGAGTACTGCGTTCCCTGCCGTGTCGCGCCCCGAGCTCACTTCGCTTCAGGCGATGAAAAACCAGTGTTAGCAGCCCCCGAGCTGTCTTATATACGCTAAGCCACCCCCATTCTGGCGGGCTATGACGCGTGAGGGCGCTTTGGGCGTGACGTCACGCCCGGCTCAGTGGTAGGCTGCTGCAGTTGCCGCGAGGCAGCCAATGAGCGCGCAAGACAGCCTAGGTCTGCCTGCTGCTGCACTGCGTTGACAATATATACACATTTTAAGGTACATTTTTGGCTTCATATCTCGAGCAAAGATGACTTTATCCAGAGCGTAATTTCATTACGCAGTACTCGTTCCCTCTTCTAGAGAGAACCGAGGTTACGTTAGGTAACCGAGTACGATTTTACAGGTTGTTCTGTAAATGTTTACATTTTATTAGGGCCCAAGCCTTGAAAAGGCGAAGGCCCTATTGTTTTCCAAAGGATTATTCTTCTTAACTATTATTATATTACTACCTTTTGGGCACTTTTGGGGGCCTTAACGTGCTCAAAAACTCTTGAAACTTTGCACAAATGTCAGAACCCGCGGCCATTAGAGCCGGACTGAAGCTGGTACCCGGGCGTGGCAGGGGAGCTCGACAGCGCCCCCTGGAACGCGGTCCGAAAACTTTGTCCATAAATCAAACACGCTTGCGTGTAAAAATATGAAACTAGGTACACTTATAGATCTCATCGGTTCATATATCCTTCATGCTCTGACTTTTTACCCCAGCCCAACAGGAAGTCGGCTATTTGGCGTAGTTTAAAAAACACATGCAATGGAATTTAAAATACTCCTCCTAGACGATTCAACCAATCACCACGAAACTCGGTGTGCATGAAGTCAAGACATGGAGGATGATAAATTACGAGGGGATTTTTGATATCTCGAACGGTTTGGCCGTGGCGAGGAAACGAATTTATGGCGAATATTGGAAACAGGAAGTGTGTTATAACATCCTCATACATTAATTGATCTTGATGAAACTTCAGCAGTGTGTTCGTTGTAAGAGGCCGATCGCATGGATGTGACTATTGTGAGTCAAAGTTATAGCGCCACCAACTGGCAGCAGGAAGTGTGTCACTTTCAAAATGCTTTGAATTCACCCTCTTATTTTTACCCGATTTGCTTCAAACTTTATGTGTATAATGTAAACACACGGCAGATGTAGACCTGTGAAAGAATTATTAATATCTTAAATACTGTTGCCATGGCAACGCTTTAAACTTTTATATTCTTTTTGGGTGCATTTGAGGCTCTTAACATGCTTCAAATTGCATGAAACTCAACATGCATATCAGATTTATTAGGTACTAGGCATGTGTGAAGTTTCAGAAACGGGCGTGGTAAGGGGCTCAGTAGCGCCACCTTTAGTCAAAAATGGGGTATTAGTTTTACCTACAGTAACAAAAATCGGTATTTATATTTATCTCCCCGAGCCGGACAACTTTCTAATTTACAGTCATTAGCTCCGACCAACAGGAAGTCAGATATTTTGGTTTGAATGTGATTTGATGGGAATTTTGCCAGTCTCTCTCAGTGTCTGTGTGTGTGAGAGAGGAGGGGGGCTTTATTTTAACCCTTTCTCTGCTGTGTGGGACTTCTCGGGCACTTTTGGGGCCCTTAACGTGCTCGAAAACTCTTGAAACTTTGCACACAGGTCAGAACCTGCGGCCATCAGGGCTGGGCTGAAGCTGGTATCCGGGCGTGGCAGGGGAGCTCAACAGCGCCCCCTTGAACGTGGTCCGAAAAACTTGGTCCATATATCAAACACGTTTGCATGTAATAATATGAAACTCGGTACACATATAGATTTAATCGGGCCGAACAACTTTCGTGCTCTAAGTTTTACGCCAGTCCAACAGGAAGTCGGCTATCATGGGCTGTATGAAAATGCATGCCCCTGGAATTTGATATACTCCTCCAAGAAAAATTATCCTATCGCCACCAAACTCGGTCAGCATGAAGTAAAGACATTGAGGACGCTAAATTGCGGACGGATTTTTGATATCTCGAACGGTTTGGCCGTGGCGAGGAAACGAAGTTATGGCGAGAAAAGAAAAACACAATGTGTTATAACGTCTTCATACATTTATTGATCTTGATGAAACTTCAGCAGTGTGTTTGTTGTAAGAGGGCGATCACATGGATGTGACTATTGTGAGTCAAAGTTATAGCGCCACCAACTGGCAGCAGGAAGTGTGTTACTTTCAAGATACTTTTGACTAAAGTGGGTGGGTTATTTTTACCTACAGTCACAAAACTCGGTCTCTATATTGTGCTTATCGATCCGGACAACTTTCTCATTTACAGTCATAAGCTCCGACCAACAGGAAGTCAGATATTTTGGTTTGAATGTGGTTTTGTCTCTCTCTGACAGAGTTCCCCCTGCCATTCTCTGTGTGTGTGTGTGTGTGTGTGTGTGTGTGTGTGTGTGTGTGTGTGTGTGTGTGTGTGTGTGTGTGTGTGTGTGTGTGTGGGGAGGGAGGGAGGGAGGGCACACACACAGACAGCCCCCCCCCCCCTTTCTGTGTGTGTTTGGAGGGGAGCAGAAAGACTCACACTGATGCAAGCTCTAAAGCAGACTTCTTCTCGACAGTTGGCGGGGTTACGTTATTGCCCGTCGTGCACAGGAACCCGAAAGGCAACGGGGGTGGCGGCTTTTTATATATATATATATAAATATAAATAAATATAGCTGCAAGCAGCGATGGAGGGCCCAAGCCGGTGGCAGCGCCAGCCCGGTGCCTTTAGTGTAACTAAAGGCACCAGGGTGGCGGTGCCACCGGCTTGGGCCCGTAATCGCTGCTTGCAGCTATATTTATTTTTGTTTTTCTGTAATTCTTTTTAGGATGAACGGATGTAAACGCCACTGCTAAAAATTAAGTACTTTTTGACCTACATACAGGACAATGAGAAAAAAGAAAGCATTAAAATAGAGATCTCAAACCCTGAAGAGCTGTCCATCTCTCCCTCCCTCCAGAAGATTGTAGAAGGGAAACATGTCTTTCCCTCCGAGAGCAGCTGATGCCTCCAATGATCTGCATATTTGCAAAAGATAATTATGAGACCACATTTGTGACAGACACAATAAGCTGTATATAGTTGATTTGAATTTCAATCCTAAACAGCTTTATAAATTCATGTACAATTATTATTATACACATACAAATATTTTTTGACCTCATCTTAAAGGAATAGTTCACCCAAAGAAAAATATTATAAACTATAATCACTGGCTTCCGCCAATTGCCATGCGCGAGTTCACGAGAGAGTTACGTGGTTTTCACGAGGCATCTTCTATTCTCACCTAATCTTACGCTACACCTACGTCATATGTCATGAGTCAGGTCAGAGGTCACCCTTCCACCCAAACTTGACTCTCTCGTGAACGCAAGTATGGCCGTTGCTGGAAGCCAGTGATTATAGTTTATAAAGGTTTAAATATGTAGATTTTTCTTACAAAAACCCATCGCTTTACATTAGAAGGCATTTATAAACCCACTGGAGTCGTAGTGATTACTTTTTTGGATGGATGCACTTTTTGGAGCTTCAAAAACTCAGGCACTATTCAATGCCATTACAAAGCTGGGAAGAGCCAGGATATTATATATTATAACTCTGATGTGTTTGACTTAAAGAAAGTGGCCTAGACAGCTAGGATGGCTTAAGGGTGATTAAATTATGGTATAATTTAATTTTTGTTGGTGAAATATTCCTTTAATTGAGCAACTACACGATATATTATGACCTAGTTGAGTCAACTGCAAAAAACTGTTGACTTTTACATGGGACGTATGTACTTCAAACTTACGACAAATTGAGCTCCCATGACAAGACAGTGCAGTCTTGTCCTCCAGCAGTGAAAACATTTCTCCCATCATATGAGACGGCTAGAGTTGAAACGCCTGTTGAGTGACAGATCATTGCAAAGGACTTATGAGGGTTTCCATCTACAGGCAAAATCTGAATGCCAACCTACATCAAGGAGAAAAAACAGGAATGATGAAATGAGACTTAAATCATTAAATCATAGTAAAGGAAATAAAATTGGCATAATGGCTCATGCTGATACCAAGAGATCTTAGTAAGACGTTAAAAAAATCAGTTTATATATGTGTAATAGTAATAGTTATAATCAAATGCATGGTTTGTTTATGAGGCCTGAAACACTTTTTTACCTTATCTTGTGTTATATATGCCATGTAACGAGAATTAGGGTCGCCATCATTAGATGCAGGTAAGATGGCCATCCTTTTCACTGGAGAACCATATGAGGGCCCAAAGACAGTTTTTCTGTTTAGACAAAGCACAGCATCACCAACAGAAATTTGTTTATCTTGTTTGATTTTGGATCAGATAATTTTATTCCCCAAAGATTAGAAAAAGGAACTCCTTTGCTCCTTAGAAAACTGCTTAACATAGTAGAGTGAAAAAATATTTAATTTAAAAGCTATTGTACTGTGCAACAGTTAGTTCCGGTCCTCGAATATGATTGGTCGAGCAGCGTTACAAGAGCGCTGCAACAGTTCAGCTCACTACAGCACTGAGGGTGTTTACCTTTGGTAAACACTAATGAGTGAGTCATTGAATCATTCACTCTAAGTGATTTGTTTACACACACACACACACACTTTTTTTTCACACAACCAATTAAAATGCAGATTCATTTAGGAATGAAAAGTTGCTGTGGCTTAGTTTTGAAATATTATCATAGGCAAAGCAAAAACAGTCAAATTAGCAAGCACTGTGTTAACTGGTTACTCAACATTAACTGTTTATTGAATTGTTGTATAAAAGCAATAATCATGCTGATTTTAGTGCTGTGCTGGTATATTCAGAAATACAGCACTATGTATTAATTGTATTAATGTTAATGGTAACATTTTTATTTTTATCTCACAGAGAGCATTAACTGCTTTACAGCTATATTATCCTGACACAAACAATTAAATAAATACTAATAATGTCTAATAGTTGAGTTAGAATGTTTTATTTTTTATTACCTGTTTATATTGTGTTTACACTAGCTATGCATACAATTTTTATGTATTATTTGTGTTACTGTAGGGTGTATTAAAGCAATACAACCAGATTATTTTTCTCCCTTTTTGGTATATTTGGTTGACAGCCTATTTAATTATTTGGAATTCAGGAGACCTGTATATCCATTGACCTTTATTTGTATTACCTCACGTAACATGAAGTCATCACTAAGTCCTTTCCCGTCACTTATGGATGATGACAAAAGTACTTCAGATGAATCTTCTGTTTCTTTGTCCATAGTCATAACAGAGATGTTTGTCTTTACACAATTATTAACTTATTTCCCTTTTGGATCATAAGAAGGCCATATTACTAAAATATCCTTGAAATCCCATTTACCAGTAGACAGAATGGTTTGGCTTTAGCTTCATTTGAAATTCAGCAATAAACGAATCAACCAGGCTGCGTTTCCCAAAAGCATCATAAGCTAATTTGATCGTAGAGAACACTGGTGGCAATGGTCTCTACGATCAACTTGTCATGCTGCTTTTGGTGATAACTCTGTCAACAGTCGAGATTGCTGTTTATTTCACTGACATTTCTATTTGTACTGCCAATAGGAAAACTGCAAACCTGCACATTTTGGAGGTAGCATTGAAGAGCTTCATCTTATACAGGTCAGAAGCTGTAAGGAGGAAGTTTTCGGGCGTCAGAGGAGGATACCACACCATGCATGTGGGCACAGCACTCTGTTCGATCCGATCAGAGCTCAAAATCAACAACTCATTATCACCGCTGTTCTGCAGATCATACTCAACCTGTATACAGACAGGAAGATGTGATACGTTTAACACAGTTCAACAAGTTAAACACATAGAGAGCAAGATCATATTAGAAAACAGGGACTCACCAGCCTGCGATCCATGCCAAGAGAGAGCAGGCGAGGCTGATTGTTGTCTAAATCCACTCCAAACAGCAGATCCTGAATAGGTTTATAATGCGAGTGGTGCCTGCCCTGGTACTTCCAAATCTCTTGGGTCCCCGCTTTACACCGACGGAGCAATGTCACACTTTTTCCAGTGTCCTGGCAGAAGGGAAATACAAATGCGAAACAAAGGAACTAAAAAAAAGCGCTCTCATAAAATCAACAACATCACTGTTACATAAAAAAAAATTAGGACCACTTAGTAACATTTTTGTGCCAGAAACAGTAATGTTTTAGTTTTTCATTTCACAATGTGACAGGTTCACAAAACAATCTATGCAAAAATGCAACTCCTACTAACCGCAGCAGCCAGGTAGCCCGAGTCCTGAGAGAAGGTGAGATGGGTAATGCTGTCCTGACTGTACTGCAAACACTCTTTACCCTCACTTTGAAGTGTACAGGCATCAACAATCTGCAAAGCCCCACTGGCAAAGCCTACTGCTAGGTAAAAACCTAGAACAGGGCAAATTCGCAATTTGTGGCATCCTTCGTAATCATAAAAATACAAATGTTTTAAGGTGGTATGAATGCAATTTTAGTCGCTTCCTGTCTGGGCAGTCTTGGATTAGACAATGTACCTATAAAGCTGAGCTAAAACATATATTATATGTTAACTATATTATAATAACATGAGTGAGATCTTGTTTAGTAGTTTACCTTGTGGGTCGTAGGTAATACACTGGATCTGTTTGTGGGGCTGGAAGACCCTGCTGCAGACAACCTCTTTACACTCATAATCCCAAACCTTGATTGTGCCGCTGTGGCTGCCCATAGCTACTAGCGGTTGTTTAGGGTGGCAGGCAACTGCTTCCAGAGGTTCTGGATGTTCCTTCAGAAGGGTCTGTGGAACATGTCTCTGTGCATTTACATGTACTACAGTTGCACAAGTAGTAGAGAGAACAAAATTTCTGTAATTGGAAGGAAGGAGAGAAACATATTTATTGCGGAGTAAGAATTTAATAATGTTGCCTCTATATTTCTGGCTCCAGTGGTGGTATAAACAGATACAAAGGAATATCAGAAGCAGAGATAGGTAGTACCCTACTTTAAAGGGATAGTTGACCCAAAAATGAAAATTCTGTCATCATTTACTCACCCTCATTTTATCCCAAACCTGTATTAATGTACTTCTTTCTTCTCTGGAACACAAAAGAGGATATTTTGAGAAATGTCTCAGTATTTTTTTTGTCCATACAAATGGAAGTCAACCGTCACCAAACCTGTTTGGTTACCAGGATTTTCAAAATATCTTCTTTTATGTTCAGGGGAATAAATAAATGCATACATGTTTAATGAATGACATGCGTGAGAGTAAATGATGATAGAATTTTCATTTTTGGGTCAACTATCAATTTACTGTCTATATGTATTCTGTTATACGGATGGTGCATCCAATCTACACACTGCTCTCTTGTTAGCAGTTTAGGCTTTTAATTGATGACTTGTGTAGGCTATCTCACACTTATGTGTGACAAAAAAAATATTATTGGAACTTAAAAACATCTTTGAATGAAATACCGGTAAATGCTAATTAAAGTTTCTCTCTAAAATGTTTTTAAACAATAATTAATATTTAATCCTGACTTGCTCATCATTTTTTTTATTAAATATTTTGTTAAGGCACATTTATCATAATAAATATTAGATCTTTCTGAATTTCTCACCTTATGACAAATGGTTTGGCATCCAGTGTGCAGTCTTTTGGATATCCCAGGCTGCTAGTGGAAGGCTTTTCTTTGGAAAAGGAGATGGATCTGATGGGATCCATGCTAAACTCATTGTAAAAGTTGATGAGCTTGAGATTTCCATCATAGAATTTGATTTGGCCATTCACGTCGCCTGTTACTATGAAACTTGACAGAGAACAAATGGAGACATGTATACAGATTTTGTAATGGCATTGGTTAAATAATGTCAAACAGAAAAACAACAAGTGAATAGCAAAGTATAACATACAACAAGTGTAAATGTAATAGGCACAACCTTGCAGTGGCAGCACAGTTATTAGCTTATTAGGATTTTTTTGAAAAATCTTAATGCACAGATTTGCCATAAACTGTATCTGTGTGTCATATATACCTGTCAGTCAGAGTCAATACAGTGATCGCTTCCTTCTGGAGAGGCACAATTTTCATGGCTTTTCTCACTATGGGTTGAGAAGAGACAGACTCAGTCTGCTTGTCCCAGAGAACTATATTCCCCGCTGAGGTGGCTGTAAGAGCCTGCACACTGTCGTAGTGGAAGATGGACTGGCTCAGGGAACCTAGCACCATATTGAAGGTCTGTATGGGGACATATTTGCAAAAGGTCAATGCCAAAAAGCAGGGCAGAATATATCACAACAGCACACAGAAATGTAACCTGATGAAAGGTTCTTCTGCCAACCTTGTCAGTAATTTCAGGAGCAGAGTATTCCAGATGTCCCCTTTCCTGAGCAACAGAATTCATTGTTATATACAGACAACTAAAATAGTAAATCAGTAACACAAATAAATAATTCCTACCCAGTTGTAGAAGAGAACCTGAGTGCTACTGTTGCTAACCAACTGTGTGCTGTCAGATGGATTGAAAAGTATTTGATTCTGGGAAGACATGGAGAATGTTTATATGTTAGACGCATTTAAAGCTGACTGATAACCAGTATTCATAAAGTAGGAATACTTTTTTTTTTTAAATTAAGACTGCTTTTTTCCACTTTTTATGTGTTCCTCTAGTGAAAAATAAATATGCCAAAATGTATTTGAAATACATTTATTTTATTATAAGTATGTTACATTTACATATTAATGTAATTAAAATATTAAAATAATTAAAAAATGTAATATAAATACCCTGCAATTGTATTGTTGGTATACTAAATTGATATACTTAAAGTCTGTTAAATTTAAAAACTAATTTTGTACTAAATGCACTTTAGTTATCCAGAAATAGTGCTGAGGTCCAACTAAAGATATACTTCAGTATATTTGATTGTGCTAAAGTGTAACTATTGCAAATATACTTTTGGTACACTTTAAATATCTTGCATTAAATGAATAATATCAAACAGAGATCATACCATCTTTACTAATAGTGATATTAAAACACATTAGGCTTAATATTAAGAAATGTGCAATAAAGAAGTATTTTTAAAATAATTTTAATTATAATATTTATATCAGAAAGTCTCAAGCGATACATCATGAAATATGTAAATGGTTTTGTAGTAAACTTAGTATGAATTAAACGTATTTTAAATACATTTTGGTATACTTTTTTCAGTAAGGTCAGCATAATAACCTCATCAAAGCACAATTTTGCAACATACCTGGCAACCATATTTTGGGCTGAGGTCAACTTGACATTGTGGGCTGTCGCTTTCATCTGTCCAGTCCCAAATACACACTCGCTAATGCATAGAAAAAAAGTACATAGGTCAGTGTATTTGTGACCAGTGAAAATATTATGTGATTTCATTTGATCTTTTTATGTTCATCTTCATTTCAGTTATGATACAGTTATGATTTTTATGCTGGAAATGCACGGCTCCTGGAGGGTGTATCTAAGATTACGTAAGATATCTACAGCGAGGTTATGTAAAAATATGATAGATAATATAAAACATTATGTTTTAAACCTGTACTGCTCCAGCTCCAACAGTCGCCAGATATTTTGAATCCTTTGAAAGTGCCAAGGCAGAAACTCCACCCTCTGGATGACAGTCAAACAATGTCCGCACAGGAATCCTTCAACATATATTATGGATTGACATGAAATGAAAATTATTTTGTAAATGCATGTTATAGATCTTATTGTGATTGATTCATCCATGTATAGGTTTCTTTATTGTCCACCTTGTAATTCCTGATCAAAATGTCATAACACGATCTTCTGTTGAAACAACACACTTCTCTCTAGTGATGTATGCCGAATTTCTCCAAACATTTAGTTTACCTTTATTAAACTAAATGCTCTACCTTTATTTATTTTTCAATAATCCGTTTCAGTTCGATGTACATCACAATACGGAAGAAAAGATCTGTTGCTACTTTCCTTTCGTCACGACTTCAACAGGTTTTTTTGAAAATCATATTCAAGACCATCAAGTCCTTACAGTCAGTTGTAAGGGCAGATTTACAAAAACAATATAAATAGATTGTATAATCATATACACACATATATATTCATATACATATATGAATATTTGGGTCAGAGTTACCCTGTGTAAGCATCCCATATAATAACAAGACTCTCTCGGCCCATGTCCGCTGTCACAAGCCAACGCCTGTCTTCACTGGCACACAAACAGGTGATTGGACTGCAGTGGCCCTGTAGACACCAAACAGCACAAAAGGAAAAGTTACAATAGAAATTGAGGCTTTAGAATAACTTTATGATTTACTTTCTTAGTTTGTAGCCAACTGAGCCTCCTACTTGTAACAGATGCTGAGCATTAGAAGTGTGATCATACATGACAGCAATATGAGCACAAATATACAAGATGACAAGCCTATCTTCATCCTGCAGGCTGAGAACAGGTAGTGTTTGGTTGATCCCATAAGCCCAGTCAAGGACCTGCAATTGCAAAGATCAAAGTTTTACATAGATGTGAATTAAATAAACTAAGGTATAGCCTAGTGTTAAGCATTTGAAAATAATATGATTTTTACTTAACAGTTTTACTTAATCAGTATGGTTAGCTCCTAAATAAACGTATTGTAATTATATAATGCATAATACGGTATACGACATCTTTTTAGTTTTAGAAGATAATATCTGGAAGTAAATAAAAAGGTAATTTTATCAAACCATTACCAGTGGGTGAGTTTTGGTTCTGTTCTCCTTGGGAACGACAGACAATGATGTGGCTGTGTAAACTTGTGAATCCGCAACATTCTCTCCAAGACTGGATAGTTCACTTCTTCCTTCTCCAGCTTCTTGTACTCCTTCGTCGTCATTATGTAATGCTTTCTTCATATGATTATCTTCTACTGTGCTTTTCTGCTCCCTCGAGCCGTCAGTTTCTGCATCTGTCTTATCTGCCGTTGACATCGCTCGTCGTGTCTTGTAGAAGGAAAGCTCAATCAGAAACACGATGTTACCCGATGAAACCGCTAGAATCTCTGCGCGTGTCGGTTAGCCAGGCTAATTAAGTCTTTCTAGTGCCGTAGAAATCAGTTGCCTCTGTTAAAGGTTTGTTTAAAAAAAAAGTTTGGATTGAGTAACACGCGAACACATGTGCAAAAATACTCGTAATCGTGCAGATACGAATGTCTCGCACATACGAATAAGTTATTCTTTACCTAGCCATTCAGTCTAATGACCCACGCATCACGTTGCTAAGATACGGTCACGTGGGAGGGCAATACTGACAGCTTTGCTCTTGCTGATTTAGAGGAAAATCCCTCATAAAAGGAAGTAAACTAAAGTAGCCTACTGAAAACAAAGTGTGTTATAATAGGAAATGTATCAACATCAATTTTGAATCCAGTTGGGCTGCCTTAATATTTCGAAGGAAACCATGATCCTTTTTAAGGATTCTTAGATAAGCAGAAAGTTCAAAAGAATAGCATTTATTTTAATTTTAATGTATCCTGAATAAAATGATTTATTTTTAAAAGCCCCACACTTTTTAATGATTTTGTGTAGGGTATATTATATTTTTCAGAAAAATAAACAAAATATGTTGTCACAATAGAAACAGGGAATTATTAGACTTTTCAGCTAAATTTAAACAGCTGAACAGTTAAGAAACACTAAGCCATTTTTGACAATGTAGGCTTAAATGTAGGCTAACAACACAGCTGAACTTGTATTGGCCTGCTAGTTGACACTTGCCTGAATGTACACCAGTGTGGTTTTTATTTTATTCTCTTGATACCAAATAGCAATTAAAAAAATAGGTGCTGTATATGGATGTAGTCAAACTTTTGTGTATACTGCAGTTATGCAATTATGGCAGTTTTGAGCCACATGTCTGAAAACAACTTAGAAAACCATTGCTAGTTTCACTGTAAACCTGCACTTGTGTAATTGGACATTACATTCAAAATATGTACTGAGATGTAGCCTTTTTACACTTTTACAAGTGACATATCAATAGGATTTCAGTAAAAAAAACAAAAAAACATCAGATTTTAGTTTTTCAAAGAAAGTGTTGGTTTAATTTCTCACATCTGTTTAGTTAACTAGTATCAATCTCAGACTAGTTTGTTAGTTTGCCAGGTCTTCTTAAATGGAAAACCTACTTAAAGAGGTTGTTCCATATATGGACCCTTTTCACAGCATCGTAAAAAGTTTTATATATATATTTTTTTTTAAATGTATTTATAACACTTTACTTTATATTACCTTTGCATCAAATTACAAAAAAACCTAGTTAACGCTGCTGTGAGGCTGCTTCAGCGGCAGGAGTGACTGTATACTTGGCATCTTTCTCTCTTCTGACTGCCGCTATATCTCTCTATTTTTTTTACTGTTTTTGAAAGTAAATATAACGACTTCAGCTTCTGAGAAACACGGAAATGTGAAAAATGGTCTATCAAGCAAGTCGTTCTCATACAATATGGTGAGGAAAAGCATAAAATAGTGCAATGTTTTGCAAAAGGCATGAAACAACTATCATTTTGCAAAAAATTAATAGGTATTTGAAGCAAAAAAGCATGTCTCTGCCATCCCCAAAAACTCATGCTGACTGGCAGTTGTGCATAAAGTTGCATTACACCCCTAACCAAAGCTCACAGAGAGAAACATTTACGTTGGGTTTAGAAATAGATTTTCAAACAGTCATATTGTCGGGGTGTTTTTGCATCCTTCTTTTTATACCATAGAGAAAATGTAATAAACATATCTTTCAGAAGTCATTTTAACATCCTCGGGGACCCTAAAGAGACATTCCATCTCACTTCCCAATATTCCAGCTCAAGCACCCACTAGCTCTTCACTGACGTCACAGTCTTGTTAATGGGGTGGCCATTCACCAACCATCCAGAAATATATCTAGACCAGAGGTCTTCAACCCTGCTCCTGGTGACCCACTGCCCTGCAGAGTTTATTTCCATCCCTAATCAAACACACCTGAAGTTCTTCAGGATTGCTTGAAAACACATTGGAAGGTGTGCTGAAGGTTAGAAATAAACTTTGCATTACAATGGGTCTCCACGAGCAGGGTTGAAGACCTCTGATCTAGACCATCCATTGTACAGCATTCGTCAGTGAAAAAAAAAAAACGATTTAAAAACGAGTCTTCATGTATTTCTAAACCCAATGTAAATGTTTTTCTTTGTAAGCGTAAGTTCGGGGATAGGGATGGCTAAAATGCAACTTTACGCACAACTACCAGCCTGCACGAAAAGATTCTTGGGACTCCATAGACACCATCAGCTTCAAATATCTGTTTGCTGCTCAACAGTAGCTTTTTTTTATAGCTGCCCTTTTAATACATTCATTTGAAACCTTCCTTAACAAGCCTTTATCTTACCGAGTTGTCCTGTGCTCTACATCACAAATCTTTTGATAGTTTGATAATCTCTATTCAGTTTGCGCTAAATATTAGTTTATTTCATGCCTTTTGTAAAACATTGCACCATTTCATGCTTTTCATCTTTTGAAAGATCTTTCTTCCTCCCCATATTACATGAGAACTGTGACTTGCTTTATGTGGAACAACCTCTTTAATTAGGTTTTCCAATTACTTAAGAAGACCTGGCAAACTATTTAACGAAGCTGAGAATGAGTTATCTAAAAAAATATATGGGGGAAACAAACACTTTCTTTGAAAAACTAAAATATGAATGTTTATTGTGTTGAAATTTTACTGATATTTCACTTGCATATGTTGCATATAATCAACTCTGGTTTCCCATATTTCTTGAAATGTAATGTTTATTGTGAGTGTGCTTCTTGCAAATATCATTAATCAAAATAATTAGATTTTTCTATGGATCTAGTTTTTCACAAAATGTTGAAAAGGGAAGTGAATTTACCCAGATACTGCCAACCAAGGAGGAATATAACCACCTTGCAACATATGAGTGAATAAATATCTTTTTAAATAATTTTTCAAACCAGAAGGCCAACATGAAAAAGGACCAAATTTTTATCCGGATAGGCCTCAATTGGGTTAAAATATGTTTTACTTACTGTCTGATTAAGGATTAAAATACATTTGAAATATAGATTAAAACAAACACTCAAACGATTAAATGAGAAGAATAACTGCATAGTGCTTAAGGAATTTAACAGTAGGCTATATATTACATCAGTCACCCGGCCTATAGTGTCAAAGCGCAAACGCTCAAAGTGATCGGTGCATTTGCTGAAAGTAGTGCGCTCTACATAAGAGCAGTGTTCCTTTAAAACTAACATGAATCCATTTCCAATATTAACTAAATAACGTATCATGTTCCGTGCATATTTATAGTAATTACTGGGGATAATTTCTCTTTAGAACAAACGAAACTGACAAAAGGAGTACACACATTCCTGAAATGTGTATATACATATATATCCTTCCGCCACTTTTTGTGGCTTTTCAGACTGTTTAGGTCTATCGGTCAGTACTGAAGCCCCGCGTGAACTGTGTATATCACAGAGAGAATATCGCACTTAAAATAACAACAAAAAAGGGCGAAATTACTGGGTTGGTATTTTTGTTGACATCTAAAACATATGGATCGACCTCGCTTTGGTTTTAAAACGGACTAAATCGTCTCTGTTTAGGAGGGGAAAAAATCAGCAGAGCTAGCTGAAGTAGCAGGCAGCATTAGTGGATACTTGAATAACTGGAGGAGTAGCTTTACACGTTGGCTGTCACTAGATCAACTGTCAGCTAACACGTCAAATAGCATATTCCGCACTCGTGCGCGGTGTAAAACGTTTTTTTTCAAACAGTCAGAAAACTCTGCTCAAGCTGTCGTTTATGGGATCACCATGTCCATGAAGCCGCAGGCCGGTGGTAATCGCAAACCCGGCGGAAGCAACAGCGGAGCCGCTGCGGCCTCCGGTACCGGGGGAGCAGGAGGAGGCGTCGGTCGCCAGAACATAGGCAGGTGGGTTCCGAATCTGCAACATAACGGGATTTTAATTTGGAGTACGGATGAGCGCAAACCTACTGGGGGATGCGGCATGCCCGCACTTGTGTCGTAGTTTAAAAACGCAGGTTGTGAATTTGCAGTGGTCTGGATTGAGCGCAAGTAGGCCGATATAGGCCGATATAGGCCAAGTTCTCAGGACAGGGATTCATTCACACGTTAATGGGCACAAACCCATCACGGTTAAAAAATAACTGCTGATAGCGGACAATACGTTCGTGAATATTTGAGAGGGGCGTGTTGTCTGCTGTGGTGAATAGGTTCAGGATGATTTGCCTTTTTGCCGGGGAAAATATGGCTGTGCCAGCTTTTCCCCACAATACAGATGCAATTATATCGTTTTGGAATGTATTTTAATGTGATTTATCGATTTTGATATTTGAATAACGTTCAAAGAAATGCTTTAATAGTACTACAATTTAAATAGCAGCAGTGTTGTTAGCCAGCTAACTAGCCAACCTTTATTTGGTTATACTGGTAGTAAGTTAATCGATTGCATTTATCCGCATGACAGTCTAACGTTAGTTGTTTTATATATATTTTTGTTTTGAATTTGCTCAAAATAAAATCAAGAGGTCATTAATAGCCGATAATTACATTATTTCTACACCATTTATAATTTCCCTTTAATTTGTGTCAATCCCAATAAAATTGGTGGCTACGGATACCTTATATTTTTACTTTTATTATTTATCTTATCTGTCCAACGACAAAGTTCTGTCGGGTCTGATTTTTAAACCGGTCTGAGGGCCTGTGAATCGACGTTATGGGAATTCATCCTCCCATATGAGAAGTCACATGTTAGCTCTCTCTGTCACTATTGAGAATGACATTAACCCAGTTTCCGTTCTAGTTTTCTTGCATTTGGTTTACTTGAGGATACTAGGGCAGAATTGCGTCTTTCCTGTTACTAATCATTTGGGAAACGAACGTTTTGGGACTATCTGTCAGACGGGTACATTTCCGATGAGTGGCGGCGCTAGAGGGGAAAGTCAGATCTCAACCTTGACGTTTCCAAGAGGTTGCATGTATAAGTCCGTCCTTGCTAGATGACATTTTTGTAAGTATGTTACTTAGAGCGTGCTGTGATGCACGAACAATATTGTTACGGTTTTTATTTAGCTGTAAATGTATTTGTAAACGTGTATTCCTACAGCTAGGATAGATAGGCCTTTATTGGCATCACATAGTCGCGCTGCTGCATAGTGAAAAATGTCATTCTTGTTTACACGGAACAACAAGAGTATTATGACTTGTAGAAACTGTGGGAATCGTGAGTGGTGCAGTGAAGCCTACACCGCCTGTAATGCAGCATTTGATTTGTGGTCTGGCTGCTAAAAAAAGGAGGACTGTCATTCACAGCTGTAATTCTCTAATTTATTTTAATGGACTGGAAGCACTTGATAGTTTGTATTCAGAACATGCTCACTGAACTCATTCTTGCTGCACATTAGAGACCTCATTGGTATTTCGTCCTAAATGTGTAGATGAACACTTTATAATGTAGGATCTCTCATACTTGCACGTTTGTGGTATAATGCAGTCAGTGGCTACGAATCACGTCCTCTCTGAAATGCAGATTTTCCCCTAAGCCTGTTTGGGAACTTCACAAGCACTTTTTTGACATAAACATGACCTATTGCATCCATCTACTATATCTATAATACAATATATTTGTTAGTTTTATTAATTTTGAAGTCCAAATGTAGTCCCCAGAAGTAAAAAGCTAAAGGTAAGCTATAAACGAACTACATCACGGTCCCACGACTTCAACGTCACCATCACTTCAGTCAACTCTTTCAGTTTTTATCTAAAAAACATAATTACACGTTAGAATAGTTTATAAGAGCACAATTGTAAGCATAACAAGGCTGTAATAGAGGACTAAGTTTACCTGTTCAGCATGATGATGCTTAATGTCCTCAACAGCCTCATTTAGCCACTTGTTAGCAACCGCCTTTTTCAAGGCATAGCTTAAAAAAATGAGTGGGATAATACTGATGATGTATTTTATATCGTATAATAAAACGTCAAAAATCAGAAAAAAGATCCGGACACGAAAATTGGCCCGAAAAGCTCACAAGATTTTGCTGTCCTAAAGCAACATATAAAATGCAAAAGTACAAAATAAATGCAAGGTTCGCGCTTTAGTAGAATAAAACATGAAAGTATTTTGAGCTTGTTCACCACATACCTTATTTCATCCATTTAACCAAAAACCCATTAAAAAAAAACATTGAATTCGAGGATTGATCCGTAAGTGCAAAAATGCTAACTCGTTTCTGCGTTTTGGCCTACAAATTTACATCATACCTGCACCACTCTATTAAAGGGTTACTCAATGCCTGGTCAGAGCCTGACTCCACCCACTGGCAATATTACACTGGCAACACAAATGAACATCAACTGGATATGTTTCATTTGCATTGGGTATATCCGTGCAGATGTTTAAAAAAAGGGGTGGGGACAATATCGACCCCAGCAAAAAGTGGTGGGGACTCCCATCCAACTCGCAAATTATGCCTTTGCTCCCTTTTCATTGTAGCTCTGAATGTATACCAGTGCATGTGCAATCGATAGCACCACCGGTGTTGCATGAATTCTTGTTCCTAGGAGTGTGTAACTGTTTTGTTTTTTTGGCTCTGAAAACTGTCTGCATGTCAAACATTTCCTTGTTTCTATTTGATTATAGTTGTTATCTATCAAGCTTATCAATTATGTTGTTTTCTTTCCTCCCAACAGAGGACGCAACAATGCCAAAGGACCTTCCACTGCAGTGAGTTGTAACTTTTCTTTCAGTTTATTTCCCTTATTCACAACATTGATTTTCTAAATCAACCAAAAATGTCTAAATCGAGCTAAAATTTGCTTCCCAAGCATTGAAAAGTCCTCAGTTGAACTCGATATCAGAACATTGAACACTGCTCTGACAATTATAGGGCTGTCACTTTACGTTCGAAAATCGATTGCACAATCGATCGGACCAACCAACACAAGTTTCGAAAACGAAAATAGGGAAGCGATTTTTACGGCCTTCTCTCGGAGCGCGTCACACAGCAACTGCAGACTCTGACAAACACACATAACAGCAAATTATACTTCTGCATAATGTCTCTTTTTACAACAAAAATTGTGAATTCTGCTGGTATTCAGACAGTCTCATGCATACAGATACAGATTCGAGCTACGGGCTACAATCGCCTACGCAGGCGAAATTTTTTTGACATTTCTAATCGTAAACACAGCCATGTTGAAGCCTGCAGTAACGTTTTTCATTGATGTTAGGGCAGTCCACTCTGCTTATTGTTTTTCGAGAATGTTGCACTCCTGTTTGTTATTGTGCGCGAAACTTCATGCCAATAAATCATCAGAAATATATATTTCAAGCGCCATCTTTACTTTCGTCCTAATGCCTGTTAGTTGTCTGTGGATTTGCCTATATTTGGCATTGAAAATGGAAACCTTTAGCCTAGAAATCTAGACGCACCCTAGCGGCAGCAAAATTCTAGTCAGGCCAATTACATCGTGTATAGAGTCGGTGGGCGGGCTTAACAATGACGACAGAGTTGCCTGCTACCTTGAAAACAAAGAATTGATGCTGCTGCTGGCTAACAGCTTTCTTTCGAATCGGTTTTGGCCGTGACTCTGGAGGACTTGGAGTTAAGTTTTTCTATGAGAATAGAACAAAGAACGGCATTTAAGTCATTCTTAAAAAAAGGAAGATGTGTTCGGTGTTTTGCCAGACCGGATCTTTGCCGCTCTGACTACATCACCTTCTTCGTTGCTCTGGTTGGTTGTTGCGCTATCCTATTGCGTGCAGAGAGAATTTGAAAGACAATCGTTTATCCCGCCCCTCGGATTGAGCCATGCCAACAGTGAGTTGCCAGACCTAACATCTTGATGTGGGTCTGGCTTGCCAGGCTAAGAAACGTCTTTAGACATGGAAAATCGATTCAATGATCACTTATGTCTCAAAAATCAAACAGGATTTTTTCTCACAAAAGTGACAGCCCTATTATGTTAGAGGACCAGAACTGTAATACAATTTAAATATAAGTATTGACTATGTCTCCTTCCCTCTTTAAGGTGGCATTCAGTGGAGTTTATGCAAACATGAGGATGGTTCATGTTTTGACCTCAGTTGTGGTGAGTTCAAATGCAGTTATTAGTAAAGTTATAAAAATGCTTGTTTGTGCAGCTGTTATTATTTTTTCTGTTTCTTTATTTTATCGACCTCTTTACCAAAATTAAACCAATTCAATCATACTGAATTTTCTTTGTGCTTCACCACTCAACAGGGAAACAAATGTGAACTTAAGGTTAAAAATGGCCTGATCTACGAAGGAGTTTTTAAAACCTATGGCCCAGAGGTGAGGAGAAGAATTTCTATGGCTGTTCTATGGTGTTTAAATCACTGTGTAGCTTTTTTTTTTTTTTACTGTACTTTTTATGCACATTTGGCATTTGTCCATCTTTTTAAATTGTGCTGGTCTCTTCATCTGTAGTGTGATATTGTCCTGGATGCTGCACACAGGAAGAGTGTTGAACCTAATGTGGGCCCTCGCCGTGAGGATATTGTGGAGAGCATCATCTTCAAATCCTCAGATGTAGTGGTAGTTCATTTCAAAGATGTAGACCTCAACTATGCCAAGAAAGGTGAGAAGAGAACTGTGTCAAATGAATGTTTGTCCCTGCTTCTTAGGTGGTTACTTTACAGGTGTAATATACTGTAGATAGATAGGTAAAAAAAAAAAAAAAATGGCCTGGGCAATATGGCAGAAATATCATATCACAATTTTTCTCAGGGAAATCACGATTCACGATTGAAACATGCATTACCCGAATGAAGCCGCACTTTGTCTGACTGTTTTACACGTTACTATTTTCAATAAACAATATCATAGATGCGTAGTCAGATTTAAGATGAACCGCGGTGCAAGTGCATGCCAAACCTTGGGTGGAGAACGGTACGGTTCGATTTCTTTCTTTTTTTTAACCAAGAAGTTTACACTAAATACGAAGCAACCATGTCTGTATTTGCAATTCAGTTTTTTCCCCAGATCTGATTTTGTTACACATGTGTAAGCAAACATATTGAATCAGATATTAGAGACTCACATTGAACATTTTTGGTTCTAAATCTGATACATATTCATTGTTTTGTCAACATATCAATTTCTCCTTATTTCTCAATTTGATGTGGTTAATATCTACTGTAAGGGAATATTGTTATATTTGCAAATGTCCAAACAAAGTAATTCTGCAGTGAAATGATGTCTAGCCATCAGATTATTACATTTGATGAGTTTTTTTATTAAAATGTTAGAAAATGAACATAAATAAGTACACAAATATGTGAATTCCCCATAAATCTCTCATTGACTCATATTAGTTTTGTGACATACTTTAAACTGGTTTTGAATGTACATAATACATCATGTAAAAAAAAACATGAATGAGTATTATTTCAGGAAATGACTGCAGAAAAGAATAAGACCATCTTAGCTTACCTATTCGTAATGACCATATATACAGGGAGATACCAGAACAATCAACTTAATCTGTGATGTGGTCAGTGTTACACAATCAGATTTGTGAGCCTTATCGTGTAAATGCAGACCACCAGAAATATCATAATGGACAGTGCCTGCTCTAGAACTGCCATTATGTTTTGTTTACTGAGTTCGAAATGTGTTGTTATGAGATGGGATGACATTTTGATGGATCAAAGACATAGCAAACCACTCGTTATAAAATATTTATAATGCTTCTACTACATACTGCTTTCAGCAATACAAAACACACTTATGAAATGACCATTCTAGACATACTTGACATATTGGATATAGAACAACCTCATAAGGCATGAAATCAATTGTTTTTATCCTTTTGGTGACAACAGCATTTGCAGTTTGCATTAAAGTGTGTATATTTAATGTCTCCACTGCTCCTTTCAGTCAATCTAATCCTCTTTCACTGTAGCTGCTGAAATGCATTAGTTGAATCTCTTCAATGACTTTCACAAACTGACCCCTTCTTTATTCTGTCTTTTTCTCTTAAATGGGCGTAGTCTCATCAGATGCAGGTAATACAACTCATCTATTTCTTTTACCAGTGTATTTTTATGCAAAAAATAAATAAAATGTTTGTTTTTTTAGTTGCTTGCGGCATTCTTTGAGTAGGTGAATAGTGCAAGACTTGCAGGCATTTTGACACAGAAATGCTTTTGTTATTATGATCTTGCTTGATCAGGGATCATGCTGGGTAAAACTAGAAATTAGTTTACTAATTAATAACACCCCTATTTTAAGTAGGCTACCTAAAAGGCACATTTAACAGATCAATTAGAGGTAGCTTTTACAGAAGGTTTGTGTTCTACAATACTTCACCTCAGCAAGCATGAGGGAAATTGTGCAATGTTATAATAACTTGAGCTACTAGATTTCGATTTTGAATTGTGTGAAGATAAAAAAGTCATTCACCATACCAAAAGCCAAACAAGCAACAGACAAGTGCTGAACCCGCTCAAAGCTGGCTGCAAGTAGCTACTGTAACATTTTGACTGTCATTGCATCATGAACCCACCTGATGATGTCATATTTAGAGGCCCGTTTCATTTCATGAGTACCACAGTATTGCTTTATCTAAATAAATCTTGGTGTGAGATCATAATTCTTCAGGTTGTGATTTAGTTTTGATCCATTTGCATGCTTTTTCTCCTCTTCCTTTATAAAAACGAATGTATTGAAATCATCATTGCAAGGCCAGTTTAACAGCGATAAACAAAAGCAAATCATGTTGTATGGGGTTAGAATTGTTGCATTATTCCAAATAAATAGATTAATATTCACAAATAAATATAAAGAGTTTCACAAAAATGTATACAATTCACAAATAAATAAAATGAGATTTGCAAATAAAAAAATATTTATAAATGTTTTATTATTTTACAAACACAACTCTGCCTGGCATTTATTTTTGAATCGCTTTCTGTGCATTTGTAAATCGTTGAACGCATTTGTGAATAGCTTCTTGTGCATTTGTAATACCCCTCACGCATCTGTGGATTTTGAAATCGACCTGCAGAGAAATCAGCAAATAAGTAGACTCCACCCACCGTTTACTCAAGCCAATCAGATAACGGCCACATTGAGCTGGCCAATCGTAGCACGTTCTCGCTACAACCAATCACGTTTGGCTTTACACTCTGGGCGGGAACTGATTATTGCACCCTTGAAAGGAGCAATAATAATCTTCGGGCACTTCGTTCAAATTGAGATTAACTGTTTGTGTTGTCAAAACTAGCGTGTTTGAAATGTTAACACAGTTTTCCCTACGTGACGTCTGTTTTCTTAGCTGCAGATATGAACTGTCTGCATAATCATACTTATATTGACTACTGGCTCCTTAGAAAATTCATATGATACTGTCTACATGACGCGGCGCAGCGCGACACGATGATTCATTGATAGTAAACGGATGCCCGTTCTTCTTTTGAAGTAGCGGCTGCTACACGCAATTACACGAGGACAAAATTTGCACTTTCGCTTTGCCCAGTGTAGATTGCCTCGCACGGGGTAGAAAATGATGTAAGAAATTACAGAACATAAGATTTTGCCTTTTAAAGCACAATTGCGGTGACAAATAGCTAAAGGACATAAAGAAATGTCATGTAGAAAGGCAAATATGAGCCCAAATGACCACCCATGATGTAACAGTACGAGTCTCGGCATCAGCATGTACTGGGTTGGATGCTGCAAATAAAAATTTGCAATGCTGAAAAATACATCTATGCATTTAGCCTACTTTAGATTACTTTTACCAAAGAAAAAACTATTAGGCCTAAGTCTGATTCATATGAAATATTATTTGTGTGATCAAGTGTTTTAACCGATCAATAAATGCATCGCTTGTCTGCTGGCCATATTTCACTTAATTTAAATGCATGATATCTTGGAATCCAACAACCTGTCACACGTTTAAAAATAACCCATCTACCGGTATATCTTCTCTACAAACAAATGGAATCGTAATACAGGTATTGAATATTTAAAACTCTATTTATAATGCTCTATAGATTGTTAGACCCACGGAGCTGATCATATGCGACATTAAAAATCGCATATGAGTGGGAAAAGCTGCTGGCTGTTGTTTGACAGTAATTTCCCCTATTATACAAACTCATGTATTTATCACGAGGTTGAACCCAGTTATTTATTAGTCAGCTACTTTAGTGATGCTTTTCTGATATATCTTGAATAATGTGACGCTTACATAACGCGTTGTTCCCATAACCGAGATGTGAAGCGCTGTTTCTCTGCCTTTTTCCAAGGCCCATAAAAATTGTGGCTTGGCTTGATACACAGTCTAATGGTCTAATTCTAACAAAATCCAAATTTTATTACAAATGCACAAGAAGCTATTCACAAATGCGTGCAGCGATTTACAATCGCACAGAAAGCGATTCACAAATAAATGTCAGGCAGAGTTGTGTTTGTAAAATAATAAAATATTTGTAAATATTTTTTATTTGCAAATCTCATTTTATTTATGTGTGAATTTTATAAATTTTTGTAAAACTATTTACATTTATTTGTGGATCTTAATCTTTCCATTTGTGAATTTTATAAAAAAAATTGCGAAACTCTTTACATTTATTTGTGAATATTAATCTATTTATTTGGAATAATGCAACATTTCTAACCCCATAATGCTGGGATGAAAACTACTTTATCAATTCTTTGAAACTACAGATTGAAATGGGTCTGTGTACGTTTTAATCATTTTATTTCCTATCTGGAATAGAATAGTGAGAAATG
The DNA here is from genome assembly GCF_949152265.1 of Phoxinus phoxinus. NCBI lineage: Eukaryota > Metazoa > Chordata > Actinopteri > Cypriniformes > Leuciscidae > Phoxinus > Phoxinus phoxinus. The sequence continues at coordinate 26,461,933 of NC_136878.1, read as the reverse complement.
AAAAGACTGCTTCTCTATTATTTTTTGTTTGTTTACTTTAACAAACGGAAAATTTGATTTTGACACTTTCTCATTTTTCGTTTGGTTTACAAATCGGTTTATGGTTTTGAGATTTTATTCGCACATATGGGTGGCGCTGAAAGACCCTTAATTCTGATTGGTCAAACCGGGCTGTCTTCAGTATGGCCTTAATTCTGTCAGTTGAAATAAGTCTCACTGCCAAATGCCATTTTAATAAGCATTTGTCACCACCACACGAACTACCACTCGTTGACATTTGAAACAGATAGATGTTCCTGGGCATATAATAAAGCGCAGCTTTGCCTCTAATTTACGACACTTAAATAGGTTCAAGCAATACAGTATGCTGACACTGAGTTTGGTGTATTATTTATTATTTCTATATTTAAAAGCAACATAAATCGTACAGCTTATAAATCATACTAAGTGATGTTTTTGTTGTTGTAGGGTCAGGGGATAGAATATACAGTATAAAATCATTGTCTTTGGAAAGTCCTCATAAAACGTGTGACACACCTGAATAAATAATTGTGAAAAATAGATAGAAATAAAGTTAAGTATGATTGTAAGCATTGTGTACTCGGTTTACATGAAAAGAATGAGATATAAAAAATAATTGAACCCGTGAACATGTAGGCTACTTAATATCCGACAAAATTAGCACGGTTGGAGAGTAACTGTATTATAGGCCTTAAATCGATACACAAATCATCCAAAATGAATGGGATCATGTTGCTTTGTGTAATTTAATCAAATGCATTAACCTACAATTACATTGAACAGATTTGATCATATATCATTTAAAACCAACCATCTTAACACTGTAAGAAAACAGCACTTTTTAAAGTTATTATTGTTACATGCTTAATTGGTTGGTCTTCATCTGAGGCTTGTTAATTTATTTCAAAGTATTGTTTATTCCCCCTGCTTTATGCATTTAATGTTTGTCCAGCAAAGCCCTGGTTAGTATTTTCTAACTACTGTACTATAGAACTTTCGGTAACACTTTAGTTTAGGGTCCAATTCTCACTATTAACTAGTTGCTTATTAGCATGCATATTACTAGGATATTGACTTTTTTAGTACTTATAAAGTAGATATTAATGCCTTATTCTTTCTTAATCCTACCCAATACCTAAACTTAACTACCTTACTAACTATTAATAAGTAGCAATTAGGAGTTTGAGGCAAAAGTCGTAACTAATAGTTAGTTAATAGTGAGAATTAGACCCTTAACTAAAGTATGACCGTACTTTCTTAAGCCGCTTTTCCACTGCACATGACAAACGGCAGCCGTCGGACCGGAAGTCGTTCATTTCCAATGGAGAGTCGTACAGGAGCTGCGGTGAGTTTTGATCATATGCGTATGCGGGAAATTCGGATTCGATTTGAGCTTTGGATCCGTTGAAGTATCTGAACTTCTGCGGCTAGACGGTATGACCGGATGTGATGTATTCTTCTAATCAAAACTATGAGCGTGAGGCTAGAATTAACAATATTTTAACTCTTTAATGTTATTCTGTAAACGCATTTTCTGTAAAATGTCGGTTATTAATAATTATGGCAGAAAAAAATATTTTATAATTATTAAATCAATATTTAAATTGATTAGCTCTATAAAATCTACTATGTTTTTATTTTAGATGTATTGAGGGTCATTTGTTTTGTGTGGATATATTCATGCTTCCATTACATTCATTAAAAGCATTCATTTTACCATTGTTAATAGCCGAGAGGGTAACGGTTGCTTCACGACCAATTTCTAAGTTCCGTGCGACTGACACTAGGGGGCGAAATGCGACAATCGTATGCGAATGTCGTGTGCAGTGGAAAGGTGGCTTTACTCTTCTTCTTTCTTTTTTTTTGTTGCTTTTTTTGTCCCCTCCATTTGTCATGTGCTCTATATTTAAAGATGTACTAGGTATTGAAAAATTACATTATATTATTGTGAAGGGCCTATGTCATGGGTGTCCTGTTCCTGGAGGGTCAATGTCCTGCAAAGTTTAGCTCAATCCCTATAAACACACCTGAACTAGCTAATCTTCAGGATTACTAGAAATATCCAGGCTACACTCTCAGAAGAAAATGGTTCAAAAGCTGTCACTGGGTTGCAACCCTTTAAAAAGGTTCTAATATGTACTCTTTAGGTAACTATATGTACCTTTAAGTTACTATGTAGGCACAAAGGTGTACCTTTTGAAAAAGTACCTCCTTTTTTTCTGAGAATGTATTGTGTTGGAATCATAGACTGTTAAGGTTGGAATATAGGCTGGAGCTGAACTGCAGGACAGTGGCCCTCCAGAAGCAGGATTGGACGCCTCTGGCTTATGTTAATGTTGTTAAATCTATAAATGAATCTGCACAGCTTGATGTCTGCAGGCAGATGTGTAGGTCAGTCAATACAATGGAAAATGTAATGTGTAAAACGTTATTTTATCTTTACAACAATGCATGCAACCAAAACTGAACTTGATTTGAGAACTATAATGTTATAACTCCAAAACACATCCAGAATAAATACAAACACGCACATATAACATTCATAACACCATGTTCTGGTTTGACTAATATTTTGACATAATTGCAAAAATGCTAAATTTCGACAGTCATTTTTATTATAATAAGGATTTTATAATAGTCTAAACAAATCTAAATGAAAACTTGTGAAAAGATGTATGTCTATGAAAAAGTTGAGCCGAAATCGTATTTTCGAGAACAAAACCCCCCCCAAAATAAATAGACGAGCCGTCTTTTCATTTCTCGTTATTCTATTCCAAATAGGAAATGAAATGATAAAAATGTACAAGGACCAAAATGCTTGGTGTGATTCCACAGTTTGTTTTGTAAACCCACACATGTTGATTCTTTCCTAATTCTTTTCTATTACTGAGTTCTCTTGAGTTCTCTGTGACCCTTAACCTCTGACTTACTCCAGTGAAGGTCATGTTCTCAGGCATCTCACTTTCTAATTAGCATTCCTGTTGAATTAATCAAGTTTATTATGTGGTTTTAAGGTGCGGTCACATTCGCTTTCTGTTGGTCAATGCGGCTTTCTCGCCTCATAACCAACTTGAACCCACATGAAAATTCTTCGCCCTCGTGCAAAATTTCCTATTGTTTGGATTCCGTGAAACTCTGCACACGACGGGAGATGTGACTGCACCTTTAGTTTAAGCGTTAGGATTTAATAATCTATTAGCAATGGTGGAAATATAAGCAGGAAACTTTGTTTCCTGTCTGCTTTGACAGGGAATACCCATTTGTTTTCTGGTTATTGGTACAAGAGCTTAATTCTTCAATAATAAATTGAACATGATGTCAGAAGAATAAATACAGCTCCATCTTTTTTCTGATAACATGGCCTTTAAAATGTTTTTGTAATTTGGTGTGCTCAGATATATTGAATATAGTTGTATCGGCTTTATCGCCTCGCCCTTGCATCACCATTTGCATCACCCGGGTTCAAACTACACAACATTGTCTATTATGATAATTACTGTCAGATTATGTGATGTTGACTCCTTAATTCTTGTTGTGTACAAGAAATGTGTGTGATGTCATCGAAAGGTGTTGTAATAGCGCCACAAACTTCGTTTCGGCATGTTTGAAAGCTGTGTTCGGATGAGTCTTTGTGCTCCTATTGGTCAATGTCACAAATGTGACGGAACCGTCGTGGAGGGCCGGGAAAATTTTTAACATGCTAGTCTTTCTGTCGGGAAGTTGTGAAGCGTCAGTTGTCGTCCACGGTGTCACACTATACGATATAAAACAATTGATTATTGCATCCCGACACCCTTTACAAATCACCACGACACGCTACATCAAATGGATTGTGCCAAAATCTGACTAATGTCGTGTAGTCTGAACCCGGCATTTGAAATCATCACTTGTTTTGACTTGTACTTCATTGTCACTCATATCTCACATTTTATGTCTCTTTCGTAATCATTTGTGTGCTTTTGCATCACCATGATACACGTTATATGAATCCTGTTGCTTATTTTGTGTGTTGGTGAAGATAACTTCACTGACAGTGCGGTAAGTGCCCGTCTGAATGGAGAGCACAAAGAGAAGGATCTGGAACCCTGGGATGGAGGGGAGCAGCACATCTCGGGCAGCATGGAATCTCTTGACACTGATCTGGTGAGACGTCAAACAAATCAGGCTTGACCTAATGTAATAAATTGCAGTTGGATCATTGTAGAAGTATCATAAGCAGTAACGTTTAGATGTTTAACACAATAAGCCACTTGAGGTCACACTTTACTGTGATTTTTCTGTGGATACGAGAGGTATGGTGCAAAGCTGTAATCACATTTTTTAAACTGTCTCCCTCTCAGTCAAATGGTTGGGATCCTGATGAGATGTTTAAATACAATGAGGAGACATACGGTGTGAAGTCCACCTATGACAGCAGCCTGTCATCTTACACGTAAGTCATCTCATCTGTGTTTTAAATGACCTGATGAATATCTTGTTTTGTTTAAATTACTGGATATGTGCCGTCTCTTAATCTGCTTTTTCCTTTTGTTTCCAGGGTTCCCTTGGAGCGAGACAACTCTGAGGAGTTCCTCAAGCGCGAGGCTCGTGCGTCACAGCTGGCGGAGGAGATCGAAGCCAGTGCCACCTACAAGGCCCGTGTGGCCTTGGAGAATGACGACCGCTCAGAGGAAGAGAAATATACTGCTGTGGTCCGTGGAGAGAGGGAGCTTCACAGCCTCAACAGGTGAAGCTTGAACTAGTTACCACTGCTGTATGTATGTTTAGATCAGGAGATGTTTGTGCTCCAGTGTATTTCTGTCGATGAACCAATAAAACGGATATTCATAATAGTGGGGGGGGGGGGTTTCATGCTTGTCTTACTCTAAATTATACTAAGAGCAAGAAAAGAGCAAGAAAAAGCTATTTCATAAGTGTATAAAGGCATATTTTATTGCCATCGTGTTAATATGTTCACTTATATTACTATGAATAACTATGAATAAAAAAAAGTGCAATGCAAAATATGGCAGAATAAGTCCTGCCCTATAATTAAAAGAACCAATCGTCACTGCAGCTGCTGCTAGAAGCCCCGGATCCCATAGAAACAGTCAGAATAAGAAAGCAAGAGCATAAGTCCCATTTATGGGACTGTTCGTGTCAGATTTTATTGCTGATTTGAAAGGTTATTTAAATGTGAGATTGGTGAGCATTTTTTGAGATTTCTGTATTTTTCCATTAAAGTAGATAGGAGTTGGAGTTACATGCCCGAAATATCTGCTCAGAGGCATCGCAAATATGGCCGCTGAGTGAACTGGCTTTCCTTGAAAGGGGCTTTGATTAATTTCAAAGGCTGTGCCTAGATTGAAATATATTTAAATATCCCAGAAAATGACAAAAACTATCGCTGGTTTAAGATAACTTCTTGCCTGTTAAATTAATCAGTCTGTCCAAATGAACCTTTGCGCAACAGTTATCTTTTGCTTCTTTCGTCTGGATCAATTCGAGCAGCAGCACAAATGTCTTAAGATGTGGTCACATTTACCGGTGTTCAGCTAAGTTCTGCGGACGAAATTAAGTTGTTTCAATAGGAATCCACTCGAACAGGAATTTTGCATTTGGACTAAATATTTTCCCAACACGCAAATTTCGCATTAAGTGAATGGATAGTGGACCTTTTTACCTATGAAATTATGCTGAAATTCCACTAATGTGACCACACAATTACAACTACTACAACAACGTTATTAGTTGGCACTTTTTTGGTCAGAACTGAATTCAGGTAGAAAAGTATTGCTCATATTTTTTTAAACATTTTAATCCAGAGTTTTCCTCTTTATTTTGTTTACTTAAACAGAGAGAACAAATACATTCCCCCTAGTCAGAGGAACCGAGAACCAGGGATGTCATGGGGAGCTGGTCGTCAAAATTCACCCAGACTGGTTCAGTGTAGCCCTGGGCCACCCACACCCAGATCTGGATCTCACGACTACAACACAATGGATCAGCGTGTGGTCAATGGAGGTACAAGATGATTTGTGTTGGGTATCCATGTCATCTAAAATAGCTAGTAACTAGTGTAATGATGCCTCCAACGATCAAATTTGGTAATGTATTTAAACAAACTGTATGTTTATTGATTATGCAGCTTTGAATCCATGAATTATAATCCGTGGAGTCTGGAGTTACTAGCGCAGCAAGCAATGTGCTTATATTCTCTGGCTGGATCTTTGATAGACGTCTCAAAGTTTCCCCTGGTGTCACTTTCAACTGGATCATTCCTTATTAGTCCATTAAAACAGTACTCAAATCTTCCACTTAAAATACTAGAAATTATAATGAGCAAAAAACAAAAAAAATCCCCTTGGCTTTCTATGGGTATCTATTAATCCATTGTTCTCTCCTCAACTAACAGCCGATCTTTCAAATCTCTCTGGCTTTCAGTCCTTTCATGATAAAAGGATTCGGGCAAGGGAGTACTTTAGGCCAAGACTGCTGCTGTTCCAAGAGAATCTGATTGATCTTTCCAATGTTCTTTCTTTGAAGTCCTGTTTCCTTATTGTTTTCGGTTTCACCGCCTGAGAATTAACCAACGATATCTCAAAATGTTACATTTCGTCCTTGTTCTTTGGTGTCTTGTCATTCCTGCTCAATACTTTTCCATCTCCTCTCTCTACCTTTCCTCCTGGCTAGTTTCGGTCATCATATCTAAAATTCTCAATCAATAAGGCCTTCAGACTTTTCTATTTTCTATTCAATTTACATGGTCATTTGTTTCCCCTCCCCCTCTCTCTGTCAAATGTAGTTTTTCTTTCCTCTCATTCCGGCTCATTTCATCTCTGTCAGGTGCACACCCTTGGCCCTCACGCTGCCCATCTCCCTCCTCTCGCCCTCCATCCCGTTACCAGTCAGGCCCCACCAACTCTCTCCCGCCCCGGGCGGCCACGCCCACCCGGCCTCCCTCCAGACCCCCATCCAGGCCCTCTCGGCCCCTGTCTCACCCCTCTGCTCATGGCTCTTCAGGGCCCCTATCCACCATGCCCAAACGCCTGTCCACAGAAGGTACCAGAAATTCCAGACTGAGCAGCCATTTTGTTGTGGCACCACTACTCAGGTTCACGTTTTGCAATGCCTGAATTAAGGCTGTCACTAACAGCTTTGGGACTTTCCTGGTGTTTAATAAAACGACTCATCCTCTTGTTCCATTTTCTATTGCTATCCCTCTTTCTATGCATGATTGAAGTGAATTTGGGACATGTTTCACCCACTCATTTTCCGCGGTGTGTTTAAGGATTGGCATTGTATTTTGGCCATGGGGACACCACTAACAATGCCCAAGTGTTTCTTTCCATGTCTGACATTGGCTCGACATTGTATTCTCATACATCAAATGAGAAACTGTCTAGGCCTTTTCAGTTCAAATGTATATCAGGTAGATTGACTAGAATTAACTTTTCATGAGGACAGAGCCCTACACATGACATGCAGAAGAAGAAAAAAAGATATGGTTGCCACAAATTAGGAATTCATTCCTACAACTCATTTGTTCACTTGTTTTAGTTCAAACATGGCCACATTGTACTAATTTGATTCCTAATGTTTAGGGCTGTAACGATTTACGATATTAAACCGAAATCGCGACACTCAGATCCACGAACCTGTGTCGCGGTGCGAGAAGGCAGATCGCGATCGACACACCCCTTCCCAGACTTATCTTTCTCGTCCAGAATAGATCCTAGGGCTGTGACGGGGTCTTTTACATATTAGGTATGGGAATTTCAAGCAAAAATAATATTCGAAGATCGCTGGGTATCATTTGATTATTATTCTCTCCCCCACACGCACACACACACACACATACAAGCAAACACCAGAGCAAGTGAGCAAAGCGCGTGGTGTGTGTGTGTGGGGCACCGGCGCGCGTGAACTGGAGCTCACCTCATAAACGAATCGAAACTTATATAGAAAGCTTGAAATACTTTTACTTGATTTAACGTTAATTCAAAACAAAGAAATGGCTGCTTAGGCTAATTCGTAGGAAGTGTGCATTTCTCTATGCGTGTTCACTTTGTGGGAAGCGTTATTCCTGCGCTTGAGATGCGGGTCATGCGGAATAGTAAGCCTCGGTTACCTCAGAATAATTTTTAACATGCTCGAATCATCTCCACAATGGAGTATAGTTCTAGCTTAGAAAAGAAAACAGTTCAAGAAAACAGAGTTATAGCTTTAGCTATTTATTTATTTATTTGGCTTTTAAAATCCTCCCTCCTCGCAAGAATCGCGGTTTGTATCGAATCGTGGGTCAGAAATCGGGATACGAACTGAATCGTGGGTTTGCTGTATCGTTACAGCCCTACTAATTTTATTCTACTATCATACTAAATTTATATTTTTTCATGGCCACTTTGTTCTAATCCGTTCTTTCATTTTAGTTCAGTTCTGGGAATGAATTCTTAATATTTTGTCAGTATCTTTTTTTTGTCTTCTGCTTGTCATGTGCTGGGCTCTGTACATGACAAAGCTACTAAAGCGTATGACTTACTCATATTTGGTTAAAACTACAACATTTTCTGTTACCATGTGTTGTAGTGTATCCAGTACATATTGAAATCACAAATAGTTGGCATAGTTATTTCCCCTCAGTGTTTGCTTCACATTTGAAACTTTGAATGTCACACAGTTCACAGCATCTGCTTTTGGAGAGAGCTACACACTACACATTGATGAGAGATGCACTATAGGGTGTTTGTTTCTTCTTTCAGAACTCACTCATCTCTATGTTTGTGAATGCAGGTCCTCCAAGAATGTCTCCCAAGTCACAGCGAACTCCGAGACCTCATAGAGTGCCCTCTTGTCGGGGTGGTGGTCCTCCGCCTGATTATATGTCTCCAGTTTCATCGATGGAGGTTTCTGCTCCCCCTCTTGCTCGCAACAGCCCTTCTGGGGGAACCTGGTCATCTGTTGTCAGTGGTGGTAAGTAGGGTTGGGAATCGGAAGAAATTTTCTGATTCCAGTTGTTCTGCCAAACGATACCGATTTCGGTTCCAGTTCCTATTAAATAAAAATTGTTAAAACAACTAATAAATAATTATAGTAAGGGAAAAATGCACAATACTTTTTGTTTGTTTCTTATACTTGTCAAATTAATTTAACAGACTGGTAATGTCAACAAATTCAACATATTATTTGGCAATTTTTGCAAAAATAATGAATTTTTCAGAAGGAAAATAAACATTTCTGCATTTTCTTGGAGAATTTGGGACCTCTCCTAGCTTATTGTATCTTATATAAGCTCTCCTAGCCACAACACTAGTGAAACAGAATAATTTTTACATCGGTTTGAATGATTGATTCATGATGACTGGATGAATCGACGCTCTAGCGGTTAATAAACAGAACTGCATGGGTCTTGCGGAACAACATTGTAGCCAGAGCTACTTCTCTCTGTTTATGTCTATGACGAGTCACGCAGGTACTGGGCTTCACCGCAGTGGTACCGACCTGACCGGTGTAAAGTAGTCCGAGTATAAACGCTTATTACAGGCTCACCGTAGGTTTTCAGGATAAGAAAAAAATACGGTTTGAAAAAAGGCATTCACGATGTACTCTATGTAAATTCTGAACACAAAAAGTTACGGACTGCAGCTTTAACAGTCGTCTTTATGAATGTTTTGAAGCATCAGATGTAATCGATACACTCGTTATTTTAAGTGACTTTCAAAAGGTGATTTACTCTATTTTGGTTCCTACCGTAGTGTTTATACTCAAACTATAAACTTATCTAAGTACTTCTGTGATCATTTGAATATTTGTAATAGAAATATCGATAGTGTGTGGTTGAAAAGCTGTTTCATATATATTGACAACTGCTCTCTCTGGGTCAGCGACAGCGCAAACAGATTTTAATGTTCTGGTGTGAAGCTTTTGTTTTTTAGGAATAAGATTGCGTTAGGTGTTTGAATTTTTTTTTGTTTTTTGTTTTTTTTTGTTTTCGAGATTTAATTGAGATTAATCGTGCAGCTTTACTGTCTTTATACTCTCGCTGCGTTGATATCTGACGCAAAACGTATTTGAGTAGCGGGAGGGCTTTTCAGTGCATTCATTACTATTTTAATATTGAGCTTCTCACATGAGGTGAGAAATCGCTATTAAAGGATAAGCTCCCAGCACTTCGCCCACACATCTCACCAGAACCATTTTCGGAACCGAAATTTAGGAATTTCGCACGGTTCCGGTATTTTTCAAGAACACTAACTGTGCGTTCACACCGCCGGCGGCGAGAGCGTCAAATTGGCCGGAAGCCATTCATTTTCAATGAGAGCCGGCGGCGAGCTCCGGCGAGGGCGGCGCGGCGCGTCTTGGACGGCGAGAGCGGCGAGAAGAGTTGAAATCAAGTCAACTTTATGGTAATAAGCTATGACGCGGTTCAGCGGCAACCAGCGGCAACCAATCGTAATGTAGAAGTCCTCCGCCTGAGAGGATACCAGAGAACACAACACTGTAAACTTTGGTTCCGACCACATTAGTTCCTAAGCAAAATGGAGGAAAAGTTAATTATTTCTGTTGCGGGTTTCCCGTTATTGTACGACGTGTCCCTGTTTACATACAGGGACATTAATAAAAAGAACGACGAATGGAAAAAGGTGTCTGAAATGGTTGGTGTTTTGTTACTTTCACATTTAAAAGATTTTAATAGGTTAACTTATACCCTACGTGTAGCCAGTATGCACAAAATAGGATACTGATTTATGTTCAGTTCTTATTTGCTTTGCGGCTCCTTTAAATAAAGTTTTTAAAAAATCACGCATTCTAAAATCTACGTCAGAGCGTCAGAGAATCCCCGAATCTCACGGCGTCGATGGCAGGGCGGCGAGAGCGACTTTTGCCGCTCTCGCCGGCCGCGGTGTGAACGTACAGTAACGGTTCTGGATTAAAAAACGATTCTCGTTTCCCAAACCTAGATTTTAAATCTGTACCCAGTTTCAGTCGGAAACACTTCAATAATCAAAACATTTTTTCCCACTTTTCTTAGCGCACAGACCTCGTTCCCCTCGACAGAATAGCATTGGCGGAGGTGCTCCTAGCTCCTCCTGCTTGTCTTCCCCACAGGCTGGTACAGTGCCAGTAGACTCTATGACAGCTTCCACAACGGCGACTTCCCCCACAGCAGCTAACCCGGCCACCAACCTGGAAGCATCTCCAATAGAAGAGGGTTAGGACATCCCTTACACAATATGGGGCATTCGTGCTACTAATTTCCTCTGTACCGGATCTTATAACAGCCCTTTTTTCCATTTCTTTTTCTTCTATAGCCAAAGAATCAAGAGTACTAGAGACAAGACAAAATTCACCTAATGCCAACAAAGAGAATGTGAAGCCTATTGAAGCTTCTGCAAGCATCGCTCGATCCATCGGCAAGGGTGTGTACCATTGGAGATATAATTTATCATCTACAGCCAGCCGTTTTTTTATCTGAATTTTGAAGCTTTTGCTAAAGCTGTTTTTTCTGCATGTGATTTTTTTCTGTGTTGACAAAGCATGTAGAAAGCAGAAATTGCAAGTTGTCAGTATGAATTAAGGATTTGGCTTCTAAGAATTAATTTTCTTTTTCAACATTGCTGATACTGTAAATCGAGTGAGAAATTACTTTTTTAGTTTATCAAACTGAAACTAAAATCAAACACAAACTGCTATACAAGTATAGGTACGGCATATGCATTAAAGCTGTCACAATATCATGATATTTTCACTACACAAATTCACGATAATGACATTATTGCGACATCTATAGAAATTATGAAAAATAAGTAATGTTATCAGGCACATTCCTCTTTTAACTGTACAAAATTGCTGCAGACCCCTGCAGACTGGGGTCTCTAACACTTACCCCTGGTTTCACAGACAAGGCTTAAGCCTAGTTCCAGACTAAAATGCATGTTTTGAGCTGTTTTAACTGTTTTAACTGCAGATGATATCTTAAAATATGTCAGTGTCTTTGTTTTGTCTCAGGGTGCGCACCAACAATTATTTTTTTCTAAGGCACATTTATAAAAGGTACTTGCGTGTAATAATTGAACTAAGGCCTAATCCTGGCTAAACCTAAGCCCACAGAATCCAAAAAAACTGGGAACTTTTTTTGATGTGGGTGTCTAGTGATTTTGTGCGGCTGTAGTACTGTAGCTACTCGCTGCGTTGTTGTCTTTTTTTTTTTCTGTCTTATGACTGGTGTCTACCAGCATTATGGGCAGTTAACATGTCACGTCTTTTGTGTGCTTAAATTTGTTATTTTAAATGTAGACGCTCAAATAGAGAGCGACGTAATCACGACACTCAACTTCTTCGTCTTCATGGAGAACGCGGCTCATGATTGCTTTTGAAAAGAGGAGAAAGTGGCGTTTTCAGACGCGACATGTGAACTGCCATCTACTATGTTGCAGTGTCAGCCAGATAGTTATTGCCACTGGATTATTTATTATATTATATGTGTAGTATTAACACAATATCAATTCATTTTAAAAATATTTCAGAGACTGACTTTTTAAAACCAGTATATCACGACACCATTAAATCAAACAGATCTTGGTGAAAAATCTAATGTAATTGTGAATTGAATTCTTTGTAATAAGTGTGCTTTCTATAATGACTCTTTCACTTTTTGATCTTCCTAGGGCCTCTCAGCATGGCTCCAGATCACAGGAAACAAATAGATAATTTAAAAAAATTCAGTGAAGATTTTAGGGTAAGTTTTATTTCTCTCCCATTATGTGTTTCAGTAACTGCACAGTTTATTGAATCCCTTCGTCATTTATAGTTGCAGTCTAGCTCAAATTCAGATGCAGTTTTTGATCCCATGGTGAACAAGACTTCAAGGGACCTTGGAGTAAAGCCAAGCGATCAAGCAGCTGAGAAGAGCACAGTAGATTCAACGGGACCCAAAGTCTCCATGGAGTCCGGCGTTAATGAAGAAACCTCCACTTCTGTGAGCGTCGCCCTAGCAGGAAGTAAATCTGGTACCCCTTTACTCTCTCCTTCCTCTGCTGTACCAGAGCAGAAACGAGGGCCTGATGTGACATCTCAGGGCGTCCAGACCACCTCGCCTCTGGCCAACACTGCTGCAAAAGATAAGGATGAGAAGGAGGAGAAGAATGACCCTGTAGCAGAGTGAGTCAGCAGAAGAAAATAAAAAGGCTGTAGCATTGGCAGTGTGATTCAGTGACAGAATTCATTGTCAAAATGATAAATTATTTTGATCAAAAGTATAAAGAGACTTAAAAGAGTCTTTCTCAGCAACATGATGCATGCCAGTAATAGATTGTATTGCTCATTCCTCTGAGAAATGTTCTTGTACTATACTAAATAAAACCATGTTGATTTATTGTTTATGCACTTTTTAGGAGTGTTCGAAAATCTACTCTCAATCCCAATGCCAAGGAGTTCAACCCAAGGGTTTTTTGCTCCCCTGTAAGTAAATCAGTTGTTTGTTTTGTTTTGTCATTAAATTAACTCAACATATTCCCCAAAATATGTTTTTTCTGTGACAAAATATATTGTACCTTAAAGTCAGGCCATTTTGACAAACTAATATAAGATAGAAATGTACGTTCATACATTTCCTTTTAAACTGTTTCTTCAGCCTAAACCAGCAACAACCCCCACTCTGACCCGGCCTCAGGGTCAGCCCAGCCCTTCCATCGTAGTACAGCAGCCCCCTGCCGTCTATGGCCAGACCATGTTCCAGATGTACCCTCTGACCCCTGTGAGCCCTGGCGTTCAGGTGAGCACCATTATATGAACCCCTCTTGTCAGTTTAATCTAATTCGTTCTGTGCATGAAAGCCTATGTTTGTACTAAAACATCAAAAAGACATTTGTTTTTATTTTCATTCATGTGCCAAGCTCATTGATGTCCTGATTGTGTTCATACTTCAGCCATATCTCCTTTACTTCAATTTGTCTGTTGCATTTGTAAAGTGTCTGCGTGTGTGACCCATCAGATGATTGCTCAATTGATGATTATGACATGATTGCAGTTTTAATTTAATTCAGTGAGAAGGGCCAGTAATGGCCTGTTCATTCTAAGTTTGGGTTAAATAAATGGCATGAACGTTTCAGAATTCTGTGTAAATGGTTCATAGGTGTGCACTGGTTTATTGTACAATATTGTGCAAAAATGTGGACTTGGTGTGAACAGACCTTAAGATCCAAACATGATAAAGTACAGATGGTAGCATGGTGTAAACCTTTGGAAGAAGCTCATGGTTCATCATCAGCCCAAAAAATTGCACCACACTGATGTTTGATAATATATTTACTAATTTACTTTTCTTTTTTTTCTACTGACCAAAATAAAAGCTTTACTTTTTTTGATATATTGTGGTGTAGAGTGGAAAGATGCATTTTAGTAAATGCTAAACCCAAAAGCAAGTTCAGTCGTTCATTTTTTACTTTGTAGCCTCTCTTAAGAATACGTTGATTCATCTTTAGTTACTCACATGTTCTGTGAAAAATTATCTTATTATGCTGAAAAAAGCAAGTGATAATCACACTAAAGACTGGTTCTTTTTGTTTCTTTTCCCTCTTTCCTCTCTCTCCATTAGAAAAGCATTATCTGGAAGGTTTGTGCAATTCTACGTTTTTTTTTCTACTTAAAACGTGTTTGAGATTTTTGCCTGCATAACTGACCAGCAGATCTTGGTTTGCTCGTTTCTTACTGCTGATCAGTTATTATTATACCATGGTCTGTCTGAATTCTCATTGGTTGGAAGATGTGCAATACAACCGTTTAATGCACCGGTAGTTCCTAGTCAGTTGAATCACCGCTCTATGCGCTTTTTTCATTGAAGCACACAGACGCATAAATAATTTATATTGTTTACATTGAACAAGCAAACTACACTCGGAGATCGCGCTGCACACACAGAAAGATTCTGGAGCACAGAAACTTACACTGCCCTAGGGCTGGGCGATATGGCCTAAAAAAAAAATCCCCGATTTTTTCATAAAAAATCCGATTTACGATTTAAATCGATTTTTTCCCCCCCTATTTAAAATCAATCTGCAGATGACAAATAAATTGTTCAAAACAAGTTTTAGCTTTATTTAATTATATAAAGTGCAATCAGAAACAACAAGCCAAGATGGCAGGCCCTGCCTTTGTAAACAGTGAAAATGTAACATAACATAACCTAACATAACATAAAATGGGTGTAAATGTAAAAAAAAAAAAAAAAAAACCTTGCATCAGTTGGTGACTAAACAGAATTGTATTAAGTTTAGTGACAACACAATGTTTACATGGTACACTGACTGTATACTACTGTTTTTATTAGGCTATTGCTTGACACAAATTTCACAATTTCAATTCTTGTGATTTGATTCTGATCTTGATTCAATATCGATTCCTTTGGATAAATATTAGGTACAGTAGATACATTAATGTGTTGTTAATTTCTCTCTCCCAAAAAAAAGGCACCTACTGTAAACATACAGAGCCCTGTCAGCTGGTATTATTATTAAAGGTTAAAAATAACATCTCAAATTTATTTTAATGCGTTTTTTATAATGACAACGTTATAATATTTTAATGATATAGGTAAAAATATAATAAAAAAGTTATATAGTTATCATATTTGGCAAAATACTCCTCTCTACAGACAATTGTTTAAGTCCAACTAGAGTGCTCTGGTCATTAAACGGCTTTCCTGAGGTTAACGTTACCCGACTGTTCTCCAGCTGTTTATGGACCTCTGTCCGCGGTTGAAAAACACTTGGTCGATCGTTTTTATTACATTTCGGTAAGTTGAACTGTATCTTTCAAATGACCTATTGATCATTCGTGTTTATTTATGTTAACTAAGTTAGTAGTAACAGATGATCGGTTCACGTGCTGCTTGAACTGAGATCTGTCACGTCACATTTACAAGCACCAAAACGGTGTTTATGATTGAATTCTGTAATTAAATGGACAGAATCTGAGAGCTGAGAATTTGTTTTATATCAATAGTACCGTAAGCTTCTCTTTCGGTGTCAGTCTCCTCTTTGCTTCGCGATTTTCTCTGCGTGAGAAAATGGATGTGTGGCGTGAGAGCGTGTGGAAAGTGACAACTGCGTGAGTCTCACGGTGAATGCGTGAGAGTTGGCAGCCCTGCAGACTCAGTTTGTAAATGTTTTTGGCGGGTGTGCTTGTGCAGCCACGGTCTTGTTCATTTGCCATGTTGTTTATGTAGCTCTATGGCAAACGCGCTGAGCGCGTTCGGAACTACGGGAGCCCAGAGGGCGCGTCGGCGGATATTATAGAGAAAACCGATTTTCATTCAAACACATCGATGTACACTACACACTCGAGTTAATCGATTAAATCGATTTATCGCCCAGCCCTACACTGCCCTGTGATTTTCATCAATAAAATAGATTTGCTACTGAATCGCTACATTATATTTCTCAGCACTGTCGCTGGTTTTGAAGTAATTAAACTCACAGCTTCGTTGTTAATAGAGTGAGAGAGATGCTGAACAGACGCATCTCTCTATAATGATTTCAAATAAATGCTATAATTAATTTATTGTAATAAATGTAATCTTACAAACTTTATCTCTGTATCTGATTCAAAGCGGGCAGAATGTTAGATCTAACAAGTCGTACGGAAATAACCGTAATTTTTACCCTTCCGGTCAAATATTGCACTGCAAACATCAATAACAGCTTTAAGTGGTCAATGCTGGCAAAAGACCATGGTATAAGCGGGATAATCCACGGCTAGCTGTGCATTAAACGATTTGAATGCACTCCGCGGAGGCTCGCGTCGGGTGGTTCTTTGCCGCAATAGTTTAATGCACAGCTAGCCGTGGATTATCTCTTATTAAAATTTCCATACTGTTGTCAAATTTTTTTTTTTTTTTTACTCATTACATTTTAGTAGGGCTGTGAAACGATTAATTGCGATTAATCGCATCCAAAATAAAAGTTTGTGTTTACATAATAAATGTGTGTGTACTGTGTATAATTATTTTGTATATATAAATACACACAAGAGCATGTATATATTTAAGAAAACGGTGTTATTTATATATAATATAAATGATATATAAATCTATATACATGCAAATATTTCTTAAATATATACAAGCATGTGTGTGTACTGTGTATAATTATTTTGTATACATAAATAGACACATTTATTATGTAAACAAACTTTTATTTTGGATGCGATTAATCGTTTCACAGACCTAATTTTTAGCCTACCTTAACAACTAAGATTTTTCAGTTCTCTGAATGAGCTTTTTTCTTTTTCTTTTTTACTTCAAAATTGTTATCAAATTTTGCTTTTACATTTTCCTTATTTTTTTTTATTATTTTTTTTTGGTTCTGTTAGACTGAGCATTGAAGCTTTGTTTGCATGAACTCTTGACCAGAACAGGAAAAAGCCAGAACGTTGTGTGGATTTATGTCAAGTCTTTTTTCAAAAGCATTGATGTGTGTATTTCTCATTGTTTTTAAAACCCCATCAGCAGTAGAGGCGAACAATTTTCTGGGTCTTTGAGAAACAGAGAATGAGGGGTTCAACATTGATCTAATTTGTACAAATAGCTTTTTCCTGTCAGCGCTTTGAGACAAGAAGAGAAAGTGCTAAAAGTAAATTACAGAAGTGATCAACAGAATATGATACATGATAGTCTTAAGATGCATTAAGCAAGTGACTGTGAACTAAGTAAAAACTCAGTACATATATGTAATTCTGCATCTCAAGTTCTGCTCCTCATCTTTTAGCCTCCAGCCATGTACCATGTTCAGGTTCCTCATATGGCCATGAACCAGAACAAGCCCTACAGACCAGGTAAAGGTGAGAATCCTTCTCTCTCAGTGTGCATGCTTTTTAAAGCTGCTTTGTTAGTTAAGACTGTTTTGCATCCTGTAGTCATGAGCTTTTTCAATGTGACTTAATTACACTATATATTCTTGTGTATTGAGTTTGTATATTGTTTGCCGGTCTGTGCATTTAGGAAATACGATCTGTGTAAAATAGTTTTTTTTTTCATGATGTTCTCTCAATCTCTAATGATTTAAGGCAAAATGCCCTTTTCATTCTCTCTTCTTTTGCTGTATCTGCTTGCAGTACCGAACATGCCACAGCAAAGGCCAGACCAGCATCACCCACCTGGGACCTCTACAATGATGCATCCAGCTACAGCTGCCGGGCCGCCCATCGTGGCACAGAACCCAGCCTACTCCACCCAATACTTTACTTGTAGCCCCCAGCAGTTTGCTAGTCAACCTCTGGTACAACAGATGCCCCACTACCAGTCCCAGGTACAGTGACTTTAGAGATCTAATTTCTAACAAGGAATTACTAAAGCAGAGTAATAAAAGATGAACACAACCAATAAATTATTATTTAAAAAAAAGATTAACCCTTTGTCTGAATATGCTTTCGTCCCTACTAACCTCTTTACTAGTAGGCAGTACATGAAATTAGTATGTTAAAATTTCTACTATAAAACTGTGAGTGAAAAGTTCCTGAATGGCTGAATACCTCCATTGAGATTCTGAAGTTTGCATCCAATGGACACTTAACGATTTCATATGGCTACGTAAGAGGAGTTGTGAATGGCAGTGATATAACTGGTGCTTTAGGTCACATGACAAAGCCAAGATGACGGATGTAGCACGCCCGGATTTCGTTCATACTATATAGACTGTACTTTTTTTACTGTTTGCTGAAAAGATACCAATAAACAACGGTGGGAAGTTTAGGAATCTTTGATTATTTTGCTTAAAACATTGTTCTGGTTTGTTTGGATACTCTGAATGCTTTTAAAATCTGTTCTATGATTGAGTGATGTCATTGAATGAACTGGATAACATTTGGACAGATTATTTTCCCCATTATACAAGAAAAACGCATACAAGGTTGTTGTTTTTTTTTCTTGAAGAAAATTCTTAAAGGTACTATCTTGCAGACCATTTACTGTTCAACCGTTCTTGTCTTAAACAAGAAAAGTGAAAGGGATTAATATGATGCTTGGTTCATGTGTTTCAGGCCCAGCATGTGTTCAGTCCTATGATTCAGGGCAGTGCGAGGATGATCACACCTCCTGGCCACGGTCAGCCTAGCCTGGTCTCTTCATCCACCAATCAGTATGGTGAGCAGACGCATACTATGTATGGTAAGAACTCCCCCAGCACAAAGACTAAGTTTTGACAGCCCACAGTTTTTACAGTCACTTTTGTTGCCTCCTGAATAGCTTGAAGTTACAGAAACCAATGTTGGTCTTTGTAATGTGCCACACATTCATGACTTGAAGATTCACCCCAAAATGAAAATTCTGTCATCATTTACTCACCCTCATGTCGTTCCAAACCCGTAAGACTTTCATTCGTTTTCAGAACCTAAATGAAGATCTTTTGGATTAAATCTGAGAGCTTATTGTCCCTCCATCGACAGCTTTGCAACTACCACTTTGACAAAGAGATCGTAAAACTAATCCATATGAATTGAGCGGTTTATTCCAAAATTTCTTAAGAGATCGCTTTATTTAGGCCAATTCACACCGCATAGAGTAGACAAACGCTAACAAACATGTTTGTCGGGTTTTGTCGGATCAGTGCGTTACCCCAGTCTGCGTCTGTTGGTATTGGTCAGAGTTTGTTTTCACCTGACTGAATATGTTCAATCAGCATTTGTCGGTTGGGGCAGTGTAAACATGACAGCTATTTTTCATAAAATTCTAAATCCAACGGCCAACTTGTTTGTTGGTGTTTATCTGTGCAGTGTGAATTGGCCTTATGATGAACAGATTTAATTTACCGGTAGGCTTTTATTCACATTTAAACATTAATCAGCTAACATAAACAGAAGCTCAACTGAACCTGCTTCACGCACGAAAACTTTATGAACTTTTTTTGAAGCGTCAAAATGGTATTTGCGTAGCTGTCAATGGAGGGACAGAAAGCCCTCCGATATAATCCAAAAGATTTGTTTTCAGAAGATTCTTACGGGTTTAGGGCTGGGCAAAAAAAAAAAAAGATTTTAATTAATCGTTTTTTTTTAAATGTGGTCGATTCAAAATCGATTCTCAAACGCATTTGAAATATAGAGTTGGGTTCTGTTTTAATGTACCCAAGTGTACCTGAAATATAAGAGTTTAATATACAGGTTTGTAGCTTTTCATTTCTTTTTATTAATTAACCACTTGTAAACTTATGTTCACTGTTCTTTTAAATTTTTTTTTATAAATATAGGATTTGTATTAAATCTATATTCATTGAGTCGAATCGAAATTGAATTTAGAATCGAAAATCGAATCGAGATCGAATTGAATTGTAACATCTGAATTGATACCCAGCGCTAGTTTGAAACGACATGAGGATGAGTAATGTCAGAATTTTCATTTTTGGGTGAACTAATCCTTCAAGGAATAAAGGGAAATTAGATGTAATTTTACTTAAATATAAATGTTTTAGTGATGGACTGCTCATCCTCCTGTCATGTTTCTTCTTGTTGCAATTCATTTATTATATCTTTCTTTTTGTTTTTATTTGTTAACAATCACATTCACTGAATTTACTTTATCAAACATAACTGGTTTTAATTTTTTTTAAACACACTTTTTTGTGTGTTTCAGTGTCACCTACCCCTATTCCTCAGCAGTTTCCCCACCCAAGCTCCTCCCTGCACCCTCATCCTCAGCACCCTCAGCCCTCTGCCACCCCGACAGGACAACCGCAGCAGGGTAACCAGCACGGAGGCAGCCATCCGGCCCCCAGCCCCGTTCAGCATCCCCAGCACCAGGCTGCACCCCAGGCCATGCACCTGGGCAACCCACCACAGCAGCAGATGTACTCTGCCCTGGCACCAACCCCGCCCTCCATGACCCCCGGCCCCAACCCTCAGTCCCCTCAAGCCAGCTTCCCCTCTGCTCAGCAGACCGTCTACATCCACCCACAGCAGGTGCAGCATGGGTACAACCATAACCATATGGCTCATGTGCAGCAGGTGAGTCAGACACCAGGATTATAAAAATACTAAAAATACTCAGAGGATATTAATTCACTATGTCTCTAAAGGCACACATGCAGTCAGGGATGGTGCCTCAACATCATGGCAATCCTTCCCACCCCACTATGATGTTGATGGCCACACAGGCTCCTACTGGCCCCCAACCTGCGCTGCCCCAGGGCACTCTCAACCCCATCCCTGTGTCATCAGCCACACACTACTCCTACACTCTCACCCCTGGTAAGAGCCTTTTTCAGCTTAACTGAACACATAGAGAATAAATAAAAAATATATAATAATATATATATATATTATTATATATATATATATACCTATACAACCCTCTACGCACACCTTGGCAATAGAATCGCCATTGGCTAGTATATTTTTTTGTTTACTCACCAGACATAGATAGATAGATGGATGGATAGATAGATAGATAGATAGATAGATAGATAGATAGATAGATAGATAGATAGATAGATAGATAGATAGATAGATAGATAGTAGGGGTGTAACAATATATCGTGCCACAATATATCGCAATACAAAAATGCAACAATACGTATCGTGGATAGTGACAATATGTATCGTGGATAGTTCACCCAAAATAGAAATTACTGTATAAGAAAAAAATCATGTTTTCAGAGTTTTAGTGTCAGTACTACATTAAAATACTATATAATGTTGATTATAATGTATAATAATGCAATGGTCAGCTTCAGAATCATGAATATTTTTATTCTGGTGTGACCATTGTCCTTGAATTACAAGCACCAAGTCCAAACCTGTTCATTTAAACCCACAATGTAATATCAAAGTTAGCATTTTAATCAACAGTACATTTTTTGTTAACCTTTTATCATATGTCTTGGGAGTATCGCAATAATATCGTATCGTGAGTTCAGTATCGTGATATATATCGAATCGTGAAATGAAGGTATCGTTACACCCCTAATAGATAGATAGATAGATAGATAGATAGATAGATAGATAGGCTGATTTGGTGGAATATCTATCTATCTTGGTAAAATAGCACACTTTCTAAATATCTGTATGTACACTCTTAACATCAGTCAATCAAGCATTATATTTTGATTATATGATAATCAAGCACTATTTAATAATATAACTTTAATTAGAACTAAAACTAGGTAACCATGTATGAATGCATAGTTGTCTTTTTAACAGAAAAAAATAGATTATAGTAATTATTCTAAAAAGATAATAATACTTGTAACAATATACAGTGCATCTGGAAAGTATTCACAGTGCTTTACTTTTTCCACATTTTGTTATGTTACAGCCTTATTCCAAAATTGATTAAATTCATTATTTTCCTCAATTCTACAAGGAATACCCAATAATGACAATGTGAAATAAGTTTGTTTGAAATCTTTGCAAATTTATTAAAAATAAAAAACGAAATCCTACAAAAATAACATGTACATAAGTATTCACAGCCTTGGCTCAATACTTTGTTGAAGCAGCTTTGGCACTAATTACATCCTCAAATCCTTTTGAGTATGATGCTCCAAGCTTGGCACACCTATTTTTGGGCAGTTTCTCACATTCTTCTTTGCAGAACCTCTCAAGCTCCATCAGGTTGGATGAGGACTCAGTCCACAGACATTTTCAGATCTCTCCAGAGATGTTCAATCGGTTTCAAGTCTGGGCACTGGCTGGGCCACTCAATGACATTCACATAGTTGTCCTGTAGCCACTCCTTTGTTATCTTGGCTGTGTGCTTAGGGTCGTTGTCCTGTTGGAAGATGAACCATCGCCCCAGTCTGAGCTCCAGAGCGCTCTGGAGCAGGGTTTTTTTAAATCAAGGATGTCTCTGTACATTGCTGCATTCATCTTTCCCTCAATCCTGACTAGTCTTCCAGTTCCTGCTGCTGAAAAACATCCCCACAGCATGATGCTGCCACCACCATGCCTCACTGTAGGGATGGTATTGGCCAGGTGATGAGCGGTGCCTGGTTTCCTCCAGACATGACACTTGCCATTTAGAGTTCGATCTTTGTTTCATCAGACCAGAGAATTTTGTTTCTCATCATCTGAGAGTCCTTCAGGTGCCTTTTGGCAAATTCCAGACGGGCTGTCATGTGCCTTTTACTGAGGAGTGGCTTTCGTCTGGCCACTCTACCATACAGGCCTGATTGAAGGAGTGCTGCAGAGATGGTTGTTCTTCTGGAAGTTTCTCCTCTCTCCACAGAGAAACGCTGGAGCTCTGTCAGAGTGACCATCAGGCTCTTGGTCACCTCCCTGACTAAGGCCCTCCTCCCCCGGTCGCTCAGTTAGTAATCTAGGAAGAGTCCTGCTGGTTCCAAACCTCTTCCATTTACGGATGATGGAGCCACTCTGCTCATTGGGACCTTCAATGCTGCAGACATGTTTCTGCACCCTTCACCAGATCTGTGCCTCCATACAATCCTGTCTGGGAGGTCTACAGACAATTAATTGGACTTCATGGCTTGGTTTGTGCTCTGACATGCACTGTCAACTGTGGGACCTTGTATTGACAGGTGTGTGCCTTTCCAAATCATGTCCAATCAACTGAATTTACCACAGGTGGACTCCAATCAAGTTGTAGAAACATCTCAAGGATGATCAGTGAAAACGGGATGCACCTGAGCTCAATTTTGAGGGTCATTACAAAGGCTGTGAATACTTGTGTACATGGGATTCTCCCATGGTTTTTATTTTTAATAATAAATTTGCAAAGATTTCAAACAAATAAATTTTTTACGTTGTCATTATTGGGTATTGTTTGTAGAATTTTGAGAAAAATAATGAATTTAATCCATTTTGGAATAAGGCTATAACATAACAAAATGTGTAAAAAGTGAAGCGCAGTGAATACTTTCCGGATGCACTGTACAACGAACTAAGGATTGATGAGCTACTGGGTCCTTGAATATTAATCACGTCATTAGCATTTGTCAAACTGATTTGCTGAAATCAAAACAGGGACGGTAATAGATGAGCTCCAGCCAATGAGATTACAGTTTGCGCAATAGTTCTGCCCACTACCGGAGAAACCGGCATATCTTCTGCTTGTTCTTAAAAGCTGAATAATTCCAAATGAACTGTTGTTTTGACTGAAAAATACAACAAAGAATATAATTTACATGTAACGATTGATTCTGCGTGGTATGTAAGACTCTCTTTTTTTCTGCGTGTGTGTGAAACACCACACATTTAGCAAAGCGACGGCAAGTTGAGTGACAGTACACTAGTTTACGGTATGTCAAATACAGGTACCCTGGCCTGCACATCCATTGAGCTGCATTGAAGTAGTACAGAATCTAGAGATTGCGTGACAGTCAGTGTTTTGCGAGTGAAAATATATCTATGCTAAACTTATACTTGGCCTCTAACACACATTCAGGAGTAAAATCTAAGAATTTATTTGCCGTCGCCCAGGGTGAAGATTTATTCGCATATGCAAGTGATTTACTTGCATTGTAGAGGGTTGATATATATATATAAGAAACATTTATATAATAGTAATCACATTAATATTATTATTATTTTGTATAATTATTTTGTCATATCTAAAAATAATAAATATTGCATAACTATGTTTGTTTTATCTAATTATTAATAGTATTATTATTACGTTTTTTTGAATTAACAAAATAATAAAATACTTTTTTTCCCCTTTTTTTATTGAAAACAAAGATCTAAGGTTCATCATGGGTGTTACAATGTCAGGTCACAGTACGTTTTCAACATACATCTTGATATACAATATAACATTTCTAAATGTATATACATAATTCATTTTCCCCAATACTTGCTACATTTTTTTTTAAATTAATTAAATGTGAGTCTTTCTATACAGTATATCTCAGTTAATTATGGCTTTCCTACTGGCTACTACTATAGCTTTCCCACTACTATACTAGTATTTTTCCTGGTCTAAAACAGTTTTTGCTATTTTCCCGAGGTGCAATGTAATAAATAGTCAAACTCCACTAGTATTTTTTTTTTCAATTTCAACCACCACCTATTGCCAATAAGTTTTCAGGCAGGCCCCAAAAAAAAAAAAAAAAAAAAAAAAAACGTTCCACATTCCATATAATCTTCAAACCAACATTTTGTTGTCTTTTATAATTTATGCATTTGAATATATAGTGATCTGAAATTTCTGTTTTGCCTGTAATGTTGACTTGTGATGTTAACTGTTGTACATGTGTATTTAAGTTTCTCTGTTAATTTTGCAATCAAGTGTGTAAAATAAATCATTGTGTGTTTCAGTGCAAGCTCACCATCAGCAGCAGATGTAGAGGATGAAGATCAGAGAACAGCAGTCGAGTTGAGCGGCTCCTGGTCCTTGCAGAGCTATCTGGCCCCGCCAACCAATCCTTACCTTTCTCTAAACACCCCCCTAAATGGCCACGAGAACCTCTATCATGCTGCTCTACTGCTACCCACCACCAGTGATTAAGAAACATTAACAGCAAAGATGTGGTGAACTGTGGCTTTTTTTTTGTTTTGTTTTTTTAAAGAAAAGAAATACAAGAGTTTTAACGAGGAATCATTTTTCACGTTTCAGTGACACTAGAACTCTTGCAGTGGGTCCTAACAATAGCAAAAAAGCCCAGAAGAGTGAGAAAACTGTGCATAAATAACTGGAACATTTCGTCTGCACCTTCTAAGTTAAAGATAATTCTTCCGTATATTGACAGTATTAACATTACTGTTAAATGCTGCTACTATAGCTGTGCTCAAGACCTTGGGGTAAATCAACACCAACAAAACAGAATGGTTGTAACCAAACTAAACACAAGAAACTTCCATTAATGAAGATGTTCGGCAAAAAAATTTCAGATAAATTATTTATTAATTTAATCTGACAAAACCCCATTTGACTTGACCGTTATAAAACTGTTAAGTTAAAATAACTTTTACTTTGTAGATAATATAAATGAATAAAAAAAAAAAAAAAACATAAAAAAAAGTTTTAA
Organism: Phoxinus phoxinus; assembly: GCF_949152265.1. Classification (NCBI taxonomy): domain Eukaryota; kingdom Metazoa; phylum Chordata; class Actinopteri; order Cypriniformes; family Leuciscidae; genus Phoxinus; species Phoxinus phoxinus. The sequence goes on along the minus strand of NC_136878.1, from coordinate 26,435,963 downwards.
AAACTTTAACACGTCTCGACTGTTTTATTTTGTGTCATTTGTTATTTTACTTGACAAGATTCGAGGTCCTGCTTAAGCTTTAAATATTGTTGATATGCTCGTATTGTGGATATGTTACAAGTACATCAACGGCTTTGCAAAGCGGCACATGCAATTCTACTCCAGGCCGCCAGGAGAAACACTGACCCGTCAACTTCAGGGATGGGAACGTCAAAACACTGTGCTCTTCCGGTTTGAACATGTGGAATGGCTGGTTGAGGTTGAACTAAACACTTTTTGCTAAAAAGCAAGACATTTGCAAGATAAAGAAACCTTTATAAAAAATTAGGTGGACACGTGTTTGGCATCATGGGCAAATTGAACGTCGTTATCCTGAGGTATCTGTCCAGAGATGATTTTAGAGTCCTTACAGCGGTATGTATCCAATCTGTTTACATACATTTTTCATCCTGCTGTATTTTTAACAACCATTGAGCTAAAGACGTCTGTGTCAATCAAAATTAAGATTCTCCCTTTAACTAAATGCGTATTATAAGTTATATCATGGCATAATGTAACATTACAGGGTTGGACAATGAAACTGAAACACTGACCACTATTGTATTGGATGTTTCACGGCTATATTCGCGGCCTGGTGGCCATAAGAGTGTGAAGGTTGTCTTGGCAGAGCAATCGCCCAGCTGTACATAAAATACTGCAATTCACACAACACACCGGGAGACACATCAGTTCAAAAGAGGACATATTGATGCCGTGCGTCTCGCTGGCTCATCTGACCAGGACAGTAAGTCTTTGTGGTGTATTGAGAGCTATGGTATTCAGGGTAATGTCGGCATACAACACATACTGTAGTAGGACAAACCATTCACATGCATAAGGAGTAACTGTCGAAGCAAGAGAAAGGGATGTCCAGGCAGGTACTAACCCGGATTGTATCCAAAACACAACCGCACAGCTGCCAAACTCACTGCAGCATTAAAACACTCTCTTTCCACCATGAAACAGTTCGTCTGGAGCTTCACAAAGTCAATATTCATGGTCGGGCTGTTATTGTCAAACCTTTGGTCACTCGTGCCAATGCCAAACGTCAGTTTCATTGATGCCAACAGTGCAAATCTTTGGCTGCGGACAATGTGAAACATGTATTGTTCTCTGATGAGTCCTCCTCCACTGTCTTTTCCACATCTGTGGGAGTGACGGTGTGGTGAAGCTCCTAAGAGCCAATACACAGCAAAACTTGTGACCGAATAGTTTGAACATGAAAGGAAAGTTGAATATCAAACAAACCTGTCATTTTGAGGTATTTTGGTCAGAAAACATTTCCTTACCTGTCCACTGTTCTGAAAGAGGAATGGCTCAAAATCCTTTTGGCCACTGTGAATGACTTGTATCTGTCATTTCCAAGATTAACTGATGCTGCATTCGCCGCAAAAGGAGGCCCTACTACGCCATACTAATAAATTATTGTGGACTAAAACCTGGTGTTTCATTGTCCAACCCCTGTAGTTCACATTCTGTTTATGAAAATTAGTGAACCTTGTTGAATTACTGTTGTCAACTATTTCAGATAATTTAATTATATAAATTATAAACAAAATGATCACATTTCCGTTTGCTTAGTGGGAAGATAAAGATATTTGATTCATTTTGTGTTTGCTCAGATAGAAGTACAAACTAAAAGTTGTGATTATGATTCAGTGATCAAGTTTTTTGCGTTATGCCATTATTTTTTTCTTCGGGGTGCACAGGTGGAAATGGGCATGAAGAATCACGAAATCGTCCCAGTGAATCTGATTGCGTCCATTGCCAGTCTCAAACATGGAGGATGCAACAAAGTTTTGCGGGAGCTGGTAAAACACAAACTGCTGGCCTATGAACGCAGCAAAGGTAAATGTGTTCGGCTTAACACTGTAACAAATTAATTATTTTTTATTTACTTATTTATTATTTTATTTTTATACATTTATCTTTATTTGTTCATTTACTTCTTTAATGCATTTCTTCTTTTAAAATGTGTAAATTGAATGTGTATATGAAAGGGTGTATGTTTGTGTACTTGTTCTGTGGTTATAAAACAAGAAAAGGACAACAAACATATTGGGGGAAAAAAATGTGTTAGGCTTGATATCATCCTTCAGTTTCATTCAGTAATGTTTTTGTGGATGAGTGCAGCTTTGACCATGTTTCCTCACTGTAGCTGTGCAGGGGTATCGGCTGAATTACGGCGGCTATGATTACCTGGCATTGAAGACATTTTCATCCAGGGATGTTATTTTGTCTGTTGGAAACCAGATGGGAGTTGGCAAAGAGTCAGGTCAGGATCATTTTTTTAATTAGAATTTATTTTAGGCGTCAAGAAGTCTGACACATTTTTAATGATTCATATTTTTTTTGTCCATTCTCCCTCAACCCTTGAATAGTTTCGCTTATCATAAAGGAGACTTATAATAATACTTGTTTTTTTTTATATTTCAGACATTTACATTGTTGCAAATGCGGAGGGGGAGCAGTTTGCTATGAAACTTCACAGACTGGGTAGGACATCCTTTAGAAACTTGAAGAATAAGAGAGATTACCACAAGCACAGACACAATGTGTCATGGCTGTACCTGTCCCGGCTCTCTGCCATGAAAGAGTATGCATACATGAAGGTAATATCCAAATATTCCAAGAGGATATTTTCTGTACTCTTGCTGTACTTTTTATTTCTATTTTTTATATCTATTTTATTCGATTTTGGGTTACTTCATTTGTTTCCAATATTAAAATAGTCTCATTTGTATTTGCATCCATGCCTCTTATCTGAAAATGCATTTTTGTCAAAATCCATTACGGTACATTTATTAATGTAGCAGTAGCACAATGGTTCCACTTTGTCCAAGACAATATTTGAAGGCACTGAAACTAATCTGATATGAACCTCTGGTACTTCTACTGTAATACCAAAAGATTCCCAAGTACAACGTCAGTTCAATGCTCTGCATCTTTATTTTAGTATGTAAATCGATATTTTATGTCCATTTATTTGGTATTTGATCTGCTACCAGCTGTTGCTTACTTTGATATATTAAAGCTAAATCTAACTAAATAAAGACCAGAAAACAGTAGTTCTTGTTCGGGCTAATGTTTGTCTGGATTTATTTTAAGATTCCTTGTTTTTCAACAGGCATTATATGACCGAGGGTTTCCTGTTCCAAAGCCAGTAGACTACAACAGACATGCAGTGGTTATGGAGCTCATTAATGGTTACCCGCTGTGAGTTTACCTGCACTTTGATTTAGATGAACAGGCGTGTGTATTAATCCATCTTGTACCATACTATATTTGAAAGGACATAGAAAACATTTTTTTTTGTTTATTTCTTTACTTGCGTTGACTGTTGCTGTATTCTTTACACAGGTGTCAGATTCGACAGATTCAAGACTCTGCTACACTGTACAGTGAAATCATGGAGCTAATAATCAAACTTGCAAATCATGGCCTGATCCACGGAGACTTCAATGAATTTAACCTCATGCTCGATGACAACGACCGCGTCACAATGATTGACTTCCCTCAGATGGTCTCCACCTCACATACAAATGCTGAATGGTGGCTATTTAACCTGATAACAAATGGATAATTATTTAATAATATGCACAATCTAAGTTTTTAATTGTTTTCCAAAAGGTACTTTGATCGAGACGTCAAATGTGTTCGAGATTTCTTCATCAGGAGATTCAACTACGAAAGTGAACTCTATCCAACATTCAAAGATATCAGGTAATTTTTCTGATAGCTTGCTTTATTGCATAGTCTAGACTTTATAGGCCGAGCTAAATTAAGCATTTCTCTCTACAGAAAAGCGTGTTCGCTCGATGTGGATATCTCAGCTAGTGGCTACACCAAGGAGCTGCAGCAGGATGACAGTTTGCTTCACCCTGAAGGTCCTGAGGGTGAGGGACTCAGTGGAGATGAAGACGATGACATCTCAGAGTCAGATGATGACACACATCAGGCAGCCTCAGAGGACGTTATCAGCATGGAGGAGTATAAACATGCCATGCTCGAGCTGGAAGGGCTAAAACTTAGCAAGGAGACTCCATCAGAAGAGAACGACACAGAGGAACACGAGGGAGCTCGATGTCAAGAGGAGATCCCCGCAGAGGACATTCAGAAAGAGACTGTTTCTGACATTTCCAAAGACTTGGGAAGGGATGAGGTGGAAGATGAGTGTCCTGATTTGGTTGACCTTTCTGCATGCAACAAAGAATTCAGGCCTTTCAGGTAAGGAGACCCTTATAAGTCATTTATTTTATATGATAAAATATATTGTTACTTTTTTATATCTAAAAATATTATTTTTAATATCGTAACTTGATTGCACACACACAACCATTTTCACACTGGTATATAGCTACCGTTCATATTGTGGCTTATATCCTAAAAGAGTTATCTCACCCAAAATGTAAAATTCTGTAATTTACTTGGAACAAGTTCAGTTGAGCTTCAGTTTACCATATTTTATGTTCTCTATGGATGTGTGTTGATCAATGTTTAAATGTGACTAAGTCTAAATTAAATCTGTTTTTAATTACATTTCAACTGAAATATTTGTTACCTGTGGAAAATGTAGGTTTCCTAATGCAAGTATTCTTCAAGCTGACACATCTGGTCACAATGTAACAAATTTGGTTGGAGAGCTGCAGCGGAAACAAAGATTATCTGTGAATTAGGACCTTAAATGACTTTTGTACTTTTTTGATGCTTGACACCCTGTGATTGCTGTGAACTTGAAGAATTCGAATTTTTGTGTGAAATAAAGTATTCCTTCATATAAAACCCTTACCATTACAAATGATACGTATAATCAAATGATGCATGTGATCCCACAGAGACCAATTGAGCCTTGAGAACGAGCACAGGAGGAGAACAACCAGTGAAATGAGCATGGGAAGTGTTGGCAGTTGTTCAACAATTCCACCAGTGAGTATAATAACCCTTTGAATTTCATTATGGTGAAAAATTTGCTTCCTCATTCAAAAAAGCAAGATGCAGTCAAAAGTTTTTAGGTTTGCATATATAAATAAATGTAAAGTTTTTGGATGCTATGTATACTTAGTGCAAATAGTGGCAGATACTATTTGCACCTTTATTGTAAATAAGTATATTATAAAACAGTATGCAATAATAAGAAATTCAGTGTATGTGTTTGCATTTATTAAAATGAATTCTGCCTTTTTGGGACAATACTTGTTCCTATCCCTAAATCCCTTTCCTACATTTACCCCTAACCCTAACCATGTTGAAACTGCTGATAAGTAAAGATGTCCTCAAAGGTCCAGGAAGGGAGCCATTGTTTTGAGTGTGGTAACCTGAGCGGCATGTGTCGCAGTCAGTGTTTAAGACCATCTGACCATCGTGAGGACACCACATCCAATTTACTTTAGAAAATACCAGTTTAGCACTTAATTCCCACTTTTAAATATCTAAATAACTTTAAAATATTTTATTTAAAGTAACAACTCTCCAAACTGATATACAATAGGAAAAGGGAGAAAAATAAGTTCGGAAAAAGGCGCATTCAAACTCTGGTTGGTTGCTATCCACGTCACCGCTTCTGTTTCAGATGGGTTTCTTTTGTAATTTTGTCCCGACTCATCTTGACAATGGTGGGCAGAATTATTGTTAATAGCGTCTGCCAACAGGGTGGGCTATTTGAAATTGGTGTAACAAAAAAACTAAAACAAAACTTTTTTTTACACTTTTTGCTTTCATGATGCAAGTTAGATTTATGTTGTTGTAAGTAATGAATTGGATGTGCCCCTATACAGGAAGTCATCAGGCAGAAGGTGAAGAGACAGCTCAGCAAACAGCAGAAGGCTGCTCAGAGAAGACGTCTGCAGAAGGGGGAGGCCAACCTGGTGACCAAGGAGAGGAGAGAGAATCAGAGCAACATCAAGAGCAGTTTGGATGCTGATAGCTTCTGGGGCTGAGGATGGAAGATATGACCTCGGAACTTCTAGTGTCACTTCACTTGTGTATGAAATGAATTAATAAAACATCTACATCTAGAAGCCGAGTTGTTGTTAGCCTTATTTATGTTTGAAATATACCACATAAAGGTTAGACCTGGTTTTATTTCAAATAATGGAGATTTACTACATGTATTGCATGTATTCAGGGATTTTTAAAATATGTACATGACTCAACTTTATTAAGCACTATCAACTAATCAAATATAAATACGTCTCATCTGTAATTTGCAAACCTATAGCATGGTATTGTAAATAAAATAATGTCATCGCCTTCAAACTGAAGAAACTTTCAGAATCTGTCGTTTTATTGTGTTTGTTTGTTTTGCAGCAACTACTGATACTGCAACAAAATAGTAGAAACGGCAAAACTGCAGCTGCACTAAAAAATGTTTTTTAATCAATTTTCGTACCGTGGCTCATAAGTTCTTCGCGTTTTGTCCCTTCCGGCTCACCATTTGAGGGTAGAGGGGCACGTGATCTCTGTATTGCGATAGCGTCCAGGAACAAAACAATCCAAGAACTGACAGCTCCGCCAAATCTTTATGACTGACTGACAGCTGCTGTTTATAAGAGTAATATCACGTAGGTGAGTTATAATAATCTTCCTTTCACACGAGATTATTTTGTTGTGTAACGTTATTGTAGAACGAATTATCCATGTTAGCAGGGATTGTTATGTTGGTTGATCCGCTCCTCCCTGCAATCCTGTGATGTATCTGTCTATGTTTACTTTTTACTAGAAATAGTAGCCTCGTTCGTGGAAGTAACAACTAATTTATTCACTGCTAAGAATAGAAATAGCGTTGAATCAGCTGAATGTGAACTACTGCACGGGTTCACCAATGTTCTGCCGTTGTCAGTTGACTTCAGTTGGTTAGATAATAATAATATGGAAGGTAGAAGCTCGTACCGCCAGAATTTACGCTCTTACATTTTTGGTTTCGTTTTCTGTTGTATTTTAATTGTAGGCTATTGTAGTTCCATCGAAATGTAGTTGTGATTATCCTCATGTTGTTACAACCCATGTGACTTCAGTGAAACAAAATCTCTCAGTGAATAGTCTCTCAGTCACCTTGCTCTTTCATTGTATTTTCTCTTCATGCAACAAAAGTGAAAGTTAGCAGAGACTGTCATTCTGAAAAGCATCTAATTTTGTGTTCCACAGCCAGAAACTAAGTCATGCAGGTTTGTGACGTTATGAGGGTGAGGAGATCATGTTGTAAAGTTTAAATATTTTTGTGTGAATTGTCCCTTTAAACATAATATATGACTTGTGTGCTACAGGGTCCTGTAGAGGAATGGAGTAATTTTATAACGATCATGTGGAGACCGGTGTGGAGATGGAGGCTGTAAGACCCAAAAAATCAAAGTCCAAATCCAGTGGGAAGCCACAGGTGAAAACCCTCCTATAATATTTATCTAACTAATCTTTAGGTTGACACTTAAAATCTTGATTTAAGTTTATCTCATAATCCTAAAAATAGTTATTCTTCATTAACAGGTCAAAAAGGAGAGACAGTTAGAGAGTGTTAGACAGTCCTCTGGACCTTCTAGAGAACTTAATGAGCCAGCGCCGGCTCCTGAGTTCACTGATGTCCCTCTCAGCCTTTCTCATGTGCCTCCTGCCTCTGATCTGAACCCACCCGCCACACAGACCTCACTAGACCATAATGACAAAGCTCAAAAGGACCAAGTTCTCTTGTCTGATACGACTGAAATAGTGAAGAAACCGTCCTGCCATGAAGACAAAGAGCATGAATCGCCGTCACAAGACACGGCACCTTGGGTGGACCAAGTTTTGGCACCCACTCAGTACAGCCAAAGTGAACCCAAACCTCTTAGTGCTAAATTTGAACCATTTAGTGTCCCTTCTATATATCCGTCTATCCCAGCTTCCTGCTCTGAGCCTCAGCTCTCGGAAGACTCATACTCTATCGCCTATGGCCTGTTAGATACTTCCTTTATGCCGGTGGCTTCTGAGCGACGAGTAGCTCCAGCTGTTCTGCCTCTGGCTAACCAGGAATCCTCCCCGCCCAGCTTGGTCCCTGTGAAGGTCGCTGACGTGGAGAAGCCCAGGGAGAGGCTTTATCCAGAGCTTCCCAGGACCTGTCAGTCCGTTAAGCCCTTCAGTAGCGAGCAGCTACGGACATGGGAACCCGGTTCCTGGCTGGAAAACGTGGAGCTCCATGAAGCCGAGTTCCAGAGTCTGGCCCACCAAGAGGGACATGAGCTGTACGAGCTGCTGCTGAGCTACTGGAGGTGCCGTAAACAGCTGACCCAGGCCCAGACTGAACTGCAGGCTGCTAACTCAGACTGCAAGAATGTGCAGAATCGCATGTGGAGCTTCAAAGATGAAAGGCTTTCATTACAGGCGAGTCATCTCTATCTATCTATCTATCTATCTATCTATCTATCTATCTATCTATCTATCTATCTATCTATCTATCTATCTATCTATCTATCTATCTATCTATCTATCTATCTTATTGCCAATAAACCTTAACATTTCAAGACAAACCAAAAAAATAATACATAATTGTTTTAAAATTGTGATTCTGCATCATGTTTTCTACCTCAATTCTATTTTATTTCAAATTCAGGAATGGATTCAATGCAATTCTGAATAAATGCACACAACCCTGATCAGCTGAATGTTTATTTTTTTGCTGACTGGTAGCATGATCTCCAGTCTAATTAAGTTTTATAGTGTGTCCTTATCAAAACTGTAAACCCAGCTGTTTGTTTAAGTCACAGCCATGCCTTGCCATAAAAATACACTGCATTGGTCTATTTTATTGATCACAAACACCTGTTTGCTTTACAGGGTGTATGTGCGGACCAGACCAAGGTGTTTGGCTACCACTGCTACCAGCAGGTGACTCTGAACGAGACGGCATTAGCTGAGCTGAAGCATCTGTTTTCTACAAAAGCAGAAATACTCCATCAGACAGTGGCCCTGCACTCATACACCTCCATCCTGTCCCGTCTGCAAGTGGAGTCTTATCTCTACCGCTTGCTCAGCAGTAACCCCGCCACCAAAAGTGTGGCTGTGCAAGATACAAGCACAGGCAAGTTCACACTGATAAGTTTAGACGGTACATTAGACACAAATAATTGGTTAACTTACACCGTTTGATAAGGAGTACCATGACTAACAACATAAATATTTACTCAGTTACACTGGTGTTGACAAAAAAATCAATATGGTAAATGTAAAAACATTTTTTGATAATTGAGGCATATTTGATGCAATCCTTGTTGGATTTTGCTTGTTCACTGTTTGTGTATTTTAGCAGACACTTTTATCCAAAGATTGGATGACCAGAACTGACAACTGTTTTACTTCTGTATTATTATGTCTGGTCTTAATGAGCATTACAAAAAAAGCATAGGATTACAGCTGAAAGTGGTTATTTCTGTTATTTTGAATGGCATGCTGTCTATTGTTTTTTGTATTGAACTTCTTAGTGAGTCCAAAGTCTCAGCTGTCCTCTTTGCAATCGCTGAAGGAGAGCATCAGTGTGCTGTTTATTTTCACCCGACGGGTCCTAGATGATTCTCAGTTTCAGGCTGACATCCATCTCTGGCTTCAGAGGCTGGTAAAGACCCTCAAACACCAGCTAAAGAACTGAAAAAATGTCAAGATAACATGAGATCATAATATAAGAAAGTCTTACTATATTCATGAGAAAATTCTGAAAAAAATAGCTACAAATTATTTGTAATATTACATTCATATAAAATATTGGTATCTATAAATAGCAATTATTCTGATGTCCTTTAATTTATTACATTCAAGCTTATCTGATTATACTCATACCCTTACGTTACTCCAGAGTTAAAATTATCTTGGTTATAAGATCTGGTTTTCATGACCTATGATGAAACATAAAAGCTTTTTTTCCATCCAGGTGTCTGTACTGCATCAGGTTGGTTCAAGAGGAGATCATCTGTTCATCCTAAACCACCTGCTCTGCTGCCCGGCAGGTGTGGGGAAATGGGCTGTGCCATTCCTACAGGTACTGAAGCAGAGCCTTGATGTCAGATCAGCTGTAAACAATCTTAACAGGGAAATCTAAAAATATACATATAAAAAATCTCAAATATCTGCTTTTCTTCTAATAGTCATTGCATCCACTTTCCTTCAATAGATCAAAGTATTGGATAACCCGTCTGGAGTGTATCATTTCATGCAGGCTCTGGCTATCCTCATGTCTCCAGCGAGGTAAAGATTAGCTTTACTGGAAATTGAGCTGATCCATTTAATTTTTTTTACACATCATCTGTATTATTGTCTGTATTATCGCCATTGTTACAGTTACAGCTTGAAAAGCTGCTTCTTTTGTTTAAAACTGTAACTAAAAGCACAAACTTGATACAGAATTTGGCTTTGCATTATTCATTTAATTGAATATGGAGATTTGTGTGACATGCAGGCACCGTGCAGACTTCCTCGGACACATGAAGCCCAGTGACGTGAAGGGCAACAACAGTATTACAGGACCTGCATCTGGTAACTGGACTCTAGTGGATGAGGGTGGAGAGGAGGTGAGGAGGAAGTCCATCATGAAACCGAAAATGAAAATTTCTGCTCAGCCCCTGTCAGTGCTTTATAAGAGAATGTCTGAACTCATTCTGTTATGCTGATTTGTATTAAATTATTAAAAATGATAAACAGACATTTTTACAATTTCTTTGCTAATGGTTTCAGACCTTTTGACCTCACTGCATATATTGACATCAGGAATCAATTATATATTATATTGCATTAACTTCTGATCAGACTTGACTTCTGTTAGCACAGGCCGAAAGTGCCATTATTTTGTGTCTCTTATCCAAGTACCAACAAAACCACTCTTGTGAACTCTCTCAGGATGAAGATCCAGAAACAAGCTGGTTGCTGCTGTCTGAGGATGATCTGGTTTCTCTGTTCTCTCAGTTTCCCTTTGATGAGCTCTTCAAACGCTTACTGGGGATCTGCTCTAAAGGTGAGACTCTCTTCATATCTCATAAATGAGCTGGGACAGCCATGCAATATTTAGTGTATGTCTGTTTCTCCTCATTAATTGGTCCGTAGATTGTATAGTATTCACTTGCTATGAAAAAGATAGTTCACACAGAAATGCTAATTCTGTCATCATTTTCTCACCCTCATGTGATTTCAAACATGTATGACTTTCCATAGAATGGAAAAAGTCCATTTTTGTTTATATATTGGGGATACGAAATGGAAAAAGCTTATGGCTTGTATTTCCCTTAAGACTTAGAACTATAGAAAGTTATTTGTATATTAGAGTTGACATTTTCCATACCGATTTAATAAGTTGACCTGTTAAATGTGTCTCTTGCCAATAGAGGACTATCAGCCTCAAGCCACCACCAGTCAAAAGATGATGAAGATATTTGCATTTGCCTCTTCGCTGGTCGAACTGCTTGCTGTTGGCTTGCAGACCTACAACAGGGCACGTTATCGCCAATTTGTGAAGAGGATTGGTTACATGATTCGGTACGTAAGCTTTATTAATTCAGTTCAGTTTTTCATTTCATACTATATACAGTAACGCTTTCATACTTAAATAATCCTATTTTAATCCATATTTTCCAATTCCATATTTTCCAATTCCATATTTTCCAAATCCAATTTTAATTTATAATCTGATACTAGTTTATGGTGTTATTAGGGGCCAAGCACCAAAGGTGCATTGGCACCTATTGTAATCGTTAGTCTTCTTCTTCTTATTATTATTATTATTATTATTATGCTCTGGAATTGTATGGCAGCCCATAGAAGTGTATGGTAAAACGTTGTGAAATTTGGTACACTGATAGAGGAGAGTCTGAACATTAACCACAGCCATTTTAGACAATGATCCCATATTTGGTCAAACTTGTTGTCTGCTAAATTTAAGTTTTACTCAAATTTAAGTAAACCTGCTTTTTCGAACAGTTGGTCCTATTTTCACCTAAATTGACTCATCATCTTCAGTTCAGACCATGCCGACCAAGTTATTAGAAGCTTTTTGATTGACCAAACTGTTCTCGAATAACACATCAACTAATTTAATGGCATGGTACCACGCTGATTCTGAGGCTGTAACACTGCAACGCTTTGCCATATTGACACAAAACTTTGTATGCGTCACTGCTCACAATGACCACACAACATCAATTTGGTAACAGTACCACCTATTGGTCAAAAGTGATAAGCAATTTAATCATATTACATGTGATTGTATTTGTGATTTTTTTTTTTTTTTTGTCATTTTGACTAAAATAATCTAAAAACATCTTATTGTTGGAGTTTTTCTGAAGCTTCCAGTCATGGTTGCATGTCTCATTGTTTCTTTCTGTGCTTGGCCCCAATAATTGCTGCTTGCAGCTATATTTATTATTTTTATAAATAATTACAAATTGTTATTAGAAATTATTTAGCAGGTTTTCAGTCAGGTGTTCAGGTATTTTTCATTCTTATATAGTTGACATGTAGTCTTTTAATAAGTACTGACTTTGTCCATGTTCTTTTCCCCATTCTAGGATGACACTCTGTTATGTCAGTGACCACTGGGCGCAGTACATCAGCCTGACAGGTGTGAGTAGAACCACAATGCAGGAACAGTCGTTTTCAATGGAGAAGCTGCAGGTGGAGTTTGACCATCTCTTCCTGAGAGCAGTGCTTCATGTGCTCAAGGCCAAGAGGTATAGAATAATGCTATTATTCTATGAACTCGATTTAATGTCTAATAATGTCTATTTAACTAACTATTGGTTTACAGACTGGGCATATGGCTGTTCATGTCTGAGATGCCGTATGGCACGTTATCCAGCTGCATGCTGTGGAAGATCTTCTACATTATGCAGTGTGCAGAGATGGATGGTCTGGAGAAGCTCAGCTGTAGCCTGAGTGCTGAGGACTGTATCCGGGGACTCAAAGGTGAGATGCCAAGCACATCTGATGCTAGAAAAACACAAGAGAATAGTTTACTAGTTTAAAGCTCCATGTTAAGCCATTTGTGGCCCCCTTTTGGAAGTGTGCTGATGCCTTCTAGTGGGTCACTGTCCCCTGGTTTAGAGAAAAAACACTTATTGTGTGTTTTTGTATGTCCAGAACCAAGCCATCAGGAAAAGTTTCAGCTCTGGCTGTCTGGGATTAACAGCTCGGATGGAATATGCCTGTTGACGACGTTTGCACACATGGCCCAGCCCAGACGCACCGACGTAGACCCTGAGTTTGTCAGGAACATAGTGCTAGACATATATGAGGTGATTTGACTTTCCCCCCCAACATTTTACTGAAGCACAAAAACAACATATTATCATGACATCATCAAGGTGGTATAAATGCAATAAATGTGTGATTACTCTTTGCTCGAGGTGTCCTATGTTTGTATCGCCACCCGTGAGATATTCTCTAAAGTTGGGCGGGAGTTGTTGGCGGCTGTAGCAACTGCTCACCCTCACATAATCTCTGTGTTGTTGGAGAGACTGAAAGAGACCATAGAGAAAGTGGGCATGGTGAGTGATTCTTCAAAAACACAAGAACTTCATTTCTGATTTCTGTAGTAACTGGATGATCAGAGAAACTTATAAAGATTGACAATTGAGCATGTAACACTACTAAATATGCATTCAGAACAGCTACTGTAGAAAGAACAGAACAAAATACAGGATCTAAAGATACATTTTTGTATTGTCTATTCAATGATTTACTCATCTGCCACAAACATGTCTTTTATATCAGCAAATACTGATAATTATGATTACCTGTCCAGGTGTCACTCTACCTGTTCAAGGAGTTGCCCCTGCACTTGTGGATGCCAGCTCAAGCTGAGGTGGGGTTGATCCGAGATTGGCTGTTGAACTTCAGTCTCTCTGCTGTGGAGAACAGATTAGCCTGCATCATACTAGAGGGCCTCAACTGGGGATTTCAGCCTGTGAGTCTCAGCTATGATTATTGAAACATAAGTACTGATTTATCATCATAAAATGTGTCCAGTTTCTATGCTATTTTGTGTTTTTTATAAAGTGTTAATGCAACTGTCTGTCTTGTCCACAGAATGGTTGCCTTATTTTACCAGCGTCTTTGCATAATGAAGTCGCCCTGTTGGGGATTGAGGCATATCAAAAATATCTCACAGACAAGCCATATGGTGGCATATTATCAGAAGGCATCAAACAGGTATGAAATAAGGTGGATACATATCATGCCTATTATCAACACTGATTGTCATTCATTGACTACGGCAGATTAATAAGCTTCCTCAACAGTTTTAAAAATAAATTTGTTGTACATTTTATGGCTTTGTTTTTGGGGACTAATGCAGACCATATCAGTCTATGTTAAATATGTAGTTTGCACTGGTTCACCTCCATTTATCATTAGAAATAATAGCCAAAAGTTGAATCACCCACTTAGATAGTTAACAATTTCCCCTTTAAAGAATGTTATACATTTGCTGCGTGATAACTTTCTGCAGGTGTCTTACCTGGCTAACGTGGTGCGGCTTGGCCAGACACTAGAATCCTCCTTTAACCAGTGGGCCTGGGACCTGGTTCTGAGGCTAAAGCTCCATGCCAATGAAAGAAGTCCTCAGGATGCCTGGTGCCCGCTTCCCTCTTCCAGCGCCCCCAGTGTGCCTGAGATCACAGACTCTCCCATCATGCACCCTGTTTTCAAGGCAGTCAAAGCGGGCATCCCTATTGGCTGTTTTCTGGCTATTGACATGACAACCATTGGTCACAGGTTTGGAAGGAATATTACAACTCTTGTTTCAAACAGAAGTATAGTGACCATCGACTGACTGATTCATCATTAGTAACATATTCCAGGCTGGATGAAAATCCAAGTCTAGTAACATGAATTAATTTGAAATGTTTTTCATGACAGTTTGGAGAAGCTTTGCAGTGATGGAATATCTCTGCTGAAGACTCTGGTTCAGTCCCGTCATCTCAAAGCTGTAGTGCATATACTGGAAAACATCCTTCCTCTGGTCTACCACTGCCAGTTCTATCTGCTCAAGAATGAACAGTTAAGAACATTTATGCTTAAATATGTTTCACTTGCTGTCAGACTTTACTGCACCCTTGGCAATGTGCTTATTTACTGTACCTTATAAATAATGACATAATAATGCTGTAGTTATGTAAGAAATACCAATGCTTTCCTTCTAATATCGATCAGGTTTCTGAGCTGTATCCAGCTCTTCTTGCAGCTGGATAGTGGCACTCAGGGTGTGACCCAGCAGGTCACACAGAAGGTGGCCCAGCATCTGATTGGCACCTATACATGTGAGAACATAAAACTCCTCAACAGTGTGATCCAGGTAGGATTTTGTGTTGATTATCCATGTATACTGGACACTTGTTGCTCTTTTTTTCCCCCATTGAAAAATATATAGTGCCGTTCAAATGTTTGATGTCTGTAAGATTCTTTAATGTTTTTGAAAGGAGTCGCTTAGAAATATTGTGGAAATATTATCAGAATTTAAAGTAACTGTTTTCAATTTTAAAGGGGTCAACGGATGCGCATTTTCCACAAGTTGGTATGATTCTTTAGGATCTTCATGTAAAGTTTGTAACATACTTTGGTTAAAATTCCTCAATGGTTGTGTAAAACAACACCCTTTTACCTCCTCAAAAACAGCTTGGCCCCACCCCTCTCTTCTGTGGGTGTTTTTTTTTTCAGGATTCTTTGATGAATAGAAATTTCAAAAGAACAAAATTTTTAAAATACATATATATTTCTTAACTTTATTAATGTCTTTACTGTCACTTTTGATCTATTTGATGCATCTTTGCTGAATAAAAATATGAATTTCTTTCAAAAACATCTGACACCAAACTTTAGAACGGTAGTGTATACATACAAATAATTAACATTTTAAATACAAAACCTTAAAAATCTTTATGGCTCATGAGAAGATCTTATTGTCCTGCAGGCTCATATTCTGGAGAGCTCCAGGCCCGGGCGTGTTGGTGCAGTAGCTGTTCTTGAGTTCTGGCTTCAGGTTTTGACCCAACAGAACCTCTGGCATCGAGACAGAGCTGTTCTCTACCTTCTGGACCACCTGTGCCGTGCTGCATTTCTCCACCAACAAGAGGAATGTCTCCAGAAACTTCTCTACCAACAACACAAGGTTTTTCATTCTTGGCTGATGTTTAAATAGCCGCCTTCTAACAAATGGGTCAATTAAAGCAAATGATTGACAGTCATGGTTTTGTATGGTGTTTTTTTGGATTTCCCTTTTAGAGTGCATTAGGTTATCATGGAGACAAAGGTTTGCTCTCATCTCTAATGGGCTGGATAGTGGCAGGAAATGTTACTCCATCCTTCATTGAGGGCAATTCTCTCACAGGAGAGGTATGTGCAGGATATTACTTATACGGCACATCTTGATCTAATTACTTGATCGATCACTAATTACTAATCAATCGAACTCTGGTTTGGACCACGAAATTGAACCAAGTGTGAAAGCACCCTTAGTCATCATGTTCCTCTCCGTTAGTCATCATGACCCTCTTTTTATTTTGTCTCAAGGTGTGGTTTGCTTGGTTGGTCCTAAACATGGAGACAATGTTTGAGGAAGATTCTCAGCTGCGCCGTTGCGTGGAGCATGAGCTCCTCTCAAACTCTGCTTGCACACCAGATCAGGCTCTGAAGGTACACTTTGGTTCTGCTTCAACCTTCTCCTCTTAAGTACAATTTACATGTGCAGTCACATCAAAGAGAGTGTTTTGAGCACACCTGAAATTATCAGGGAATTGAAAATTGTTTAAATTGTTCAACATAATTGTCCTATTATGCTTTTCCACATTTTCAACTTTAGTTAGTGTGTAATGTTGCTGTTTGAGCATAAAATAGATCTGCTAGGTTACAAAGCTCAAAGTCCACTCTAAAGTGAGATATTTAGCACAATTCACTTTTCAAGAACTAACAAAGAACGGCTCGTATTGACTACAACACGATTTTTCCAGATCTTATGAAGTCACAATGTTACTAATTTAAATAATTTGTGCCCACGGAATATGCAAAAAAGGGGACGATGCCTGGCTGAGCTGCGCTAGACAAGAGTGACACTTAACATTAAACATTATAACCCCAACGTTTATCTGTGTGCTGCACATTTTATGGAGAACAACTTTCTGTTTCTGTTTCTTTTGTAAGCTCTCTCTTTTGTAAGACGATTCACCACTCCCTAGGAAAATTAACCATATATTTGTGATAGATTACTGTTTGTATTACCTTAGTTTTCCAACAAATATCATGATTAAATGGTGGATAACATCATATCTATAATGTATAAGAAAATTACAAAAAAAACACCACTCTGAAACGGGCTCGAAGTGGTTTGAAATTGACGCCATCCTCAGTATTTACACTAGAGTAGAGCTTGCATGGAGTGGCGAGACATAACGAAAACGAAAACCATTTGTTTTCTCTTTGTAAGCCCTGCCAATCACAACACATTTCATATTTCGGAGGAAGGGGCTTCATCGAAATCGGCGTGTTCGAGACAGACTGGGGAGATAGGTGCTGTAATAATGTAAAATATGTGAGAAATAATTAGTTTTTTGAACAATTAAGCATGAATACATTCTAGTACACCCCAAAAACAAAATCAAGACTTCATCAAACGGCATAATAGGACCCCTTCAAAAATTTAGAGTAAAACTTGCCAACTTGAAACATCATTCCTTTGTTAATCAAAGGGGACATGGTGATGGATGGAATATTTTTGATGTGAGGAAACTCCCCAAACTCATATCCATTGTTCCCCTACTTATTTCATTGAGGATCTTATTGGTTAAAAAAAAGTATCCATTAATCATTAATGACTGGAAAGATAATAGATATGCATCGGTTAATTGGTTTGAGATCCCTGTAAACGTTTTTGTACATTAATGCAATAAACATACATTTTATTAGCCCATTTGTTTTCGTTTTGTCAGAAAGCCCAGGTGCGCCTCAAGCTTCAGGTCGTCCCGTCCCTGCAGAGGTTGATGATCTATCGCTGGGCTCAACAAGCTTTAGCTACCCCTGCAGATCATCCACTCTTGCCTTTAGTGTGGCAGAAATTCTTCCAACTTTACCTCCGTCAACCTGGACCAGAGTTTGGGTACGTTAAACATGGAGGCTTTCTATCGTTTTTAGATGACTGTTATTGTACCTATTGTTTGTTTTGCTAAGTTTTAAATGATCTGGCTCCTTAAAGTGAAGACTTCCAAACTTTACATATCACCATGCTATTTCAGTTCACTTAAGTCTAGTTGTCACATAATGCATGTTGGATTCAAAGTACATGCTGTATTCAACTGACACTGTTCCTCTTTCCTTCTGACTCATGAGATTAATGTTCTCATGAAGCTTTTTCACTAACATAACTCTTTTGTCTATTATGTGTTGTACAATGTCACAGATGCATTTCACTTCCTGTGTTTGTCAATATAAGATTATTTTGTACCTGGAAAATGTCCATTTTATTATATTGCTCTCTGAAATGCATTTCAAAGTCTTTTTCCTTTAACATAATGAAATAATTTCAGCTCAAATCAATATTTTATGCATTTATTATTTTTATAATGCTGTGACCCACTTGGGGTTTTAATTTGCAGTAATGACCAGATGACTGTATACTTTACTTTTTACATTACTTAAAGTAATGTATAATATATAGAGTTGTGAACTGCATATGTGGTACAGTTTGTATGATTATGGGTATTTCCGAACCCTTGTCTCTGTTGTTTTATTTGGCATCGTCAGGCTGGAGGTGAAAGGTTGTATTGGGAGGTGTTATTTCCATAGTGCGACCCATCACTCCTTGCTGAAGAGCCTCAGACAGCGGCTGGTTGAGGTGTCTGACTTCCACCATGCTGCTAGCAAGGCTCTGAAAGTGCCCTTCTCGAAAGGTGAATCCAGTGATGGTTTGCTCACCCCCGGGACGCCCATCACCCAGTACATGACCTCTCCTGAGCTGCACACTGAGCTCGTGCGGTAATGTCCAGTGTTTTATTCTCTCAACATCCATTATTCTGTTCACTGTTGAGTTGAATGTCCTATTGAGTGTTGAATGATTCTGACATCAGAAAGAAACTTTATATTGTTTCCAAGCTGTGAGTCCTGCTATGTTTTTCATTTATGTTGAGTTACAATATAAAGTGTGACCATTTTAGATTTCATTATTTGTAAATAGAAGCCGTACCATTCAACCATAATTTTAGAATAGAAAATAAAACGTTTTAAATGTCAAACTCTTATTGTTCAGGCTCTTCACTGTGTTTGCTTTGTGGTTGGATGATGAAAACCTTCAGAAGCAGGACATTTTCTTGCCCTCTTTGCCAAAGCAGTATGATACCCATCGCCTAGCCAAAATCATGCAGCGCCAGCAGGTGAGGATTTGTTCAAACCTATGCTTTGGTGTTTAAAAGGACTTTGAACCATCAAACGGATTTAGTAGATTATTTTGAATAAAAATGTTATTTAAAATAATCCCTTACTCAATGATCAAATAAATGCAGTTTTGGTTATTTTATATTTAAATTGGAAGTTCCAATTTAAATATAAAATAACCAAAACTGCATTTATTTGATCAAATATACAGCAAAAACTGAATTGACACAAAACATTATGAAAAATAAATTGAAGCCAGGTCTTTGTCAATTCATCTTAAGGAGGTGTGGATGGAGCATATGGACATTGAGCGAGTCCAGCATGAGCTGCAGGAAGTGCTCAGTCTGTGGTCAAAGGTCAAGAGTGAACCTGCACTTTCCCAGAACACCAACTCCTCCAACTTTATTGACTTCATCAATCCTCTGGCCGGTACTGAGCCCACTTTCCACTAATAACCAAATTATGATATCTGGACTCTCTGCTTTATAAGTCAAAATATGAGGGAATGCTAATGTTGTATGCATCAGGCATGTTTAAATTTTAAAAAATGCATTTGTCACAACAAGCCCTTTTTCAACATATTCAAGTTATAGTTTTGTATAATAAAAAGTTGTTTTTGCTGTTGGATATGTGGAGCTTATGTCACAGTTTGCTGGACAGATTAATTGAACAGCATTTTGTGCCTTTTTCAATAAATAATATATTCCTCAACTATTCTTTTGCAGCAAGGGAACGTATTCTCTCTAACCTGAGAAAGCATGTTGCCCCCCAGGGGGCGCTGTTGCTCATGCCTATGAAAGCTCCAGTGCCTGACATTCCCACTGAGAGTCTGTCTGATGAGAAAATTTCAACTGCCTTAATTCAGGAAGACCTTGCTAAGCTCCAACATCAAGCCAAGTAAGACTCAATACATGAGCACTTACTTAGTCGTTTTGAAGCATTTATTGGCTGATAATGTCAAAACTCACTTAAGATACACTTAAGATTAAGTGTCCAGTGAGTAATAACTGGAGCTGCTCAAATTACTCAATGATAAGCTGTATTGCTGAATTATGTTGTAAATCATGACTGTGTCCTCTTCTCAGGTTGGCAACGGTCCGGGAGACGCAGCAGGTCGCTCTAGACAGTGAACTGTTGGAGGTGTTGCCTCAGCTCTACATAAACCGAGAAGACCAGCTCTCAATGCAGTTAGAGTGCCGTGGCAAAGGTGGACAGCCCTGCCAGGGACCTGCACATGTCACTGTTAAGGTGAACACATATATCTGTTATTTCGGGACTTCTGGTCTGTGCTATTTGTAAGGTGTACTTTTTTACCTCATTAAAATGTGTTACATATAAAGAAATTTGTACATTTGAAACTATATTTGAAGGGGTCATGAACTGGATTGTTTTATTATTTTATAATGTTGCCTGGGGTGCCCTTATAATGTTAGTATGATTTTTACATCAACAGGGGCGTGTCTACTGTGAGGCTTCAGTATAAACGCCCACTGCTGTGATTGGCTTACATGTTTGCATGTGAAATGGCTAGCATTACATGTGGAACTCTCTCGAAAAACTACGTTTTTACTATTACAACTATCGAGATTAACAAATCGTGAAGAATATTGTTTAAAGCATTATATTTAAATCTATTCCATCACATGAAAGGTTGCCGTGATGAGCACTGAGCAGATGACATACCGTCTGTTGATCCTGTGTATTTCGTAAACGGCATGTTTATTGCTTGGTAGCTCGATCCGGTTTAGCAATTATCACCTCGTAGGCCTATGTTATTTAGCTATTGCATGTAATGCGTGAATCGGTGGGCGGGGCTAAACAGGCAGTGTTGAAGTAGGCGTTGTTCGGTGTTTGATGCCCTTTGACGTCATAGATCTCCACTTTGAAAAACCTGTCATTGTGTCACCTGTGCCTGGTGTCAATAAAAGCTTTTATTGGACAAACAAGGATGTTTTCAGTTCTGAAACTTGTAGGATATTCTTATAGTATGATGACCTTTTATATATCAAAAGCTCAAGGAAAAAAAAACTCTGTTTTATCACCCCTTTAAAATGATGTACACTCACATGAGATGAAAACTTTAGTCATATTAAGAAGCCAAATTTAAAAAAAAAATGATGGCAGGGGTGCCTAATCCTGTTCTTGGAGATCTAACTTCCTGCAGAGTTCAGCTCCTCCAACACAAAACACAACTGAAGCATCCACGTCTATGCACCTTTCGCATGACATAATTTCGTCATCAGGAGGGTCCGCGGTCGTCCGCACACCCCATCTGCATGCAGCCCAATTTTTGTGGACGGTGCGGACGGTGCGCATACAACAGCACATGTGCGAGTGACTTGAGCGCTCAAACAAAATCCACTAGCTTACGGCCAAAGGAGCAAACTTTGAAAGGCTTGCACACTCAACTGTGTGCCATGTTGAAATCACATGACCCACTGAACACTTTATCGTGGTGACCACCATATTATTGGACACGTTTGATTGTGTAATTAATTAATCATGACTGACTGCAATTAGCATATTTCTACAATGGCAATGGTAACTGAAAACTCCACGCCATGCCACATCTACCTACAGCTGCATACATCCACGCCAATAGGTGTCCTTGAATGATGGAGCGGGTCCATGATGACTTTTTTTTTTTTTTTTTTTTTTTTTTACTAAATATATATATATATATATATATGTATATATGTAATGAAGAGTTCAGATGCAAAAGCCTCTGTCTCCAAAAAAAGCCTTGAGAAAAAGCCTCCAAAAGCCTCTGTCATCTGAAATTTTCTTCTAGAATAATCATTTTTTTCAAGCTCGTATATTTAAGTTCAGTAATTTAACTTAAATGGCAATGAAAATTACATATTAATTGTAATTTAAGTAAAATTAATGAACTTAAATATACAAGCTTGATAAAAATTATCATTCTAGAAGAAAATTTTAGATGGCACTTAGAGGCATCTGAACTCTTCACATATATATATAATTATTATTTTTATTTATTTTATATATCTAAATAAACTAAAAGTAAAAAAAAATGACAAAAGCACATAAATTAAAAGCACATAATTACTCAAACTAAAATGAAAACTGAAAGTATAAAAATAAATGTATAGTAATATATAAATAGTACTAAAATAACTTTTATGTTGTCATTTTTGGATTTGTCACAAACAAATGTAATATCCACCTGTTGCAGCCATGGCCTTCCAGTTTTCTCAAGCATGTTCCAGACCCACTGTAAACTAGGATGTTCAAATCCAGCCTGTGTCCAAATCCATTCTCTCCCTAAATAATCTTGTCTTCTCTTTGTATCAATATTAAAAACAATTTTGGCAACTGCCCCAAAAATCCTACATTTTCATGAGCTTTCTCTCCCTTTCATTGTTTGTTGCAGTACTCAACCATGCACAAACTGGATCCAGTGCAGAATCAGATCCAGTGCCTGAAGAGTGATATTAAACGGCTACAGGCTGATGGAATCAAAGCTCCTCCTCAAAGTCTGGCTGAGGCGGCCGTGCACATCGAGAACTTTATCACGTCAGTAGCCACTCAACTCATTTTCTACGCTTTCTAAATTTGTGTCACTAAATGTAAACATCACATTTTCTTGTTTAGGGCTTTGGTTAATGTTTACAAACTAAATGCATCCCCTGGCATACTGAAAGTGGGCATCGCTGCATTCTACCAGATAGTGTCCTTTGTTTGTGAGGACACACAGAGACATCCACCCACTCGCCAGTTCTTCACGTCCTGTATTGAGATCCTGGGTCAGGTATCGTTTTCAGGAGAACCTTGTTACATTATTTTAGTCTTAATTTCATAACTTGAGGATGTTTTCTCAAATTATGTTTTATTTAAATGTTCTTTTTTCACGTGAATCACTTCTCAAAGTTTCTCAAAGTTTACAGCTCTGTCTTACCTATTTTATGTAATACAGACTATATAAATTGTGACTTTTACTATAGGTTTTCATCCGGGACGTCCGATCAGAATGTAAACACATGCTAAAGACCATCCTGCTCAACAGACACCTATGTAACCTGCTGTCACCGTACTTCACCCCAAACGCCTCCCCTGCAGAGCTGGTCTCTCTGTACGAGGAAGTGGTCAACACCCTTCACATAGACAGCGGTGATGTCATATTCATGCTCCTCACAAAAGTAATTAGTCTTTATTGAATTATGCTTTCAGTGTTTGTCAGACAAGTTGCATTTGAAACTATTATGTGATACAAAAATTTGTTAAAAAAAAAAAAAAATGTCCTGCTCCATTTGGAGGAATCAATGTTTTGTTCATAATTATGTGGAGTAGCACTGTCATATCCTTTAACAGGAATTGGTTAGCACATTCCCAAACTATTCCCGTTTTTGTGCAGAAATAGTGGGTGCATCAAAACAGTCTCATTTAATTGTATAAGATTTCTGCTGGATTCTTCCTGTGGCCCTCTGAGACTTTGATTGCTCTACTTTTTGCTCTTGAATATGCAGCTCATGTTTGCATATAATAATCTGTTCTGTGCTTCTAGTTTGACTTGACTCAGTGGCTGTCGGCGACGCAGCCTCTGTTCTCTGAGCGTAGCCGGCTGATGGCAATCATCCATCAGGCTCTGTGCATCTGTGGGCTGGAACCTGAGGCAGAAGTCCTCATGCCTTTCAACATCTTCTGCAAGCACTGGACTGAACTGCTGCTTTACCAGTTTCCAGACCACTATAGTGACTTCCTCCGTCTGCTCATGCAGAGTATGACTTTCTTTTTCTTTGACCTAGACAAATTAGTTTTTTGGATTTGGTTGGGTCTATGTTGTATTCTCTCATTTAATCATCTCAGACAAACAGTTATTTTATTTGAATATACTTGCAAACCTCAGATTTTCGGGTCACAATCATTAATTTTTGCGATTTTATTTAGTAGTATAAAATTTTTGTTGCAAAATATTATTTGCTAAATCATATGCATATGCATATGTATACATGTATGTAGACTAAGTATATATCAGTCCAGACCTGCATTTGTAGATTTGATTATCTATGGATTTCTGTCATAGTAGTTTTTCATGTGACTAAGTGTCCTGCTTTCACCTTGTTTCTTTTTATAATTCATAAACATTAAATGTAAACGTCAAAGATTACATATGAAGAGTTTGCTCTAATTGAAAATGTACTTTAAATAATTTTAAAAAATGCAATTTCTCCTTGGAAAAATGGACATTGTTCACTTTCCTGCAGGCTCTTCTGAGCAGCTTCTCAGTCCCGACTGTTGGAGAACTTCACTAAGAGTCCTGGGCTGTTCTCCTCATCCTAAGATGAAGACAAACAAACCCCGCTCCATCCTTCTTTCTCCTCAACAGGTAACACAAAACACTCTTAGTTTCTTTGACATATACAAAACATATTTAAACTGGCATACTCTATTTGTGTTAAATACTTCAAACTGAAGCAGAGCATTACAATAATATGTTTTTTTAGGTGGATGAAACAATCGAATGGCTCTCAAAGTTCTTCCTGAAGCTCCGTCTGTCTAATGCGGACTTCAGGAGCTTTGGTCTTCTCTCAAAATGGGCGCCGTACATTGAGGAAGTCAAGGTGTTTTGTGAAGATCTGATTACCTACGTCATTTATCTGGAATTAAACAATTGCAGCAAAGAACCAGTAGGAAGTCCAAGACTGGTCAAAGGTAGAAATTTATATTTCTTTGTTATGCTTTGCAACTATATAGATATAGAAATACACTATCGTTCAAAATGTTGGGGTGTAATCATTTTTACAAATTTGATTAATACTTTTATTCATCATGGACATATTAAATTGATCAAAAGTAACCGCAAAGACATTTATAATGTTATAAAAGATTTCTATTTCAAATAAATTATAATATTCATCAAAGAATTCTAAAAAGAAAAGTAGCACTTGTTTCCACAAAAATAATATGCAGTACAACAGTTTTCAACATTGATAAAAAATATAATAAAAATAAGGAATGTTTGTATATTAAAATGATTTCTGAAGGATCATGTGACACTGAAGATGCTGGAAATTCAGCTTTTTCATGAATGGAATAAATTACTTTTTAAAATGTATTAAAATAGAAAACAGTTATTTTAAATTGTAATGATAATTCACAATATTATTGTTTTTCTGATACTTTGATCAAATAAATACAGAAATAGAATTCAAAATAAATAAAATGCATGATGTGCATAGTAACTATTTGTACAATCAAATCTTTTAATATTATATCCTTTTCTCCTTAATGTAGCTCTTGAGAACCTACATGCAAAAATGGCCAAACTCTTTAAACCATGGATTCTGGTCCTTGAAACTGACAACACTAGGTATGCTTTGATGTGGCTCAGTGGTTTGGTTATAATAACACTGATGACAGAAGTGATGAGTAAAACTCTCTTGTGTATGTCACAGTCATCCCCGCTGTTCTCCATGGCTTGAATCTGATGCCGCAGCTGCAACGAGCTTAGTGAGCTTATATGTCTGCTTGGTGGAGACTTTACATGAAAAATTCAAAGGTAAACATCCTCAGAGAACAGAAAAACACACAAGTCATGATTCATTCAGCCGTTTTTCTGCTCAATTATATATTTTTTACTGTTCAAATACATGTTCAGATGAAATTTCACGTGATCCGAATACATTTTTAAATCCATGTTGTGGTTGCAGATCGCTTGTTGCCAGGACAAAGAGGAGCTCTGTGGCTTCATCTCATGCATTACTGTGAGACCTGCACATCTCCCAAGATGCCAGAGTACCTGCTGTACACCTATCACACGGAGTACAGCCGTTTGCCATGGAAGGACCTGCATCCAGATCAGACGCTAATGAACCAGTTCTTCAATGTGAGAGACTTTAAAATCTCATGTATTACTTGAGCTTGGTTGAGGGTCTCTAGAATTTTGAGAAGTGTTGTGTGATGTTTTAAAACTATCTAGACTCACACACACACTACCATTCAGACATTTGGAGTCTCTTATGTCATAAGTCTCTTTTGCTCACCAAGGTTACATGTATTTGATTAAAAAAACTACAGTAAAATCATTATTGTGAGATAGTATTATAATTTAAAATAGCGGTTTTCTGTTTTAATACATTTTTAAATGTTTCTTATTCTTGTCATTCTAATATGATGATTTGCTGCTCAAGAAACATTTCTTGTTTATGAAAGTTCAGAAGCACAGCATTTATTTGAAATGGAATCTTTTATAACATTATGAAAGTATTTACAGTCACTTTTGATCAATTTAATGCATTTTTGCTGAAAAGTATTCATTTCTTTCCTTAAATTTTTTTTATTATACTGACCCCAAACTTCTGAACGGTAGTCTATAAACGTTTGGTAACTTCTAAGGTAGTTTGACAAATAATTTGGTGAAGATGGTGGGTTAACCCTTCTAAGGTTTCAACAGGCTCACTCATACAAACTAGATACTTTAATAGATCATTGTCAATCATTTAATTTCATGATGTTCAGGTGGAGCGGGGAAGTCCAAAGAGTTGTTTCCTGTTTATGGGAGAGCTGCTGTGTGAGGTGAACTGGTTCAGTGTATTGAATGACTCTCTCAGCCCCCAGCTGAACCCCTCAGCTCAGACGATGGTGGTCTCTGTCCTCTTCCTGATGGTGTTTCTGGCCAAAGAGGATCTCAGCAAACCTGTGAGTGGTCACCTGTTTACCCTAATCATCTTCAATGGTCCCTATTAGTGGTTAATGTAATGTGGTTTACTTCTACAGGAGTCTTCTGTCGTCACTCTTCTGGACCAATCAGCTTCTCTGCCTTGGCACCTAGTGGATTTTCCTTCTTATCAAAATGTTATGCGCTATGTTAGCACACATTACCCAGCATCCCTTGTTCTCAGTAATGACACTTCTTCACAACAAATCATCAGATTGCTTAGAATGGCTGCTGGATTTGGGCCGACCACACAAGGGTTACATCATAAGGTTAGATGACACATTATTGTCAAATCCATGTTTGCACACTGTACATTAGTGAAACGTATAACTACATCTTTACTGGATCATGATGTGCTGCTGCTGTGTGTTTTGTGTCTGTTAGGACATGACTTTAAAGTGCCAAGCCTTCCTCCATCTAATGGTGCAGTTCCTGACCTCTCTGGATCAAAATGGGCACATCAGTCTTGCATCTCTGGAGACAGAAATGGAGAAATTACTGGAGTACATTGTCATTTTCAACCCTCCTGGTGAGGAGAAAGTTTCATTGCTATTTCACATTCATTTTCTTGCTACGTCCCTAAGCAGGTGACTCCAGAATACTGCATAAGCATAATTTGTAGTTCTCTGTACCACTGGGTCGTATAGGAATACAAGCAGTTGTTTGCCTCAGAAGTGCGGCTGTTCACACTGCACACAGTTCTGGATTGTTTTTCAGATCCAGTCTTTTAGATTGATTTATTGTACTGTCATTTAGAAGATGACAATCAGATCAGTTTTTTCATTCATTACACAGTGAATCGGTTGCCATAGTAAATGACATAGGCATTTGCACAATCCCCAGATTGGGGGAAAAAAGTAAGAAACAAGTGTACTCAGACAGAGATAGGCACTACTGTGCATTATGAATGCAGCTCTTGCCAAAAACTTTTGAAAAATGATCTACTAGTGTGTATGCTTGAGTACGCCAATTAACTCTATTTGGCATGCTAGAGAATGCTATATTGCTTAATGCTTATATTTCCAGCATATATGTATGTACATAGAATTTGTGCAGTAATCTCTGAATTAGCCCTAGTGTCTGTTCACTTTCACGATTTTACCATTCAAACTGAAACGCATTTCCAAAAATCTGATTTTATTTGAATTTCAAACCAAATACAAATGTATTTTATTTATTTATTTATTTATTGTGTTAAATATGCTGTTTAGACTACAAAAAGTTTACTCCCTGTCTGAAGCCTGAGAGTTTAAGTCTGAATAATATAGGGTGTATAAAATGGAGAATCCTTGGTCAAATTTGACAAAGATTTATATTAATCTAGTGTGTCAATTTTGGTGATTTCTAGCATTTATTCAATTATCTTACATCCCAAGGCTTATTTTAACAAGCTACACAACAGTTACGAAGTTTGGTGTCGGTAAGAGTCTCTTATGCTCACCAAAGCAGTATTTATTTGATAAAAAAACAAAACTGTTGTATTGTCAAACATCATTACAGTTTTAAATGATTTTGTGATGACAAATCGGAATTTTCGGCATTACCCCAGTCTTGAGTGTCACGTGATCCTTCAAAAATGTTATCTAATATGCCGATTTTGTGCTCAAGAAACATTTCTTATTGCCCATGTTGAAAACAGTTGAGCTGCTTATATCTGCAGAAAGCTGGAACACATAACAGGCTGAACTGATCTTAATGCGTTTCATCCTCGCATTCAGAGACAGACCTCCAGCAGCGGCACATGGCCACCTGCAGTCTGTTTGCTGAGATGCTCACTCTTCTGAATGAAGCTGGCATGTCTACAGCAGAGGGACTCGGGACTAAACTCCACTCCTGGGTGGAAAAGCGAGCTCGGGGTCCTTTGGTTCTCCCTCTGCTAACCGCTGCGTGCAGATGCCTGGCCTCAGTGCGTCATATGACACACACCACTGAGGCCTGTATTCTCTCCTACTTCACTGACGGTAATAATAGCTCGTACTTGTTCTGGGCTTAGTCACAGATTTTAAAATGGTCTGTCTGCGTAAGCCTTTAGGAATTATTCCTCTCCCTAATCACTATATTAGGACCATAAAAGCAAACCTGAATCAAAACATTTGCATGTTTTTCTATTACAGTACCATTAAAGAGTTCAGTTAGTTTTAGTTTCTTATAAAACTGTCCACATCTTCTACTAGTATCTTGTGTGTTTCTCTCAGGTGGGTGTGCTGATCAGTACTCTGGTTGGGGGCCCATCCTGGTCTCTCTTCAGGTTCCTGAGCTGACTGTTGAGGACTTCATCCAGGAAAGCCTGAGCCTGGGAAGTTACCTCACACTGTACGTCTACATCCTCCAGAGGCTCAACCTAGAGCAAACCCTCCTGAATGAGAAGAGGACCTTAGTGCTGCTCAACACGTGGATCAGTCAGGTCTTCCCTAGGTAACATGCACTTTATCACATATAGTGGCATTGTGTTCTTTCACATCTTGAAGGACGCATGCAGAAAACCTGACTGGAAGCAGTGTAGGATTGCAGAGTTAGTAAATGACTTCCCTTGTACCTTAAGCGCTTATTGTGGGACTATTTCAGGGTCCCCTCATGTCCTTAAAAAGTCTTAGTTTTTTAAATCAAATTTAAGATCAGCACACAGTGTGGTAAATGTTAACCGGAGGATCGATAAGAGGCAAATCTGCATTCAAAAAAGGTAGAATAATATATGTAATATATATTATATGCAATCATTATATTTATCATTTTGACTTCCCTTTTCTTTAAAACAAAAATGGGTTAAAGGCGGAATGTGAGGTTTATAATTTTATAAAACTTGTTTCTATACAGTTGTATTATATAAACTGAAGTTTAAATATTTTTTTTACAGTCATTTTATAGTTTAAGATGTTACCATAAACAACCCCCCCCCCCCCCCCAATACGATTGATTACAAAATAATATTAATGATTAAATATATGTTTAAAACCCCTGCAGATAGCCTTGTATTCATGACCTAAGTGAGTGTGTCGTCTGTTCCTGCAGTGGTCCAGCTGATGAGGCAAAGCTGTTTTTATGGTGGCATAAATTCTTGGAGCTTCTGCAGATCCAGGTGGACCAAGAGGACACCTGCACACTTGACACTCTGATTCTCACCTTAATGGCGTTCCAGAACCGTCTGGCCCAGCTTGGTGAAGAAAGACTGAACTCAGGCATTCTGGGAGCCATCGGCCTTGGGAGGAAATCGCCCCTTTCTAGCAGGTGAGAGAAGTTTTAGAGTTAGAAGTAGAATTTTGGTTTGACAAAATTAAAAGTAAAAGGTAACTGCTCTCCATTAAAGCTCATGAAAGTTGAATTGTGTGAATTGCATGCCTCACAATTTAATTTCTTACTGTACTGTGTATTTCAGGTTTCGGGTTGTGGCGCGCAGCATGTCAGCATTTCTCCTGGTTCAGGTGCCCTCAGAGAATCAGCTGCGTCTTCATCCGGGCACGGACCTGCAACTCTCAGCTAAAGCCCAACAGGTAAGTGTTTCCAGGGAAAGGGATAAAAGTCTGACGCAATCAACTGGCAAGATGTCAAAATTTGTGCATCAGGTTGATTTCTGCTACGGGGGTTATTCATGTATATGTTACATGTGCAGAAGCAGCATGTGCTCACAGCAATGTCTGTGAATGTATTGGCAGTAGCAAGTCTCAGTACTCTCAGCGTAACAGATCTATTCAGCCAAGACCAAATACATTAACATAGCTGTATTTATTACCATTACCATGCCAATCTCTCAGAGAGTTGTCATGACAGAAATATAATATAATATTTTCTGTTTTTAGGGAAATTTAGAACGTTTAAACAAGTGTTGTGTGGCTTTCTGATGGTTAGATGGGGATATGTTTTAGATATTTGATGATTATTTGTTATAGTTCAAACAAATGGTATTGTTCTGTACCTTGAATGTTTACTCTGTCTTCAGGCCTTATCTGCACTGGAGGCGATGCTGAGTAATAAGCAGTATTCAGAGCTGCATGTGTCTGTGAACCAGGCCTGTCAGTTCATCAAGTACCCACACCACTGTCTGCGTGACAGCAACAGCCTTTTGACCCTGCTGGTCAATGCGCTCTACACTGACATGCATTACCTGGACATCATCCGTTAGCTATAACCTCAAAACAAGATTCAACGCCTGCTGTCAAGCTCTGTCAAACCCTCCAAAAACTCCCGGAGAACAACTCTAACTCCAGATGAGACAATAGAGCGCTGTTTGTTGAGAATCAATGCAATGAGCTTCTCGCATTAAACCCTTTTAGGTGTTTTCTGGAAAAGGACAGAATAGCGAGGAATGCATTAAAATCATGATTTTAGACACTGAGACAGTGGTCATTTTTTAAACTGTGCTTAATGTTATAAAAAACAGTACACTCGTTTTCTTTCATTCTCACATTATTATCATGCTTGCCCCTTTTTTTCCCTAAAATGGCATCCTTTAAAGTTTTAGTTCACCCCAAAATAAAAATTCTGTCATTAATTACTCGCCATCATGTCATCCCAAACCTGTAAGACTTTCGTTCATCTTCGTAACTCAAATTAAGATATTTCTGATGAAATCTGAGCCCACATAGGCTGCGACACAACTGACACTTTGACGCTTCAAAAAGTTAATAAAGAGATCGTAAAACTAATCCATATGAATTGAGTGGTTTAGTCCAAATTTTCTGTTGACAGACTTAATTTAGGCTTTTATTCACACATAAACATTCATCAACTCACACATCAGTTATGATAAACGGAAGCTCAAGCATGTTTGCTTCACGTGCGAGAACCAATGAAGTTCATTCTCATGTGTTACGCAGCAACCAATGAGGTTTGTTCTCGTGTGTCAAGCAGGTTCGGTTGAGCTTCTGTTTATGTTTGCTGATCAATGTTTAAATGTGAGTAAAAGCCTAAATTAAATCTGCTCATCAAATACATAAAGCGATTGAGTCTCTTCATAAATTTTGGACTAAACCGCTTAATTCATATGGATAGTTTTACGATCTCTTTATGAACTTTTTGAAACGTTAAAGTGGTAATTGTGTAGCTGTCAACAGAGGGACAGAAATATCTCAGATTTAATCAAAAAATATCTTCATTTGTTTTCAGAAGATATACAAAAGTCTAATGGGTTTGGAACAACATGCGGGTGAGTAAAAGATGACAGAATTTTCATTTTTGGGTGAACTATCCCTTTAAGGCAGTGTTTTTTCAGTGACTTCAGTCTTCGGGACTCATCTATCAGAATGTTTTAGATGTCTCTCACTGATTAAAACACCAATATTAACCCATCAGCTTGTTAGTTAGTTAAATAGAGAGATATCTGAAACATTCTGGAGGGTGGGTTCACAGGACTGAAGTTGAGAAGTATCCAAAGTTTCAGCTTTTCAGACCAGAAGTAACACACAAGCAAAGTGCATATTGTTCATAGTCTCAAAATAATATTGTAGTCATTTATATAATTTATCTTGGAGTGGTGAGGGTTTTATGAAGCATGTATGAGGATGTTTTAGACCTCCCTTGCTGCAGGAGTTTTGCTGATATCTGATGATAATCAACTGAATCACAGTCGCAGAGCATCTATACCTCATTTAGCATTTTTCTCCCATTTGATTTGCACAACAAATATGCTGGTGATTTTTCAAAATATTTTAGTTTATTTTGGTTTAATTTTTTTTGTGTGAATATATGTTTTTGTAATGTGCTTTTTAAAAAGTACATTCCTTATGAGATCATCCAAATAAATCAATAAATGGTTGGTCATCTACATTTATTTCGATGTGAAGAAGTGAATGTTTTAGAGGCTCATCTTTCTCACTGTTATCTTTTTATTGTTTGTATGGAGTGTAAACTTGTTCTGGCCAACAATGTCCAAACAAGATGAACTGCTCCAGCATGTGATCTGCCTGATAAGTGCACTTAATTTTTAAATAAGTGCTCCGTTAAAGAACATTCACAATTTTGACATTCCTTTCTCCTTTTAAAAGATCATACAGGCATATGAGATTGAATGATTACTGCTGTATTTGTTTAGGTGTATACTAATAATTTTAGAACTAATATTCATTTGAAAATCTATTTCTTTGATTATATTGCCAGCATGTTGGTATTTTCATATTTGGTTGCAGTTTTTGACTAAACATTTTAGGTCAGCACTTCTGGGGATTCACTGCATGCTTTTATTATACAGTCAGAGGTCATTTTCTATACTTTCTCATACTACAGAATTCACTGGTTTCCATAATACTGCAGCAGAAACACTTTCATAGTTATAGATGTTTAGATCGTCCCCAGACAAACCGATGCTCAAATTATAAAATAAAATTAACATGATTTATGTGTTGTCATTGACATTGTCATGCATTGAGCATGACGTGCATAATGTTAAAAAAACGCAAGCAGAACAACTATTGAAATAACCTGGACACTTGTATAAATGTACAATGAAAAGAAGTATAAAGTTGCATAGAACATGACTTGCCTTAAAATGTTTTCAATTTGATTGTGTTCCTCTTGTGCCATGATTGTCATCCGTTTACAAAATACTGTCAAATTATTTGTCATGTACATGGAAATGTAAATGATAACCATTGTCAATAATACCTAAAATCTAAGGAAAAGTGTATGTATGATCTCCTTCCCTTCCTACTGACCTAAAAGCATTTATCTGCACAGTATGCATTGCCTCAAAACTACGAGTCATAAGAGAAAGCCATATTAATGTGACAAAATGGTACCTTTTGAGGCAGTGTAAGTGTAAAACTCACATCCCAGGATATGGCGGTTACCATGGCGATCTCATCCACTTTAATAGATGCTACAGAGGGAGTGTTATCAGGGTACCCAGACAGCAGATGGGAGACTGAGACGTGGCATGCTACTGTCTTTTCTTATGTTTAGCTGTTTATGCATTCTTTCACATCTAAGCCAGAATGACACGCTGGAGCATCTGTGAATAGTAGCTGTGCAGCAGCATGTATGTACATATTATAAAAGTAAACAAAAGAGAATAAAAAATGCATATGCTGCGAGTTCTGCATCAACTCCCAATGGCTTGGCGCTAAGATCTGAAGTTTGCTATAACAGTGTTGTTTATGTCCTCAAAAACGTGATACAAACGGATAGCAGCTTATGGGGATCTGACCGTGTGCCATCATCTTGTGAAGCTTGTATCTAGTGCGGTGCCAGCTGGACGTCTGACGCTTCTCCTACAGTCTACCACATTTAATTACATATCTCACTTCATTTATTTATTTATGTATTTATTACCAGTCCTGTAGCTGTGCTCTGCAACCTTATATCAAAACACCCTTTTTTAATGAATGATACCTTAAATTAAGACTTTCTAGGTTTAGTAAGGGCAGAACCATAAACTTACGTGTTAAGTTTATTTACTTTAAGTTAAGTCAACTGATCATTTTTTACGGTGTGGTGGTTTTCTCATCTCCAGAGTGTAAATGTGTGGAAGGAACCGCAGCAGCGCTAAAGGCCTGTGAGTGTGTGCGGCTGTCTGAGGTACAAGCGGCTGAGAGACTTTAATAAGCTGACCTCGTCTGAAACCTAAGATACTCATACTCTGTGCTGTAGTTTCAACATCCACTCTCTATCACAGTCACCTTATTTAAACCTTCAATCACATAGATGAAGACTGAACGTGAATGCGACTGAAAGATTTCTGACACAATGGACTCTTTTTGGCTTAGGATGAAACATTTGAGTTTATGTTTGTATACTTGTAAAAGCCATTCTTCTGACAAATGCACAGAATTAAAGTCATGTGAAAAAGAAAGTACACCATTTTGAATAGAATATAGTTTTATAAGGACATAATAAAAATGAATAATAACAACCTCAGATGAACAACAACACATTACATATTACACCCTAATGGTTTATTTAACAAAAACTAGGCCAAACTAGAGATGCCATGTGTGACAAACTAAGTACACCCTTGCTGCTTCCATAGGAATAGTAGAAGTCAGGCACTGCTAATCAAATGAATCTAATGAAAATTATTTCTTTAAGTTATTGCTGCTAAAGCTGATTTTTAAAATATTAAAACATGGGGTGTTCTTCACACATCTAAAATCTAAAAAACATCTCCATTTTGGCTTTATTTTTGTTAAATAAATAATGACACGGTGTAATATGTAATTTGTTGTTGTTCATCTAAGGTTGTATTTACCTAATTTTAAGACCTGCTAACGACCAGATGATTTTTTTATATCCTCCTGATACGTAAAAACATACAATTCAAAAGGCTACTTTCTTTTTCACATGACTGTATAAAGTCAAGCCTCAAAGATTATTGCTGTTTGACACATATAATAATTATATTATATTATAGAAACAATAAATCCTGCGCTGAAAACTGGGACTGCATTGCACTTACACGGGAGATCCTATCTGCAATACAGCACTAATGAAACGCATGACTTATGAGGATTAACTGCCAGTTGTTCGTGATGGATCTCTTTTAATATAACAGCCAACTTTAGTTGCCACATTTCCATTATTAAGTCTGACAAGCCTTTATTAAGAAAAATCATTCCTTCTATGGGTTCACAACCCTCTTTGAAGACTTGTTTCTGACGGATTGATTTATGAGTGTATTGAGCAAAAGTTTTACAGTGCTGGAAAAGCAGTGCAGTGAGTCTGAGTCATCGTGCTGTTTTAGCAGAGGGACAGCGAGCGCCAGGACAGGAGTGAGAACGAGAACATGGCTCAGAATTTCCACTTGCATTTATGGGTCTTCCACTCTATCACCGTAGCCTCTATATTATTATCAGAGAAAACTTTGTCTAAGTATTACTCTGTAACTTGTTTTTAAGTGTCAGTGAAATGACATGAACAAGTTTCATAAAAGTTTCAAAAAGACACCTTTTAACAAGGTAATAGCATATACAGTACATGCTGTGAGTCTTGATTTCATGTAAAATCCCTATGGGGGTCTCCATCACAAACTGTTACATGAGCAGACATTCACCTCATAGAAACAGAATGTACTTCTATAAATGTGTTTTGAAATAGACATTGCTCTGCACACATATTTAACTGGAAAATACCAGTATCAGAGATAGAAGTTGTGTCATCAACGTTTCTGAAGTTCTGATGCGAACAGATTTCAGTTATTTGCCAAGCAGGATTTTGTATTTGTGTATTTCTCATCGATTTGATAATGACAGGGATAATAATCTGTTAGTCTCTGCCACATTTCCAGCTGAATCATGCTAAGAGATGTAATGCTAACCTTTGGGTCTGCAGCCCACATACTTTTTGACGATGACGATGAACTATATACTTCAGGAATGTCTCCTGAATTTTGCAAACAAATCCTTCTCTGATAACATTTAATGAAACAGTGATTTGTGTAAATGTTAAATTACCCGTTAGAACAAAATATTTACTTTGATTAAAATATTTTATCTTTCCAATATTTCTACTATGTTTTTGAAAATGCAGAGAGCTTTGTGTGATAGGTAGGTTTAGGGGTATAGGGTTAGTGTAAGGGGGTAGAAAGAATATACATTTTGTACAGTATAAAAACGTGTGCGTGTGTTTATGTGATTTATGAGGACACAAATCTGTAATGACATGTGTATTACACTAGTATTACAACGTAAACGTGGTGTATGAGGGCATTTCACGAGTCTCATAATTCAAATAGCTTAAAAAACATAAAAAACAATGTTTTATTAAAAATGTACAAATGCATAATGTTTCCTGTGACGGGTAGGTTTAGAGATAGGGGCAGTGTAAGGGGATAGAATATACAGTTTGTACAGTATAAAAACCATTATGCCTATGGAGAGTCCTGACAAGTATAGCAAAACAAACTTGACATGTGTTGGACACCATTCACCTTTATTGTATAAAAAGAGAAGCTACAGACCCCTTTTGCACCGACTTCACAATTACGTCACGGCGCTAGCGGCGCTAGCTGTTGCAAAACAAAGTGAAAACTAGAGGCGGCCAATACAAACCAGCACAGATTCAACTACATAATAAGGAGCTTAAATTATTATTATTATTAAATATCATCTTGTTGTGTTGTTGGGTTCTAGAATCGACGGAGTACAGGCTCCATTTTTACATTTTATCGGATAGGCCTAATGTACGGGTCAGCCAATCTGGTTCCGTCCGTTAAAATGAACTTTTTCAAATAACAATCGCGGCCCTGGACAGTGAGTGATCTTGCACATTAAGATAAAATCAAATTTTCTCCAGTCATTGTTAAAAAACAAGCTAACAAAACTTGCAAACTGACGTTAGTGAAGCGGCCAGAGGGATCTTTCTGCAACCAACTAAGCTCCGCCCCCACAAAAAACATCACCATGTTTACTAACTGAAAAGGGGTCTTATAGGACATTCTGCTATCTAACTCATTTTGTATTCCACAATAGAAACAAAGCCACTTTGAGACAAAATGAGGATGAGAAAATGCTGACAGATGTTTCATTTTTGGGTGGACTGTCCCTTTAACAGTTAAGAGTAACTACAGCGGAGAACATCATCAATTACGCTAAAATGTCTTCTCTAATCTCCCTAATGATATACACCTCTGTTTTGTATTGTTCTGTATTGACAGATGTCATTGGTATCAGAAGACAGTGACAGAGACTCAGATATAAACGGACTGTCTAGCTCCGGGTCCAGTTGTCATGGCTACCATTATGCTGTCTGATGCTGAAGTACATTTTGTGTGGGAAATTTGTTCTTTTACCCGGTGTTCAAAACCAGCGTGCTCTCTCTCTCTCTCTCTCTCTCTCTCTCTCTCTCTCTCTCTCTCTCTCTCTCTCTCTCTCTGTGTGTTCTCTCCATTTGTACAGACAGTGTTCTTGCTTCTGTAGTATGCCCATTAAATGACGTACGTTGTGTCATACAGATGTTTCAGAAATAAATCGTTTTTTTTGGAAAAGAAAGCCTCCACTTGTAGATATGCCACCCCTGCCCTGCAAGAAATCAGATACGTGAGTGGGATTTATTTATTTGTTTGTTGGTCATTTAACCGTTTAGTCACGTAGAGACGAGCTGAAGAGGTGGATGGACAGTGGAGGTACAGTCTGTAGAGCCGGTTGCCATGGATACACTTATCTAGCTGTGGGTCGGGGTATTTCTGGATGGAGTAGTGCCTTTAAGGGAACTCTGGACGGAATGGGACAGAAAACTTCCTTATGACGAACAAACTGCCCCCGGATGAATATTGAGGTTTCGGATTTAACTGTTCTCCCAACACCTGTTTAATGTCCAAATCTGTCGCTGCAACTTACAATGAATAAAAACAACAATTCTTCAACTCGGAGCCTTCTTCTTCTACCGCATGTAAGGGGTTAAATGACTATCAGTAACATGGCAGAGTCACTGCACTTAAGTTGTCGCCTGTGGGAGGTTCTGAGTCACTCATTTACATTTCTCCTCCACACTCAAATACTCTGATGATGATTCAGGTGCACTTATTCCCAGCAGTCCACCTCTTTTAGCCGCTCTCCGTTTCGGTCTATTTAAAGATATCAGCTACCTTTATACAAATGATCAAGACATGGGGATTTCACTGTCACACACACACACACACACACACACACACACACACACACACACACACACACACACACACACACACACACACACACACACACATATTCTGTATGAAGATATTTTGGAGAATATATCATTCAAAATGGATATTTTGAAGAGTGTTGGTAACCAAACTGTTTTGGTTTGCATAAACTCTCTAACCACTTTATGAGCAATATCTGTCTGCATGCCTTCAAAAAGCACAAATCCATGCCCGACTCTCAGTGCATTGCATAACATGGATTGACTTCA
This sequence comes from Phoxinus phoxinus, assembly GCF_949152265.1. Lineage (NCBI taxonomy): Eukaryota > Metazoa > Chordata > Actinopteri > Cypriniformes > Leuciscidae > Phoxinus > Phoxinus phoxinus. The sequence continues at coordinate 26,397,067 of NC_136878.1, read as the reverse complement.
GTGTAAATATAGTTTTAGAAATATTCAGAAGCAGCTAATAGATTTAAACAGTTCAAAGGGTACAGAGGAAAATCACAAGGGTGCCTTGGATGTTAACTTATGTAATAGCGTTCCTGAATATAGAGCCTGTGCGCAAAGGAGGCTGAATGTAGAAATACCTTCGGCTGTTGAGTGACCTTAGATGAGTATGATTCCAGACATCAGTGGAGAGTCTGGTCCCCTGCTGTGTTAATGTAAAGCCTGATCTGGGGCCAGACAGCTGTATCGAGCTCACTCATTCATAGAGTTGCATCTTAAGATCTAGTATGACCCATATTTATTCAAGGGGTCAGTCTTCATTTTCTGTATTAAATTAGATCAATCTACGTTTTTATGTAACTGACTGATATAAAAAAGTTATGAACAGTATAAAAAAAAACACTATTTGATGACTAACTTGTAAGACCAGTCTTGGCGGTTTATGTAAGGCGGCAAGGAGTGCATGCTTGGAGGTGGAGAGGGGCATAAAAGCAGTAGGAAACACTGTGGATACTGCATCATCTCACATGATATACAGTAGCTATTTTTCTCTCCACCTTCCTCAAAATCAAATTCTCATTTGTCAAATACACAATTAATGTTACTCTAGGTTAAAAGTACACACTCCAGATATATTACTGTACATTTACTGTAAATACAAATAGAAAAACAAATATTTAGAATAAAGATTAGAAAAATGTGGTAATATTTTAAACAAATTTATTTGGTGAAAAATATTTGTATGAGTGTCTTCTATTAGTCCATACAAAATGATGTAAAATATATGATTTTAATCATGTCATTAATTTCCCTTCTTTGTGAACACATTTTCTCAGATATCTACAATGCACTTCACTGAGGAACTGGCAGATGATTCTGGAGATGGACTTGCTTGAAAGTGATTTATTTGTGCTGTGTGCGGGGCGGGGCCTATGCAGATTATGGGCGTGGCCACATGAATGGAGTAGAATGTCATGCAGCTCTAACCGGCAGACAGCTAAAGGATATTTTCACACGGTAAGTTCTGTTTTCATTTCTGTATGCCTTCACAAATTCATGTAAAACACATATCAAGAATGTGTTTGACAGGATAAGTTATCATATCCTGTAAGATTTCACAGCGAGGTTTTGAAGGCTGTTTAAAAATAAAAACTTTAGTCTTGCCGGAGAGAATTTGACATCTTCAGTAGCTGAAGTTCGGTTTCTAATTAATAGTAATGATTAATACTGATACAATAACTGTAGGCCTAAATATGTAATAATTACAGTTCAAGGACTGTTATCAGCTTCAGGCTTTTGAATTTGTATTGTCTTTTCTTTACTTTTATGAAAACTGTGCGTGTTTCTAAACCTCGCTGCCTGCTGCTTAGAAAGCTCAGAAGGATTTGAGACACAGCCAGTATTGATTTCATACTTGCGTCTAATTTAAGGATGTTGTCTAATCGCACCCTGGTGTGCACAATCTAGCCTACCGGCCTATAGAGATATGCTGGTGCAGACGCGGATAATCCAACATTTATTTTAATGCGAAAATTTAATGCGAATAACTGTCTAACTGACGTCAGTGAGATATCAGTCAGTCACCAGTCGTCCGTTATTTTTTCATTGGTGGTCAGCGTGACATCATTAAATACCGGAGAGGAATACCGGGAGACCTCTGAGGTTTTGATTTAGCGATGAGGATTTCCTCTCGGATGCGGCAAACCGGCATCATTAATCTGCAGATATTGTAACTGGTGAGCTTTAATGAAATTGTTCGTGATCTGTCGAAGGGTATAGGTATGTATAGGTAGGTATAGAAATATGTGTGTATTTTAGAACCGTTTTTTTTCTCTGTTAAACGGAAAATAGACCAAACAAGCAAATAGCCCAAATGCAACATGACACTTTTTAAACGCATGCGTGTTTATGTGTGTAAATCGAAACCGCTGTATAATATGCTGATTGCTGAACATGAGGTCTTTGTTAGTGTTTCTGGATCTGTCTTTCTTTCTGCAGTGCCGCCCAAACGAAACGCTCAAATGTGCAAGGGCTTCTCTTAGCGAGATACAATTTATTTTCAAATAGCATGTCTGTGTACTGCATGCTGTGTAACAGATTACCCACTATATGAAACACATGATTGTAGAATATTGCTGTAGTAGCTACGATATTTATGTTTAGCCTACTGCTTGTGTTTTTATGAATATCGTGGACACTGACTGATTGCAGCTCTCTGCATAAAGATTATTGAAGTGCTGCTGTTCTTCATATCAGCACGACTGAAATGCCGTAGACTGTGCGTTTGATATTACTTAGCAGTTTATTAAAAACTAATCAATTTAATTGAACTTTACATTCAAAACACAATTTGGCCAATTAATTTGTAGGCTATTTCAGATTTTTTTTATCTCCAGAATTTAGCCATAATATTATTATTATTTTTTCTGAATTTCAATACAATACAATACACACACACACACACACACACACACACACACACACACACACACACACACACACACACACACACACACACACACACACACACACACACACACACAGACAGACAGACAGACAGAGTGTTGGTAACCAAACTGTTTTGGTTTGCAACTTTGCAGCATAAACAACAGAACATGAGGATTCACACACTTAAAATACTAATCTCACTTAAATAGGCCTACAGATGAACAAAAATAAAGAAAAAACTGTGAGACAAGTAATAGGCCTATCCGCCGAGTTTCCATACATTTTTGTGATGCACTCCACGGAAAGGAAACCGGAAATGGCAGAAAGCGGCATCCTATTTATTTTCTTTATTTCACAAAAGCACAATGTTTTTTTATTGTAAGTGTACAAAAAAAAAATATCGACCCATTTACAGTTTCAAGTGATGTGTGTATGACCATCAATGACAGAGAATTTTAAGTTGTTTCCGCTGTTATAATGAGAAAAAATAGTTTGGCATTGTGCAGATTTGTGTCGTAGAAGTCTCACTACTTTAGTCCAGTGATGAAATATGTGTCCTGAAAATGTGAAGCCTCAGGTCCTGCTTCATTCGCTGTCTCCTCGTGGAAAGGTGAAGTATAGCACAGTTGTAGATGGCACTTTTTCTCCTTCTTGCTCATCTTTCTGTGATTTCTTGAAAAAGCGTAATAATGAACTTTGTGCACCCGCCACTGTCACCGCATGCTAATCAACTTTCACGTGCAAACAGAATTACAGCATAGGCTATGCACAACAACACGGTAATCAAAACAATAAGTTTAACAGCGGCTGTTGCATTTTACCGCACTGCATTGGTCAATCTATCAGAGTAACAAACCTGAATGCATTTTTATTTCTTTATTGGTAACCTTGTTTATTTTCACCTTTGTTTTGTAGAGAGCTTGGGGTGGTTCTGGAAGGACTCTATCTGTAAATTAAAGCCATGGGGAAGGATTACTATAAGATCCTTGGCATACCTGCAGGCTCTAATGAGGATGAAATCAAAAAAGCCTACAGGAGGATGGCCCTAAAGTTTCATCCAGACAAAAACAAGGATGCTAATGCTGAAGAGAAGTTTAAGGAGATAGCAGAGGCTTATGAAGTTCTGAGTGACCCAAAGAAGAGAGTGATCTATGACCAGTATGGCGAGGATGGTGAGTATGTTTGGTTCCATATACAAAAGAACTACAGCCAAACATCTTAGTACCTTATCAGATTCTATGATTCATTATTAGGACATAATCAGTTTTCTGGAAACAATAGTTATCTTTTTTACAATTTGATAACATATTGCCAGCTTTAAGTTGAATGTTTCACACTTGTAATTTATAAGTGGTGTTAGCACCACTTTTTACCCAGGTTACGAAACCCTGCTTTGTAGCATGATTAGAACTACTTTTGCTGTGTTCATCATACAATCACTGACACCGCAAATATGCAAATAAGAACGTAAACGTTGGATTATAAATACTTATTGTTAACTTCAGTGTGAATCGTGAAACAAGATAATTTAGGATTCAGTTTTTGCATGGTTTAGAATGACCCACTATTTCAAGTGGGAAAAGCCCTATTAATTATTATTTAGAGGTGTTAGTGAGGCCAGCAGGGGATCTGATGGGGACACTATACTGTCAAAAAGCAATGTCCTTCGGATGAGACGTCAAACCGAGGTTCTGACTCTCTATGGTAAAAAAAAAATTCCCTGGATGTCCTTTGAAAAATAGAAGGGGTTTAACCCCGGCATGGCCTCCTAGTCATCCCCATATACTGATTGGCTTCATCACTCTCTCCTCTCCACCAGTAAGCTGGTGTGTGTGGTGGGCGATCTGGTGCAATATGGCTGCCATTGCATCATCCACATGGATGCTGCACATCGGTGGTGGTTAACGAGATTCCCCCCTCCCCATATAAGCACTATATAAAAATGTAAAAAATTATTATTAGGTGCGAATTAAAATTCGTTTAGAGGTAAAACAAAGTTCGAAATACCCGAGCAGCGGTATACTGTTATTGAACATATGACGCTGCCCACAATGCTGAGAGCGACGCTGAGATGAATATGTAAATATTTCCTCTCAATAAAATGAACTTAGTTTCAACCTGATTTTGTTCCGATCTTCGAGTTTTACTTGAAGTATATCGGGGCCTTTATGTTTGCTGTGGTAGTCGGTGTTAATGGCATTACGCAGTGTTCAGCGGCTGTCTGATTACGTTACTTGGCCACCACAGCACCACCTCCACTGCTTTGCTTTTTTATAGAAATAAAAACCATTACCGCTACTCCCTATACATTGAGTGCGCGTGTTTGTGAATTTGATCTGAAGCGATTTCAATTCCCAGCATATTCATATTCACCTGATGCCCTCAAATTATCAGCCTATACACAGAGTACGTGTGATCGCGAAAGTGAAAAGCAGCGCTCCCCTCCCCGGTGTTAATTACCAGTGTGAAAAGTTCCTAATCATTGGTCTAAAATGATTTGTACTCTGTGCATTGTACTCCAACATTTCTTTTTTAAGAAAACATTATGCTACAGCAAGACTTCATGGACTCAGGCACAGTTCTGTGTTTATACCAGATAGGACAACCCTTAAAAGGATCTTGACGTGGCTCACGTGGATAGAACACTGTTCTTTATACACTGTCAGTGCAACTCTTCCACCTCTGCTTTTTCCCAACAATCAAAATAACTCCTTCACACTGCAGGATGATGCAGAAAAGTTCTCTGACTAATGCAAGGACTATAAACATGGCACTGTTCCAAAATAAGAAAAATGTCTGTGGAAACAAAGAAGGATTTCAAATGTTCCCACTTATGCCAACTCCAGGCTAGATGCCAAACTAAGCATTGTTGCACTGAGTAGTACACCTTTGCCAATTCCTCCTTCACTGAAGTTACTCCTGAATTTTGCAAGGACTCCCTTTATGTTTTTAGAGTCTTTGCATAAATTCTTTCTGTGCACCATGGCGTGGTTCCATATTGCTTGTAAAAAGAGCCAGTGGGTTCCCTCAAAAGGCTGTGGCAGTAGCAGAGAGCTTATTTGGCTTTCTATTAACACATTGAACAATTATGTTTTTAAATCTTTATTTTAAGATATGAATCTGTTATTCCCAAATGACCCACTTTAATAACCATCCCCTCATTAGCTGTTTTGGCCTGAGGAGTTCGTTGAAATAGAAAAAATGAAATGGAAACATGTTTTATAAGATGTCCGCATTAAGTAGAGTTGAAGATGTGAAGTTGCAAGATGAGCCAGCTTGTGTCCTGGTAGTTAGAAGGAGTGCATTTGTTACAAGCCATCAATCATCCACCATAACACATGGATGTTAATGCTTTTTTAACAGAACAGTCAAAAAAGTTTATTATCGTTTGATTGTAATTGACCCTTCGTAGGGAGCTCAATTGACTGGTGATCTGACCAATCATACTTTGTCATCCGCCATTTTGTCCGACAAAGCAGTCAGGAGAGTTAGTAGATTAACATGCGAGGATTTGAACTTGAAAAACGGAGTGTACTGACGCCTATCCGCGGTTAAAACTACATTCCTTCTTATGTCCATTCATGTTTTTTTGATGCTATAAATTAACTAGAAGGAAGAGATGATTGGTTCACGAGCAGCTTTAACTGATGCTCTACAGCGATCTGTCAGACACATTAAAGAGCCACAAAACGGTATTTATTGCTTAAATTTCTTTAAAAAAATTACCAAATTTGAAAGGTGAGACTTTGTTTAATATCAAAAGTAACCTGGTCTGTCCTGTCTGTCAGCGCGTTGTCAGTGTCTTCTCTGCTCCGCAATGTATTTTTCACTGCGTGAGAACCTGGTGTGGCGTGAGAGCGGCGTAGCTTGTCGGACATAGCAACAGTAACTAAAGGGGGCGGGTCTTTGCGAACAGTCAATTTACCTGTTCTTTTTATACTTCTGTTTTTGTGGCGAGGACTGTTTTACAGTAAAACTCATAACACAGGTCAGACACCTGAGCTTAGAGAACACATATTCACCATGCTATGTCCTTCCACTCATACAGAATCATTTGTTCCTTAGGATTGTTCCTTAGGCCACCAAGTAAAGCCAGCTAGAAATGTAGAAGAAATTTTTTGTGTGTGGCTATTTCACTTTTTGGCTATTTCAGATAATTGTCATGCAAATAATAATAGACTATAATAATAGACTGTCCTCTTAATAATGCCAAGGGAATGAGTCAAAGAATCATTTTGGAATTGGCATACATTGGTATTGGTAAAGAGGTCCAACTGGGCTGTGTGTCAATGTACTTGCTTCTTTTGAGAAAAATTACACTTTACATTGAGGAATATACATTTATACAATCTTGAATTCTTTAAATATAGTATGCAGTAGGCATAAAAAAAAAGTTTCAGAAATATCATCACTGAAAGCTAGAGAGTTTATTAACCTTGAAACGGTCACAGAAGATCCTCACCTGTGGAATTGGACAAAACTTAAAATAACTGCAAGTAAATGCAGAAAACCCTAATACATTGTCCCCCCTGTGTATTTCCATTCAGGTTTGAAAACAGGTGGCACAGGCTCATCTAGTGGACAAGGGACTACATATCACTATACCTTCCATGGTGATCCACATGCCACCTTTGCTTCTTTCTTTGGAGGCTCCAACCCCTTCGATATATTCTTTGGCTCTGGACGCCAGCGAGGAACCACTAATGGCTTTGCAGACCATGGTGACCATGACAAGGACATTGAAATGGATGGAGATGAAGATCCTTTCAGTTCCTTCAGCCACTTTGGCTTCAATGGTATCAACGGTTTTCATCATGGTGGAGGTCGAAGACATCGTAATGAGCCCCTTCATGGCGGCCGGAGGAAAGTACAGGACCCTCCGGTAGTACATGAGCTTAAAGTGTCTCTAGAAGAGATCTTCCATGGATGTACCAAGCGGATGCGAATCACTCGCAGACGACTGAACCCGGATGGAAGGACAATGAGGACAGAGGACAAGATCCTTAACATTGTCATCAAGAGAGGCTGGAAGGAAGGGACCAAGATCACCTTCCCCAAAGAGGGTGACGAGACACCTGAGAACATTCCTGCTGATATTGCATTTGTGCTCAAGGACAAGGGGCACCCTCTCTTCAAAAGGGATGGCTCCAATATCATTTACACTGCCAAGATTGGTCTTAAGGAGGTATGTGCACTTAATTCTTCACTGTTTTAACAATCAGTTTTTAGTCAATTTGGTTTCCACCATGTATTTTTACCCACAATATATTGCAGTGTTTCCCAACCCTGTTATGGAGGAAAACCAACAGTACACATTTTGGATGTCTTCCTTATTTTACCTATTCATTTCAGATCTTGGAGTCTCTTCTAATGAGCTGATGAGTTGAATCAGGCGTCTATGATTAGGAATTGTTTGATATGTGTAGTGTTTGTTTGCCTCAAGGAGCAGGGTTGGAAAACACTAGCTATGTTTCCTTTCAAAGTTATGAATTTAACTTAACAAAATATCATTGGTGGGAAATATCTGTTATAAAAATGGAAGTTGCCACTATCGGGGAAGCCACTGTGGCTCTTTTTTCCTACATCATAAATTACTTTTATCTCAGAGCCACAGACGAAACACAATAAATGCTGTCGTGTCATCATGCATTTGGAGACCTGGTGTTTGAGAGTGCAAACATGAGAGACACTTCTGGAGGTCATTATACCAAATCGTTCTGGTAACAGTCTTTGGCTCAGGCATTTCAGATCACACCAATATTTGGGATGCTGCTGTACAATGAAATTGGTCCGCTGGTTGGACCAGTTATCCAGTCACATCACATTCACTGTTGACTTTTTTTGTTCTGTAATGTGTTTGCATTGTAGTTTATGAGCTTGTCTTCTCATTGGATAAAAAATGATCTGCCTCAATTGAGTGCACATGTATTTTATGCGCGTTCTAAGAACTTATGCGCATCTTGGCATTTCCATCCAGCGTTTCTTATTGCGATATTCCAAAATGCGCATAAAATAGGTGGATTGAAAGCTACTGATATAATGGTTATTGGCCAGAAATTCAACATCCCTAATTGACAGTCTGTTTTTTGCACCTGTGAGCTTTTTCCCACTATTCCTTGACATTCCCTTACTGGCCGTCAAAGCAGACTGGGTTGTTTTATCAGTTGGCTTCTGTAGCCCAAGAATAGACAGACCCAGACTTAGATTAGACAGGTTTACGACAGTCTCCACAATGGACCACCCTTTGGCCTTTGTGCCCTCATTAACATGGGCTTAAAGGGTAAATTAATGGGCTTCTTTTGGTATCAAACCCCACTCCAAAATAAGTGCTGACCTTGTTAACCTGCACAGCTGCTAAATTTGGCTGCATTATTCTCCCAACGCGAACCATTGGTAGTTTTATTTTCCTGCAATGTCTGTGAGTAGGGCTGCACAATATTGTTTCAGCATCAACATCACGATGTGTGCATCTGCGATAGATAGATAGATAGATAGATAGATAGATAGATAGATAGATAGATAGATAGATAGATAGATAGATAGATAGATAGATAGATAGATAGATAGATAGATAGGCTAGATAGATGTCACATAAGTAGGAAACATAGGCCTAGTTGATCCTTGATTCATACGGACCAGGCTCCACAGTCGCGGATTAATAGCAAAGTTTAACCATCATAGAGTGAAAGTTTATTATTTGCATGTGTTTTAAGTCCCGTCAGTTTAAACATTCAAACAAGTTTAAAGCATTCAAGCACAAGAAGACGCAAAAGAGAATTCTCAACTCGGAACTTGGGCGCTGTTTTCTGTGTGCTCACACAGAGCCACCCAGACAGCACGTGAACACTGAATTCATTTTAGTGCTTGAACAGACACATGCATGCAAAATTGTCAAAATGCCCATCTCCTCGAAAGTAAACAATTGAGAAAGAAAACAGATGTGTATCATTAGGCTATGTTGAATCTGTGCATTAGCCTAGGTATTAAAGAGACAGCAGCCTAATATAGTTGCTGCTGTCTATATCATTAATGTTGTAAAAAAACACACAACAACAACAACCTTGCATCACAATAAGTGGTAACTAAACTAAACATTTGGTAACTAAACAGAATTTCATTAAGTTTATTGACAACATTTTACAATGTTTAGGCTACATTTGCACATCTAAGCTTGTGATTTGATCGGAATTTTTATTCAATATCAATTCATTTGGATAAATATTTGGTATAGTAGCTACATTTTAATTTCTCAAATATCTCAAAGCAGTAAACCTACAGGGAGCCCTGTCTGCTGGTATTATTAAAGGTTAAAATTAAAACTCAAATTAATATAATGCATTTTTTATAATAATAACGTTATAATATTTTTAATGATATGACTAAAAATATAATAAATCGATGTCACATCACCTTTTTGTAATGAAATTTCATAATAAAATTGACAGAATTTGAAAGCTGAGACTTTGTTTTTAAAGCAACCTGCGCTTTCATGTCTGTAGCTGCGTTTCCATTACAGATTTGTGCAAAACTTTTCCGATATTTTCCAAACTATTGCGAAATGACGGCATTTCTCCCTCCTATCTGCTTCATTGTCTTGATAAATTGTGGCATTTCTTTGTTTAGAATCCAGTATTCCCGTAATACTTTACCCATTCAAATTCCATTACCCTTCAAATTGCGCAAATTGAAATTACGAATGGAAACGCGGCAATTTTGCAAAAACTCCCATATATTGCAAAAAAGTTTTTACACTCACATGAGGTGGTTTTTCAGGCAATTTGAAAAAGGAATATTTCGTAAAGCTGCAATGGAAACAGTTTTTGCACATTTACAGGTCACCTGATGTAGATGGCGTGGTATGTTTGGACCGAAGACGAGACAGTGTTCTTCATTAAACTCATTAAAGACAAAATTATTACGGGAATACTGGGTTCTAAACAACAAAGAAATGCCACAATTAAAGGTCTTTAAAAAAAGACCTTTTAGCAGATAGGAGGGAGAAACATTAATGCTTGGATAACATGCCTACGTCTCCTTCCATTATTAAAAACAATGGATAGTGTAGTGTGGTGGCTGGGATATACATAAACCTACCAACATCCATCCATCGCCATGATTTTTGGAATGACGTTTTAGTCGCGTAACATCGGTTAATGGAAACACCTCCATTTCGCAATAGTTTTGGAACGCAGCTAGTGTCAGTTGTGTTGAGTCTCTGAATGCGTTAGAGTTGGCAGCCCTGCATTCTAGATTCTTTCCCAATTTATTGAAGTCATCTGGTGAAATTGTTTTCATATTGCAACATATAAAGCAGAAAATCTAAATATCGCAATGTCAGTTTTTTCCCAATATAGTGCAGCTTACCATATATCTATGACCTTCATTATGGGATGTGATGCATTCATTATGAAACATATTAATATTATTGTATAACATTATAATGTGTAGGCTATATGGTAGGGCTGTAACGATTAATCGCGATTAATCAAAATCCAAAATAAAAGTTTGTGTTTACATAATAAATGTGTGTGTATTGTGTATAATTATTTTGTATATATAAATACACACAAATGCATGTATATATTTAATAAAAATGTGTTATTTATATATAAAATAGTTCTATTTAGGCTATATATAATATAAATCATATAAAAATATATATGCAGTATATAAATGCAAATATTTCTCAAATATATACATGCATGTGTATGTATTTATATATACAAAATAATTATACACAATACACACACATATATTATGTAAACACAAACTTTTATTTTGGATTTCGATTAATCGCGATTAATCGTTACAGCCCTAGTATATGGGTAAATGTACCTGAGCATGCCCAGTGTTGATCTACCATAGCTATAGGACTCGATAGAACAAAATCATGCTTGGTGACTGTAGAGTCTCTCCATGGCTTAAAGTCATTGCTGATTTACTCTCTCCCACTTCAGTGTGAGAGCACAGGAATGTCATGGTGCAGTGTCATACGCCAAAGCAGAGTCCTTACTTTGAAAAAGCGAGTTGAACTTGCCTTGAAGAGTTGAACCGCACAAATAAAATTGCCATGTGACTGAGCCAAGCATTGTTTTTCGGGTTGCACACGGAACATTTAATTTTCACGCCTGGAACCAGAAAAGTATTGCTGATTATATAGTTTGTTAACAATAAACAAGCAGATAAAAAACAATCATAACTGGAATTTAAAAGTTTGACTTTTGTGTATTTCTGTTGTATCGTGCCATACTGTAGTTGTGTTTTCATCATAAAAGTTCAGTAGTTTATGACACCTCATAGAGTCACTGATGCAGTGCTAACCTGACCTGTAATATCCAATAAGAACCTCAGAAAATTCTGCCCCAAGTAATTAAATGCTGCAACATGATGCTTTTTTATTCAGAGCAATAATTTAAATATTCTATTGACGTTGCCTAGATGTAATGCGATTTTCATGGGCTGACCCACTGAGGATAATAACCACAGTAACTGCATATGTAGTGACCTAGAAAACCACAGTCAGTTAATACTTTATAGTGACATCAGCAGAAATAGCCTTGTGTCAGTCTTGAGTGACTGTGAAGTGTTTCAGAGCACTACTGTCATTAACGGTAAAGATATGTTCATGTCTTTCTGTTAACTTAACTTTTGACAACTTTTACCTTGGCAGCTCATCCAAGGCAGTCAGCTGTCAGCTGTTTCAAACAATAATGTGTCCGTCAGATTTCCAGCTCTACTGCGTAGGTTCCTTTGCATGAAACAGCATTTTGGCTTTTGTAATATGTCAACCACGGATTTGAATATCTGAAAAGATGTATAATGTCTGTCTTAAATGAGTAGGCTACTATTTTCTGAGATGTTTTCAGAGCATTGATTTACTTTTAAAGGTCTTGCTCATTAGATGCCCAGAATGAAACTTGATAAGTGCCAGTGAACATCACAAACTGTTTTGCCATCTGGTACCATATCAAACAAACTGATGGCAACTCGCCACACAAATTTTCATCTGCTTGTTTATTGTAGATGCATTCACAGGACAGATTTAGCATGGATATAGACTGTTCTCATAGGCACATTGTCTTCATTTTGAAAATGTTCATTTAGAGATGCTCTTAGTGGAACCCCAAGGCACTGCTTTAATTAGAGCTCTGAGCTTCTTTAATTGCCTGCTGGTAAAGACCATGGGTTTGTACAAGAGCAAGACAGCTATAAGGTCCTTGTCTGCTGGTAATTTCCATACCCAATTCACAGAGTAATTACTCATCAGCAGTACTAAAGAGCCCTGTTAGCAGCGATGCTGAGGAAACGCAAGGCCACATGATGATATCTGTATGATGATGCTGGATTATTCGAGACAGCTCTAAATGTGATCTTGCATCAAGTTCATTTGTTAATGTGAGCATTGTGTCTTAAAGGTGCATTCAGTAGTTCTTTACTCTGATACATTTACATTTAGTCACGCTTTTATCCAAAGCGATTTACAACTGAGGACTACAGCAAGCGAGTTATCGTGAAGGCAAAAACGGCGCAAGAAGTGCTCAAAATACAAAGTTCAGGCATTGCTCAGAGTACAAGCCAAATAAGGGTGGATTAAAGGATTTTTTTATATATTTTTTTATATCAAGTGCTCGCGGAAAAGATGAGTTTTCAGTTGTCTTTTAATGTAGTCAGGGATTCTGCATGATACTAGTGTGTTTTAGAGAGTGTTCGATGCGATAATTAATTCCCTTTTACCCGTCCAACAAAAATAGAAGCAATTCGGGCATCACTACGATTTTCTCTGTCATCTCGTTTTTTTGTCTTTGTCTGTCTTTTGGCTTCAGAGCTTTCTGCTTCTTCAGCCATACATGAACTGATGCTCTCCTTTTGTCGCTGCTGATAATAAAGCTCGATAATAAGTGTCTACATACAACATAGTCTAATTGTTTTTCTTCGCATCATCAAGCATCACTACACTATAGCGTATCTACAGATGTGGAAGCCAATGAGCGTGAGGATTCTCTGATGTTTAGTAAAACCGCAGGTCATGTCATGTCAAATAGCGAAATACATTTAGGGGAGTGACATGCACCATACATAATTAAAACACTTTTTATAGAAAACTTTTATGAGTACAGTCTACAGAATTGATGGCACACAAACACTATTTATTAATGTGTAAAACTTTGACCAAACTACTGAATGCACCTTTACAGCGTGCTGAACCTGTAGGCTATTTATGTTACGCAGTAGCACAATACAGTTGTCAGTCATTTTGAGGTCAAAATAAATACAGTTCTGTATTCATAAACATTTAGGGTATTAAAAAGAGAGTGCCAACTAAATTGTCAGGGCTTGCAATCGAATTTTGAGAATGGATGCATTTGACTAACTTTTTTTGCCTGTGTCATTGTTGACATACTCATGGAATGATCTCCTTGCTCAGTGGGTTTGCTAATGTAGATGTAGCCTATATTTTTCACTTGTGGTAATGTTCTGCAAACTTCGTACTGGTGCAAATGTCCAGATCAGTGACAAACCTCTTTGTCACACCTAGCTTGTAGACCATAAAAGAACTTGTTTCATTTTCAATCTCCTTTAACAAGACTGTTTGGGAAACATCATCATTAGCCAGAGTCGAGGAGATGCCTGGCACCTTGTCATGTTCAACTGTTTTGTGAGAGTATCAGCTACTCCCTTCTTTCCGTGAATCCCCCGTCTCCCATCCCCCTAGCCCACACCAATGCTGTTTGTAGGAAGGAGCTGATGTCATTGCGAACACATTTTCTCGTCCCTTGAGGCAGCTGCTAAGCAGAGCTGTCTGGCAATGTTTGTGCTTGGTATTCACAGAAAGTCCATGAAATGCTCTTCCAGCATAAACTCACATGCAATAACCGCAGGCTTTTCACTGCATACATTTAAGCTTTAAAGTCTCGACTTTATCCATTTCGTTTTTAATATCCTGATATTTAACAGTGTGGAACTTGAGCTCTGTTGGAAGATGAAAATGAACTAAATCTGACATAAATATATAAATACAGAAGGATCTTGTTCTTATAATCCTCTCAATTACATTTGTAAACCGTTTTAGCAGCTATATTTATTATTATAATTTTTACTAAAATCGGTATATCTATGCTTTTATCTGATGGTCCAGTGGGGTTCTTAAAGCTACAGCCCATCCATAATGGTGACCGTGGCAAATCGGTTTACATTCTCACACTGCTGGATTATATGAACCAGTGAAGTCATACAATCTTTAATTATTTTAGGGCAATAACTTTCTTAAAGAGCTCAGAGTATGCCACTAGCATCTCACTAACATCATGAATGCAATGCACTCAAGTACCATGAAATGCCAGCAACACAAAAATATTCTCAACATATAAATCATAACAATATTTTGTTAATATATATATCAATATATCTAAGATTTCTTCCACTTCTATTTGATTTACTTTAAAGATAACTTTTTTTACATTTATTCATTCAACAGATACTTTTATCCAAAGCAATGTACAAATGAGGACATTATTGTGGAATTATGGTTTGTGTGTACACACACTGATAAAAATGATCCTGTGGTGAAGTAGCCTAAATGCTACAAAAAACACACAAATGTAATTATTTCTACATTAAGTTAGTTCAGGGCAAGAATCTAAAGAAAAAAGTAAATTCTATATTAGTACTCAATTCAAGTTTGTAGAAATCAAAGCGTAAATATCAACGTTATAAAATGAAGTAAAACTTACTCAACTCTCTGATATTGGTGTTCCCATCATGCACTGGGGCATGCACAATTAATAAGGTCACTTTTTTCACTGTATTTACACTGTTTTATCATTGTTAAGTTTAGTAACTTAAGTTTTCTACTCAAAATGATATTCATACTCAAATGATTCCAGGAATGTTACCATTATTGTGTATCAAGTATTGAGGTTCAGGTGGGTACTACTGTCACCGCGCTGTGTAGATGATCAACACAAACAAGAAAAGTCAGTCTTTAATTAATCCAAAGGCCTATATCCAAAATAGAGAGTGCTATACACACGTAACGTAGACAATACCCAACAAACTAAATAGTCAAAGACTGAACTTAAATACTGATGATAACGAGGTGCGCACAGCTGAACAGAACGAACC
Organism: Phoxinus phoxinus; assembly: GCF_949152265.1. Taxonomy (NCBI): domain Eukaryota; kingdom Metazoa; phylum Chordata; class Actinopteri; order Cypriniformes; family Leuciscidae; genus Phoxinus; species Phoxinus phoxinus. The sequence goes on along the minus strand of NC_136878.1, from coordinate 26,381,479 downwards.
AACTAACAACCATGACAACAAACGAACTCAGGGAAAAGGTGCAAACTGAAAACTAAGTCCAACCAATGTGTGTGACAACTACATTATTTATATTGTGTAGAAAAGATATTGTGTAGTAATTTGATCTAATTTAATGTTTCTAAGTAAATCGTACAATTTTAAATCATGGGTTAATTCAGTGTGATATTGTTTGAGTAAAATGTACAGACAGAGAGTGAGCAAAATGTACTTAAAACAGAGTATTGCACGATAAACTTAAAATTATTAAATGGAAATTACTCAAACTCTAACTGGCCTAGTTAAATGTACTTATCCTCTTTGTTGATTTTTCATAACTTAGTTAAGTAGATTTTACTTAGCCTAATGAATGTAGATTTTTAAAATTAATTCACATTTAGAGTTATGTACATTTTTTTGTAAATCTTTTTTTTTTTTTACTTTTTTTTTATTCTTTCTCTATAACAATTTGAAAGTGTTCCATCTGTGCCTATGGACCTATGGAATCCTGCTTCAGTCTCCTTTTTATCCATAGCAATTTCTGATTTGAGAATCACAATTTATGTCCTCAGCTGATTTTTCAGTTGCTTTATTAGCTGTGTGAAATGAGAGCAGTGGCCAGAATTAGCTTTCTGTGCACTCAGCTACTCCATCTGCAGCATAACACACACACACACACACACACACACTCACACACACACACACACACACACACACACACGTACACACACTTGGACATCCCCACATGCTTGCCCACTTTGACACAATCCAAGTCAGAAACTTTACAACTCCTGCAATAAGTTTTTAATCAAATGTTAATTAAGTTACTGTGTAGGTAATTGTTGATAAAATACATTTATTTTGAAAAACAACTAATGGCCATTTTATCTAATTTATTTGTTTATTTATTTTAAGTTAAGTTAAATTTGTAAAACTTAAAATGTTGGGTGCATATATTTTTTATGGTAAATTCTGGCAACCACACCTGCCGGTTTTTACTGTAAATTTCAGATTTTGTTTACAGTGCACTATATATACACTATATATGTATATAAACTGTACACGTGCTCTCTGTGCCTGTAACATCATAGAGGCATCTTACACTAGGTCTCTATGTCGCCATGTAGAGTTTGTGCTTAAGTGTTGAAATACCATCAGCGTCTCTTGTCCGCACTGACTTCACTTTGCTTTTTATCTTTCTGATAGGCTTTGTGTGGCTGCACAGTGACCATTCCCACCATTGAAAACCGAGCCATCACATTGCCCTGCAACGATATCATCAAACCAGGCACAATCAAGAGACTGCGTGGAGAAGGCCTACCTTTCCCAAAGAATCCATCCCAACGCGGGGATTTGATAGTGGAGTTCCAGGTGCGCTTCCCAGACAGAATACCACCCCAGTCCAGAGAGATCATCAAACAGCACCTACCACAGTCCTAGAAGAAGTTCAGTGGATTCCCTTTATGCTTACGTTTTTCAAACACGTTTTCCTTAGAAATACAGACACTGAATCAAAGAGGGACAAATATGTCGCAAGGACCAGAGGCTCATTTGATATTTTGTTACAGTTTTAATTAATTTATTATAAATTTCTCTCAACATGTGGAACGCCCAGGACTTAAAAAAAAAAAAAAAAACTTTTATTATTTCCCCTTAACAGTTTTTATTCTCTGTATCAACATGTTGAAGTCAAACGGTTGTAAAGAAAAACAAAGTGACTGATTTGTTGGATGGAAGGTTCATATTTTTGGTGCACTGATAGAGATGAGGACAATCCAAAAACAACCGGCTATTCTGAATTTGAATCTGTGTTTTTTTTGTAGCAGATTAAACTCTTTTCCATTGTAATTATCGATAAGCTTGTTTTGAATGTTGATTATTGTAAGACAACTTGAGTGTTGGAGAGTTCTGGATTTTTGAGCACCAGCAGAGCCATTTGGTAACGATGTGATATATTTCCACTCTCTGACCCATCTCGACAGGTGCTTTCTGGTAGTTTTTGAAGTACCAGGTTTGGCATTTCTGGTAAACATTTAGTGATGTGATCAAGGGATTTTTTAGTTCACAGAAATGTTGAGTGCCTTAACGTGGCAAACCAGCTGTTTTATTTTCATTAGTGTAGACACAAGGGTATTATTGAAAAACAAACAAATACTGTAATCAGATTATTTTGTAATTTTAGTACCCACAAATAATGTATCGCAGTAACATCATTAAAGGGATAGTTTATGCCAAAAGGATAAATCGGTGATGTAGTCATTGCCTATGGTGCTCATAACATGTCATTGTTTCTGTGCAACACAGGAGTTAGCAAGCAGAATGTCCAGGCTGTTTTTCCAGATGATGGCGACTGGCTGTCTCTCACACCTTACAAGCTGTATAGCTTTGTATCATAACTGAAACAGACAAAAACTAAAAATCGAATGTGCTGCTGTGTGCCTCGCCTCTAGCGGTCTGTAAATAAAGACATTGTGTGTTGTGGAATCACCAGCTCTGATAGTAAAAGAACGAATAGGAATGAGATGAGAAAGTTTTTTTTTTTTTTTTTTTAAGAGAGAAAAAAGACAACAACAAACAAAAAATAACAAAAGAATAATCATCATAGGCACTATCTTATATATCATATGTGTGTTTAGGTTTCAGTCATATCCGTCAATCCAAGTTATATTATACAATTATTTGGCACATCACACGTATCATACAAAACAAAAATCTTTGACCTAGTCAAATCTTGATCTTGGTCAAATGTCCTTAACATTTTTATGATTTGGTCTGACAATTAAAAAAAAAATTTTTTGTTTTAAATAAATTTCTCTTATTAACAGTTCTTTTATTAACTGAGAGCAGGAAATTTTCAGAGAAAAACATCAATTCTGGTCTGCTCCTTATGTCAGGATGCTTTCTGTCAGAATTTGACTGTCAAAATTCACTTTCATTGTATAGAAAAGAACAGCCGGGTCATTCTGCTATAACTCGTTTTGTGTCCCATGGAAAAAAAATGATGTGGGCAAGAATTGTTAAATAATCATTGAAGCAAATAGCTATTGGAAATGCTCATTTGTTTATTTTAATATACACACCACCCCGTCCAGTAGAAGAAACACAAGCATCCTCCAAAGTGCAGCATGATAGTCTCAGTATAAGAAGAAAATATTAAGAAGAAAATGTCATTTTTCATCCTATGAGCAAATGGAAGTGAATGAAAATGTTGATTAGTGTTTGAAGATTGGTCTGTGAGAAACTGAGAACTGTGATGTCAAAAGGTTTTCTTTTTTGAAATACAGATCTAACCACAGCTACAATTATTGCAAACTTTTTTAATGAAGTTATGAGGGATTGATTCGTTTTCGAACTGCTTTTTACTACAACGGTTTCGGTATTTTACACTTTTAATTGTGTGCAATGTGAAATAAACTGCAATAGTTGTCTGTATTTTAGTTTAGATTTAAAGCACAGAGCCTCCTTTCAATGGATTTGTGATGTACCATCTTTCTACAGTAACAACAGCATTTGAGTAACAGTATTTTTCGATAAGCAACAATTTTCACTTTCCCAGGGATCCATCTAGGATATCTCTTATTACTGTAAGCCATTACTCTGTCTTTTAGTTATTATGTATTTGGTGATACATTGAAAGTATGGAAGAAGAACACAACCTTTTTAAAGACTGTTGTTTCATTATGTACTCACAGGACTTTTGTACATCCATCCAGTCACAGTTTTGAATTTGAATGTCAGATTTGAAATGTCTCATGTTTATGACTTCTGTCCTCATGTATAAATCCTGCTCCCTATGTCCATTGGGAGGATAAATCGATGTGTTAATTTCCTGTGATTCCTGTGATTCGTGTGTGTGTGTGTGTGTGTGTGTGTGTGTGTGTGTGTGTGTGTGTGTGTGTGTGTGTGTGTGCGTGTGCGTGTGCGTGTGTCATGCTGTTGATGTTGAACTTTCATTTTCAATAGCTGCAATTTACATTTTTACATTTGGTGCTTTATGAATGATTTACAAGTAATAAACCAAACATACTGACAGAAAAGGAAAATAATAATGATCACTGTTTCTGACTGAATGAATTGTAGACAGACTGACAGCTTTCCAAGTGACATGAAGATGTTGGGCACACAAGGAAAACAAATCTCAATACAAAATCAAAATGTTGACAACAAATCAACATTTTAACGTATTTATAGTTCCTATAGTTCATACAGATGCAGTTATACCGTAACAACTAGCAAAGGTTTCAACTCCACAGATCAATGCTGGACTACAGTTTTGAATTTCTTGTTATAAAAGTATCATATTTGGGGCAAACCGTTTGCTTTTATCTATTTTAAATACATTATGTAAAGTCTAAGTGGCATGAATAGAGAATGCTTCTGAAAAAATGTCTCATGCCACATCACTTGACTCAGAAATGAATGATCCTCATCCCTCTGAAATTACCCAGTGAATCAGACCATTCTCAGTCACCAACAATATTGGACTCAATCAACTTCCTTTATCACACAAAAAACATTATTTCACAAGTTAATTAACTGAAGGTGTTCATTCAATTATTTCTTCATAAAGTTGAAGTATGAATCAAAGTCCCGTTGATGTGAACTGCTGACAAAGTACAACATTTCTCAGTGATCAGTAAGCATAACTAAACGTTTGATGCTGCGTGTCTGGATGGCTCTGATTATCTCTATTATCTGCACTGCATTCCTCTAATGGATCTGCCACTGTATGAGCTGAGATATTAGCACTGATGTTCTTCTCAGTTTTCTATGGAGTTCATACAGTGCATGTAAATGAGCTGACCAGGGTTGACCCTAAGACATTTTGGGATTAAGCCTGTATAAACTACAAGCACAACAGAATTCAACAGTTCCTGTCCACTATTCTAGTGAATACTTTTTAAAGTTTTTTTCTCATTTGGTTTTCCTTGCGGATTCTAAAAAAAAGCATTTGTTAAAGAGGCACCAAACCAATCATGTGAATCACAGCGTTACTCAGAATTTTTTTTTCAGTAAAATATTGTTTTTATCATGCATTTGATGACTTCTTTGGTAGAGTGTGCGGACTCTCATGATGGGTTTTTACAAATCACAGCATTATGGAATTTGATTTGAAGCAACAGTATTTGAACAGAATTTGAAAATTGACCCTTTTCACATTTCTGAGTTTCTCAGAAGCGGAAGTCGTCATAGTTGGGTAAACTTCTGTAGCGGTAAATAACAGACGACATTGAATATATTTTTGTGTTCCCATTTGCTAAAAAAGAAAAAGAAAAACGCTGTAATAGTGTTAACAAAAAAAATGGAGAGATTGAACAGCGTTAACTATTTTTTTTGTAATTATCGAAGGTAATATAATAAAAAAGTATAGTGTTATATGTACATTTAAAATATGTATATATAAACTTTGCAGGATTTAAGATTCTGATTCTGACCATTAAAACGCATCATCACAGTCTGTGAAAAGGGCCCATTGGTCAAAAAGACAAAGCTGATTCTCTGATTGATTGGTGGAGTTTTTTTTCATGGGTTTTTCCCACCAGAAATTCCAGCATGATTATTTAAAAGAATAAGTGGAAATAATGTGCACTGATGGCTTCTACAAAATCATTTGTCATCGATTACCGGTAACAGCCCCATAGCTCACAGTAGGTATGTCTTCAACAGTTTATCATTAAATATTTGTTCCCATATGGGGAAAATTAGATTTTTACTTGTTACACTCTATTCCCTCAAATCTCCTGTAGTCCAGTGACATCACAAGACTTTGTGACATCTGTGGACATCTCTGATCAAAAATACAAGAGGACAAAAAACCCATTGTAAATGTTTGTTACGGTAGGCTACTTTAATTAGCCTGTGAAAACCCAGACCACTTCCGGCAAATTTAGATTTGCTCTGCAAGTGGGTCTGGCAAAGAGCCCATTGAAACCCATTTCCAATCCGTCGAAATCGCGGCACCAATCAGAAACGTTGGGGCGGGCTTTACACGATGACGACAGAGCAGAGACGGTGACGCAGATTTTGTACATTACAAAGATGGATGCCGCCGTGGAACATCACTCGTTCGAATCAGCTATCGCGTCTGTTTCAAGCGATTTAAAATTGTCATTTTCGTTAACACAAACAGAGAATTGCGGAGAGTCTCGAGATGTTTCTCCGTCGCTCTGCATACGTCATGTCATTCATCGCTCTGATTGGTTTTAGATCTATCCGACGTCCGTTGGAGACGCCCCTGTGGAAATGAATTGTCTATGGAGCTTTGCCAGACCCTAACTCAGTTACAACTGAGAGTGGTCTGGGTTTTCCCAGGCTATACTTTAATGACTGTTCTCCTTTAATTCAGTCATCCATCTGTTAGTCACTGAGAGGAGAAACAACGTCTGAACACCATGTATGATGTCACTAGTGCATTTTGATTTACTGGCACCTGAACATATGAAAGTTCCCTCTATTATTCATCTTTACAAAGTTTTTAATTTTCAGATTAGTCTAAAATATTTGGAAATAGACATGCCCCTTAAAGTGCATAAGAATCTATTTTCTTGTCTTCTTTTCAACTTTTTGAAACACCCATGAGGCACTTAACTGAATAATTCATTGTTTGCGCTGAATGCGCTCCCAGAAACCCTCACTAATACGGTGGCCTGATGTCACCCAGGAGATTTGGCTCTCACTGATTAATACCATAATACATATTCATTAAAAAAAAACCTAAAAAACATGTAAATCAAGCAAAATGCTGAGGCATTCTGGTGGTATTTTGTCAGTGGGTCAAAAGCACATCTTATAAATATTTTAAACACTTGTGTGCAGAGTCAGTTTCAAGTTTGAATCATCTAAGGGTATAATATAACATTGGCATGGACTGGATGTCATTGGCACGGACAAAATGCTCAGATTTTTGCCGAATTACTGCAGCTTTGCATATCATAGCCTACATGGGAAGCACATCACATCACAGAATAACACATGAGGCGAAAGCAACTCAATCAAAAAAACGATTAAGGGATCGTTTACACATGCACTATTTTGCATTCCACTAGTAGTAGTAGCCTTTATTGTCACTTAGTCACAAGTACCAGCGAAATTAGCCATCAACCTGTCCATACAAAACATACATACAATATGACAATGGGGTAGACAAGACAGGAAGACAGAGGATTGAGGAAAATAATACAGCATGACATGAGGATAGGTGAGGGAAAAAAAAGGCAACTCCCAGACTATGCTCCTGTGAGGAGTACAGTCTGGGAACAGGAAAAAAAAAAACACCTCAGCAACATTAGCACATAATCAGTACGACATGAACCCACAAGACTTGCAACAGGGGAGGGGAGTGGGGGATGGAGGTGACCCAGCACAGGCAAGCAGCCATCCGGTCCTGCAGCCATATTCGGCGCTGGTCACAGACCCGCCCGCCAGGCTGGGGGGTACAAAGCGGCGAAGGCGAGGGATGTGGGGTGGGGGGTGATTGCATATCTGTATATATATGTAAGAGTTTGTGTATGTGTAGGCCTGGAGATTCGCTCCGCCTGGCATCCAAATCTCGGTGCCTCTGTCCGCAGGATGTTATAGCGTTAACACAGCAAGTTGCCATGGAGACAACCTTGATTAGGTCCCAAACAGAGTCAACAATCAGCAGGTGTCTGTGAGAAATGGGGGAAGGAGCAAGAGCGGCTCACTGCAGTGCTCTTCCGGGGGAGTTGTTGTTCCAACAGCGGCCTTGGCCGAGGCCAGTGCTGGTTGAGGGGGGCCGAAAGCAGATAAGATTGGGATTATTTGGTCTTGGGGCGAGTAGCCGCATTCCTTTGCACGACTACTCTCTTAGTCCATTCTGGTCCATCAGCTTTTGCAAAGCCGTGAGCTTCTCCATGATGTTATCCATATTTCGGGTCACCTCCCTGTTGTTATCCATAATGCGGTTAATAGTCCCAGCCTGAGTGCTGACCGTTCTGCCCACTGCTTCAATCATGCCGGGCAGCATTGTGGGGCTTTGGACAGCTGTCACCGTCTTCTTAATTTCTTGATAAACCAGGGCAATGCCTAATCCAGTCAGCAAAAGACCTGTTATCATGGTTCCGAATAGATAGATATCTTCAATGTCCTCCACGGAAAGAGCCGCCAGACACACGACCCGCCACCTCTCCCACGCGTCCATCGTGTAGCCAGCTGCGAACGTTCCGGCAGGGCAGTCAGGTTCCCCCGAACCCCAAGCTTCTCGTCGAGAAGATGGTGTCAATTGCGTTGAGAGACCAGTTGATCAAATCCATGATTTTTAGTTTGTAGAGCAGTGCGGAGAGAGTCTCTCAAAGTTAAGACATAAGACTAGACGAGAGGAGCGAAGCAGGGAAGGTCAGGGGGAGGAGAGGGAGAGAAAATGCGACCGCCTTCGTTGAGAGCCAGAAGAGAATTATTTACTATACTGCTTTTCCATTGTTTTTCTATGTGACATGTGCTGGATGGACATGTTTGACCGTTGTGCTCACATCTTGTCTCTTTCAGCATCTTGCACATGACACATTGATTTAAAAACACTTCTACTCTCATGTTAAAATAAGTTCAAAAATAGAGTAAAAACAGTAATTTTGTGAAATATTAAACATACGAGCCCCTCTATTTTGATTGATAGGCTGTTTAATTTTGATAATCACGTTATTTATGCATCTGCTTACATATGATATCGCCTGTTTCTCCTTCTTTTGATCAGGAGATTCAGTAGGCCTACTCTTTTAGAAGTAACAGCGCCCCCTAGTGTATAACAGTGAAAACACGAAAAGCCGGAAAATTCGTAGTAGAGTGCAAGGAGGTAATCCATCAGCCGGAAACCGAAGCTTCCCCGGGGGCCGCCATTGATTAGCAGACCATCTCCTGCTGTTAGCATTCCATTGACTCCCATTCATTTTGGCGTCACTTTGACAGCGAATAACTTTACATCTGAGGCATTTAAAGACTCCATTTGTCCATTATTTATTTCTAAAGAAACACGACAATGTATAAAAGGCTCCAATACCTTGTATCTTATGTTATGGCCCCGTAGAAGCAGTTTTTGTAAAAATAGGCTAACGATTGCGTCATAACCACTCGACTCTCTGTCGCACAGTCGAGAAATTACCGTATACACGGAGAAGCTCGCATGCAATCGGGGGGACGTGGAGGCATAAAGTCCGATAAAGTCAAGGGAGAAGCCCATAGAGAGTGATAAAGTTGCTCTTGCTGCTAGCTCATGGACAGCTAATACTCACGCTCTCCGTCTCTGCGAGACATTTCTGGACACAGCTACAGACTTACAACTGTCAGACTGGTTGCTCACGTCACATCTACGTCGTAAAGCTCAGTGTGAGGCTGAGCAGTACGCTCAGCCATCAGGAAGTGAGTGCTTCTAATTGACTTTTCTCAGTTGAAACTTATGGGGTCGTTGTGTCCATTTTATATACTGTATCGAGTGCAGTCTGGACGATGGGGCTGGGCGACACATTTGGCCAGGCGGCGTGTCGCTCCACCCCCCCCCAAACACAGGATTTTACACAAATATAATATAATAATTCACTGTATTAAAGTGATAGCCCTAAAACTGCTCAATATTACAGCTTACAATATGACTTTTTGTAAAGCTGCTTTGAAACGATGTGAAATGAGCGCTATACAAATACATTTTTACAGTAACTTCATCTAACTTGATTTGTGTACTTGAATCAAAACATTAACAAATTGATCGTTACTGAAATCACCATGTTTATCACTTAATATGTAGTATGGCCAAACAGCATAGTAGATCATTCATAAACTCATAAATGCCTCAAGCGTCTAAGTCAATAAAATTGCTGTATTATAAACCAATAAAATTTGGTGTGGGCGGAGTGACACGTGTCGCCACGCCTTAATGTGTCGCCCTGCCCCAATCGTCCAGACTGCACTCTGGGGTTACTCGAAAATTCCGTCAATGGCGGGAGAAGAGTTAAAAGATAAACATGTTCTGTGTGAATGGCTCGAATGTTGTCAAAATGTAATTTTATTTAACTTTATAGTCGGCATGAAATCAAAATTGACCCTATTTACTTTATTAGTGGATATTACTAGTCTTGTGGTGAACAATTAATCCGTGCAAGTTAATACACATAAAACATTTGTTTGCCGTGGTTATCTTTAATCAAAGTCTGAAAAGTTACTTCCGGCCTGGAATGGTTCTTTTTCTGATGTCATAGGCTTGACGGCTTGGGTTGCTTAAACGCTTAACCACTCCCCTCAAACCGTTACTCTGCTATAGAGCTGGTAAGTCCCGCCCCCTCCGTAAAACCCCGCTGGACCTCAAAGTTGAAAAACCGTCAATGCAAGTGAATGGGAGAAAATAATTATTTTCTGGTCCCGTTCGAATTGTGCCATGAATGTGAACATATGTTGTCTGTGAATTTTTTATATAATCTTTCGTGTGAAGAATGCTACAATTTAGCGGGTAGAAGTTTGATACGGGTAGGCTTTGTGTAAGAGCACTTTGTGGACTACAACTCTTCGCTGCTGTCGACGCGTTTGAAACGTCAACACCACTAGCTCACGGCTCTAGCTCACGGATCCCGCTAGACATGGCTGTGTCTTTGGTGCACTTCACCGCCTTCTTTCAGGGAGAGGACAAAATCGTTGAGGTTGGCGAAAACCACGGGTAAGTCAACTTTATGCGGTGACGTCACATAGGCGACATGTAGTCTTTCTCGTTATGTCTTTTCCACAACTGCTAGCCGATGAATCATACCATATACTGTCAAACTTGTAACATGAAAGATTATATAAAAAATTCACAGACAACATATGTTCACATTCATGGCACAATTCGAACGGGACCAGAAAATAATTATTTTCTCCCATTCACTTGCATTGACGGTTTTTCAACTTTGAGGTCCAGCGGGGTTTTACGGAGGGGGCGGGACTTACCAGCTCTATGGGTGAGAGATGGAGAGGAGGAGCGCTAAAGTAAAACCCTGCCCTCTGTTCAATATTCTGTTTCACTCGGAAATGCGTCACAACACTTGAGAAAAGTCGTTTGCAACTTCCGGTTCACGCGGACTTTAATCAAAGCTTTCACATCATAATTTTATCAGTAATATATAAATTATTTTTTCTCTCTAATTAAAATTCACCTCCCATTGTATACCCAATGAGGTACAACAAACACACTTCAAAAAACGCTAATTTTGGGTAAAATATGGACAAACCCAGCAGTTGGGTTAAATTTTTTAATTACATTTTTAACCCAACGTTTGGGTTTGTCCATATTTTACCCAAAATTGAGTTGAAACAAGCCAGCATTTTTTAGAGTGCACCCACATATCATATGTATTACAACCATTCAGAGAGTACCCTCACTTTAAAATGAGCCATTGGTAGTATTAGACTACCAGTGAGTCCACAATCAAGAATGTTGTTCAGGGGTTTGCAGGGTTTTCCCCTTCTGTAAGGTGACTAAGACATTTCTACTGCCTGACCACATAAGGGAAGTGGAGTGGGCCTTGAGTCGAGCGCGCTGCCAGGTCACAACACTTGGAGCAGTCATGATGAGGCAGACAGTAATAATTCGTTGGCTCTATATTTGTCCAGCAGGAGGGCCGTGACAGCTGAGAGCGCTAAACCTGAGCATGCCAGAATGTGACTGACTCTAAACTGTTTTGATATACAGCTCCATTGTGAAAACATCCAGAATAAACAGATGCCGTTTCCTGACTCAAGTCATTTCATTAACTCCATTCCCCCCAAAGCCACACTGACAAGCAATGACATCAATGCTGTTTAGCAAGATTAAATGAAAAAAGATTGCCTGAATGGATGTAGGTCTGAATGTCCATCAGATAGCTGTAGCTGTGTGCATGTTATTGTTCAAGCCTTTTAGGAAATGAGTAAACAAAGACTTTGACCTTAGGGTATATAACTCTGTAACTGTGTCAGTCTAAGTCTGCATACTGGAAAGGTAGGATATGAACTAAATCTTTCATTCTGTTATGTCAAATGTTTTCATTATGTCAAATGTTTAATTTTGAATGTTCAAACTAGAAAAAAAGTACATTTTAATTGTATAAATAGTTAATTTGTGTTGCACTGTGTGCAGTTAGTTTTGTGTTCAAATACTGCTTATCTTAACAAATTAAATGACAATATAGAACCATTAATACTATGTATTTATCAGAATAACTATGTTTTTTTGTTTTTATAATTAACAAAAATGATACTCAGGTCTGTAATTACTTTGGCTACTCTGAAAATGTCTCCTTTTTGTTAGGAAAACGTGCTCTAAGCATGACAGAAACAATCACTCTCTCCACGGGTCAGCAGATGCCATCGGTGGGCCTAGGAACATGGAAAAGTGCCCCAGGACAGGTGTGTAAACCCTTTCCCAACCCATCATATGTCAGACAAACCAGACATTAGCTGATAAAAATTCCAAAAACAGCCCAAAATGTGACTTCTGTACAGTATGTAATAGTAGCATTTTCTTGTTCCTCCATGTTTGTTAGCTTCTTTATTATGTATTGATTGTGTCAGAACTGGATTGTGTCGTAGGTGAAGCAGGCTGTTCTAGCAGCGTTAGACTGTGGCTACCGGCACATTGACTGCGCAGCGGCTTACGGCAATGAGCGAGAGGTCGGAGAGGCCCTGACTGAACTACTTGGACCAGGAAAAGTACCTGCAGATAAAACTATATACCTAAAACACATAATTTAGCTTTAAGTCAATAAGAATCACCAATACAGCTCACCATCACGTCCCACACATGATATTCGTACTATTTATGACTACCATAGTCCCTGAGACGAGAAGACATTTTTGTGACCTCCAAGTTGTGGAACACCAAGCACCATCCAGATGATGTCGAGGAGGCCTGCAAAAGGTCTTTGTCAGATCTGAGGCTCTGTTATCTGGACCTGTATCTCATGCACTGGCCAATGGCCTTTGAGTAAGTCACTGTGTTTCCGTACCATACCTAGCTCTTGAATAGCTGAGCAATTTCTCTGAATTTCACCAACATACACTACCATTCAAATGTTTTTGAAATAGGTCTCTTATGCTGCATTTATTTGATCAAAAATACAGTAAAACAGTAATATTGTGAAGTATTATTACAATTTAAAAGAACTATATTTTATTTTATTAGGCTATGTTGTAAAATATATTCCTGTGATGGAAAAGCTGAATTTTCAGCATCATTACTCCAGTCTTCAGTGTCACATGATCCTTCAGAAATGATTCTAATATGCTGATTTGGTGCTTAAGATCATTCTTATTATCATTGTTAAAAACAGTAGTGCAGCTTAATACTTTTTGTGGAAACTGCGATGCTTTTTCAGGATTCTATTGAAATAGAAATCTTTTGTATCATCATAAATTCAATTCAATTCACATTTATTTGTATAGCGCTTTTCACATTTCAAACCATTGAATTATATAGAATTATAAATGCCTTTCCTGTCACTTTTGCTCAATTTATCAAAACCCTTGGGGAATAAAAATATTAATGTCTTTAAAAAAAAAAATTCAAACTTTGAAACGGTAGTGCACCTGAACAGAATAAGGTTAGGTTGGGATAAAGCTGTGCAAGATGATCAATGAAACGAGGCTGTACAGGTGTCTTGTGCAACCAAAAGAAGGAATCATTTTAACTAAATGGTTTGATTGTTTCATGTATTTTTTTCACGTTTTCAATATGGTTTCATGCGTGCTACAAGATATTATAAATAGTGTGTTTTAAATACTTCCAGGAGAGGAGATGAGCTGATGCCGAAGCATTCTGATAGCACTATTCGGTATGGTGACACTCACTACAGAGACACATGGGCAGCCATGGAGAAGCTGGTGGACCAAGGGCTGGTAAAAGCCATTGGCTTGTCAAACTTCAATGCCAGACAGATTGATGACATTCTCAATGTTGCCAAACACAAGCCAGTGGTCAACCAGGTATGCAAGATTGACAACTGCACACCATAATACTGGATTGTCTTTGCATTCATTTGCCATTGACAACTGATAGGCATTCGAAAGGCATTATTATCACACATCTTTATCTATATGGTTATACTTATCCTTTGACATGTGAACTTAAACTATTATAACTATTCTATTTTCTTATATTTATAAATAATAAATCGCCTACATATTTTGAATATTTATCATTTAAAATGTTATAAAAAAGCTTTTTTCTGCATGCTGTATACAATATTTTCAGGTGGAGTGCCATCCATACCTGGTTCAGACTAAGCTGGTATCTCACTGTTGGAGTCGAGGGCTGACAGTAACAGCATACAGTCCTCTGGGTTCTCCTGATCGTCCATGGGTTACACCTGGACAAGCCCGTCTGCTGGATGACCCAAGAGTGGTCGGTATGGCCAAGCACTATAACAAGAGTCCTGCTCAGGTCATCAACAGGTGAGGACGGTGAACAGATCCAAGAATAGGTTCACATTTACTGCTGAGAAGGGATTCCTCCAGAACTCTTACCAAGTTTTATATTAGTATTATTACTGTATTTTGAGTGCATGTCTATTATGCACTTCTGGATTTGGTTTTGTCTCATAGATGGCACATACAGAGGGGTGTCGTTTGCATCCCCAAAAGTGTCACTCCATCCAGGATTAAACAGAACATTGAGGTAGGTTAAAAAGACTTAAAACTTTTTTATATATATATATATATATATATATATATATATATATATATATATATATATATATATATATATATATATATACTTTTTCCTGTCCCAGTTGAACATGCAGATAAAATAAGAGAAAGTATTGTTAACGATAACAATCAATTAATAACAAGTATTTTGTAATTTGATGCAAAGGTAATATTATACTAAGTATAGTGTAATAAATGAACACAAAAAAAATGAAAATTTAAAAAACAGTCCATGAAAAGGGTCCATTGCTTTCTTTGTTGGTGCATCCAGACCAACCAATCATAGCAACACTGACTCTACCAATGGCGAGAGTTTGGGGCGGGGCTATGATTTTGTCCACCCAATGGATGATGGGGGGAGAATTCAGGAAACCTGTTTCATAAGAATTATTAAATATTTTTGAGCATCCAGTTGGACATGCTTGAGACAGAAATTCAACACTTCAGCTTTAAAACGTTAATATTCATCCTCCACGACATTCTCTGTGTTTTAGCACATGCAGATTCACCCAAGCTCTCGCATCTCAACCTCAGTGCATAGGTTATTTTAACAGTCTACACGTAACCAAATGATTTAAATAATAGAGTTTAAGCTAGGTCAGTCATCATTCTTGATCAAAATGTCAACAGAAGAGAGGGCATACAGAGACACCTGGAGGACAAGAGCTGTAACGAGTAGAGTTAATGGGATAAGAGTTCACCCTGAAATGCTACTGTATGTTGTTTCAAAGAAATTAAGCTCAATATTCAGTGAAGATCTTTTTCTCCACTGTTGCTCTCAATTGAGATTGTTTAAGAGACATGAAACCTGTCAAGGCACATTTTTTGAGCATAATGCTTGAAAGATTTGAGAGCTGCAGTGAAGATTATGCAAATGTCACCATTGTTCACTCTTGCACACAGGTGTTTGATTTTAAATTATCGGATGAAGACATGAGGCTCATCGAATCCTTCAACAGGAACGAAAGGCTTATTGTTCCAAATACAATGGTAACTACGAATACTTAATTGCAAAAAAATATATTGCTACAGTATTGAAAGGTCTATTGTGGCTAAAAAATTGTCGCTCCTCCACAGAAAGATGGACAAAAGGTTTGGAGAGATGCAGGACACCCACATTTTCCTTTCAGTGATCCATATTAAAGTTTTGAAAAAAGAAAAATCATAAACCTTTAAGATCTAAAGGTGACATTTAATATCAAACTTAATTCAAATAAAAATCTGCATTTAAATCATGGTTTCTTTTTATTTTTTTTTAATGTAGATCTCATCTAAGGTAATACACATGATGGCATTTTTTTATGAAACAAAGTATTTAGCATATACAACCATTGCAAGTACAGCGGCCATTGTCTGTACATGTGCACAGACTCCAAACTTCTACAAATTAAACACCACAAAATAAGGTCCATTTCGTGAATTTTATTTAACATTTTTCAAACTTGTAATACATTATATGCTACATTCATAAAAAAATGAAGTCATTAGCAATTATTTTTTTCTTTTTTGTTTTTTTTTATCATCCTTCCAACAGCCTAGCATTAAACCCCACCACTAATGCCATTCATATAGCTTGTGAAGTTAATGAAATCCCTATCGTGTATGGTTTTTACTGAAATTCACCCCCACCCACCCACAGAATGTTAAGATCAATGTTCTCAGAAATCATCCTTTCACAAACCAGAGCAAAACACAAGCAGCTACATGCTTTTCTCTATCAACAGAGGGGGTGGACAGAAGGGGAACGAGGCGAATAAAAAACAAGGGGAATGGACTTGAAAGGAGAAGCGGAAAATAAGAAACAAAAAGCACAGTCCTAAAAACTTGGAATTTTTATTTTTCGTCTTTTGTACACGGAGGCCTGTGAGGGTCAGCCATGTGGTCACATTTATCCATAAAGATCATCATCGTTGTCCTCATTGAAGACTGTGCCTCCGCCAGCACCAGAGGAGCCCTGACTTGGTCCACTTCCTGCTTGGTTACTGGATGGGAATCTTAAAAATAAAATAAAAAAACATTTGAAATCTTAAAGAAAACCAAATGACAGCATCCTGACAATGTTAAACAGTTGATGGACCCCATGGACTTCCATACTGTTTTTTTTCTTCTTTTTTCTATGAAAGTCATTGGGGTCCATTTGTTTGATTACACATTCTTCAAAATATCTTTTGTGTTCAGAAGAAGAGCAAAATTTTTACAAGTTTGGAAAAACTTGGAGAGTATCGTATTTTCCGGACTTTAAGTCGCGGTGTATAGTCAGGTGCGACTTGTATATCAAAATTAATTCATATTGACAGATGAACCAAGAGAAAACAAGCCGCGAGAGGGTGCTCTAGTTAGCGGCGTTGTTCAGAAGCAACACAGAGGAAGAATTCAAAAGATTCAGTGTTGTGGAATGAGATCACGGGAGCTTTGTGAACTTGCTTACTGGTACCTTGCTGGCTTTTGTTAATTTAGCCTATTCAGCCTCCCAGGTATATGTTCTTTATGCTATTGTGTAGTTTCCCGCAGAAAATGTGTTAGTTAAGGCGTAACGTAACTGTGTAACTTAACTTTGTGTTAGCCTACGTGTCGCCATACACATCAGCATAAATGCTCCTGATAAATTATTTGTTATTAAAGCATTAACATTCACAATCCACTGTTAATTTAACATAAAAGCAAGCAGGCTGCGTGCATGGTTTGCCATGACTGAATGCTCGCTCCTTTAATTCCTATAAAGCTGACATCAGTTCATCGCAATCTCATACATCTGTTATCATCAATGAAGCTGACTGCATAATGAATCTTTCATAATTAGAGGATTTGCCAGCATGCAGAATTCAGCACTGAACAAAAAGTCAGTTTTGAGTGGTGAGGGGATTCTCTTAAATGCTTCTGATTGGCCATTGCGTTCAAGAAATCAACACATGTCTGATTGGCTACATCGCACAACGCTGCAAACATGTTACAAATAGAAACTCTGGCCTGTAAATCGTTTCTATTTTGTTTTAGTTGTTCTTGTTGCGTTTCGGCAACAGACGAATAACAATTTATTCGTTTTTATGTTTTATTCATATTTAATCGTTTTATTCTCCCGCAGCCCGCACACACATAGTGAGTGCATTAGGCTACCGCCGCACTCGGCCATCAAATCTAGTCCCGCGCCGCACGTCTCTAGATCACGGGTCCAGACCGAGTATAGCGGCGGGAAATATCGGGCTCGGGCAGAGAATCTGAGCTCTAAACAGGACAGAGTAAGGCCCTGTCCCAAATGGCACACTCCGGACTTGTGGACTTCCTCAGAGTCCACACTTTGGTGACGTCATGTAGTGCAGACCTATGGGGTCCTTGGCGCGAGTGCACGAGGGCGCATTGAGAGGTATTTTTGGGACAGACTTGATCGTCACGCCGGAAATAGGAAGACTGTCCGGTTGTTTAAATATTATATTTCTACATTTACATATGACTCAGTAAAGCCCTGATATTCGGTTCTATTTATTTAATGAATCATAATGCGATCGTAGCCTATTATTCAGCAAGCTATTTATAAAATATAAATATATATTTATATTTATGTTTGAGATATCAACCACTGGTTGATGACCATAATGTTTGTATAAACTGTTATAACTGGTAAAATGTACACATAGGTCATAAAAACCATAATGATATTTACACTTAAATATTTTTTTCTCATCCATGTTAACGTGAGCGAAAGCTCCTCCAATTCGTTGTCTGATTGGCCTTTCACAAATTCGCAAGGATTCCTGGGTAGTTAAAGTGCGTGAAGCCTGCATCTATGCGGGCTTCGCGGAACACCGCTTCAAGGGTACAAAGGGGGCGCTGCTGAGCACACTTCAGAGCGTTAAAGTGATGAATGGGACAGCCTACAGACTCGTAGACTCAGCGAGCACGCGCAATTTAAGTCCACGAGACCGAAAGTCCACATCAAGTGCGCCATTTGGGACAGGGCCTAACACGGCGGATATCGCTCATATACATTTTTTTGACGACGTAGTTAAGGCGGCAGGCATGTGTTGCTTAGGCAGCCGCCTTAGTTCCAAAGTGCTGCGGGAAACCCGGTGTTACATGCCGGACACCTATTCAGCCTGTTGTTCTGTGTGTTATTGTGTAGCTGAATAACTTGCTTTTCCAGATTAAATGTCTGTTCTTGGTCTTGGATTTTGTGAAATTTCTAAATAAATGCGACTTATATATGTTTTTTTCCTCTTCATGACACATTTTTTGACTGATGCGACTTATACTACGGAGGGACTTTTAGTCCGGAAAATACGGTAAATGACAAGTCTCATTTTTGGGCAAACAACCACTTAAATATCACAAAAGCTGCCACTAAACACTATCATTTAAGAACCCACCTGAAACTGCCAAAGCCTCTGCTTTGCTGCAGGGTCTGTGCGAACATCTCATATTTGCGGATGTCGTTATCACTGACGGAGCGGCGGGCAAAGCGCATGGCCTCCTCGAAATGGTCCTTCCTAATCTCAGGCACAGGGTCATCCTCCTCCACTTCCTGAATATACAAGATCAAACCAACCAACATGTTAGAAAAATCAAAACGGCCATACCAATTTAAATGCAGGAAACCTGATATTTATCATAACACGACATTATGCCATTATCCATTTGAATTTGCCCAATTTCAAAAAATTGCCCAACTAGGATGTATTTATTTATTAAAAAGTAGTACTTGAATGGTTTGAGAAACACCACATTAGACTAACTGAAATCTCACCATTGCAGAAGGGTTGGTCTGCCTCTCACGTTCCCGTCTGATCTCGTTCTCAATGGACTCACGGATGGCCAGTTTACAGGCCCTCTGACAGATCTCGGTCAAATCAGCACCTGAAAAGCCATTGGTCATCTTGGCCAAGAAGTCCAGGTCAACGTCCTACGCAAAGGATGACAACATTTTAATAGCAATTAATAAAATAAAAACCCAAAGAAAAAATAAACCATCCAACCTCACCTTTGAGATTGGAGACTTCCTGAGATTCGCTTTGAGAATGGAAATGCGAGACTTCTCATCAGGCAGTGGGATGTAGATAAGCTGGTCCAGTCGGCCAGGCCTGAGGATGGCAGGGTCAATGATGTCTGGTCTGTTGGTGGCCCCAATGATGAAGACGTTCTTCTTGCTGGACATACCATCCATTTCTGTGAGGATCTGGTTAATGACTCTGTCAGCTGCTCCACCACCATCACCAACGTTTCCACCACGAGCTTTAGCAATGGAGTCCAATTCATCAAAGAAGAGCACACAAGGAGCAGCTTGACGAGCCTGGAGGACAAAGAGACCCAAAACCATTTTAAAATGCATCCTTAATTTACATGTCATAGTTGCAGCAACAAAAAAAAAAAAAAGGACCAACATAACTGAAAAGCATCATTTTTCTTCACATTCAAAATCAAATAAACAGGATTGAGTTAGAAACCGCTTAGTCGAAATCACAAGACCACATACCTTGTCAAAGATTTCACGGACATTAGCCTCTGATTCTCCAAACCACATAGTGAGCAGTTCGGGGCCCTTGATTGAGATGAAGTTGGCCTGGCACTCATTGGCAATGGCCTTGGCCAGTAGGGTTTTACCACAACCTGGTGGTCCGTAAAACAGCACACCCTTGGATGGGGTCATGCCAAACTTAAGGAATTTGTCTGGATGTTCCACTGGGTACTAAAAAGAATAGAAAGTTTAGTAAGCATTTAAAAATTCAGCTGTGTGAACATTGTATTCATGTTGTAGTCAACAAAATCTGAATAAGACTGTGCTCAGTACCTGCACCAGCTCCTGCAGCTCTCTCTTGACATCATCAAGGCCACCAATATCCTCCCAGGTGATGTTAGGCACCTCCACTACGGTCTCTCTCAGGGCAGAGGGGTTGCTCTGGCTAAGAGCCCACTGTTAGGTAAAAGAGCAAAGCAATAATGCATTTTGTTTCTGAATACAATTCTCACACTTAATTGGTTTGAATGTTGTAAGAATTACTTAAAGATCCTCACCCTGAAGTCATCCATTGTAACAGCCAAGGAGTTCATAACCTCTGCGTCGATGGTCTCATCCTCCAGATCGATGAGGTCCATTTTCTTACGGATGGCTTGCAGAGCAGCCTCTGAGCAAAGAGCGGCCAGATCAGCACCCACATGGCCATGGGTTTCATTTGCCACCTGAAGACAAACGGAGGATTGTTTAAAACTGTGAAAATGCACCCATATCTGAAAGGGGCACTAGCCACAATGACTTGGTGCCCTAAATAAAACATTAAAAAGACAGTTTTCATTTAGTGTGCAATGGGACTCAAATCTCTGAGAAAGCGATGTGTTATATCAGTGAGTATCACACGTCAAAATCTCTTACGAGTGGACATGGGAAAGTGAAACATGGTGGACAGAGATATACATGGTGCAGGTCGTATATCTGTAGAAGTGTATCTTTCAACTTTTCCTCATGGTCTAGTTTAAAAAAAGCAAACAAAAATCACAATATCAAATCATAATACTTGTAGAATTGCAATACAGGGACCCAAGTATCGTGGGTGTATCGTCCCAGCCCTACTGATTAGTAATGCGTCTATTCCACAGAGGAAGGGGAGGAAAAACAACAAATGATCTGCAAACTGAGACATGAAAGAGACAGAGACATTCTGAAAATGCCTTTTTGGGGCGTTGCATTTACAATCCACTTGGCTCAAAATTCTGAGGGGGCAGACTTAATGCGCATGGCGCTTCTGCCATTGCCTGATTAAGGAGACCCAGTTTAAACAAATGAATCACTGAGCACTGAATGTTCTAACATTCTCTGAAACACACCTGCTCCAGATCAACATCATCAGCAAGCTTCATGTTCTTGGTGTGAATCTGAAGTATCTCAAGTCTTCCAGTAGCGTCTGGAATGCCGATGTCCACCTCTCTGTCAAAGCGACCTGAAATCAAGAGTCAGGACATCAGCACAATATGTTCCCATCTAAGGTGCAGTGCATGTAGCCAAAGAGCCTGAATATCAACTGGAAACATCTTTGCTCAAGAGTTGCTTTGTAAAGAGACATCTACAAAGTGATCTCACCAAATCGCCTGAGAGCTGGGTCAATGCTGTTGGGTCTGTTAGTGGCTGCCATGACTATGACATGAGCCCTTTGTTTCAGTCCATCCATCAAAGTGAGCAGCTGAGACACAATGCGCCTCTCCACCTCACCATGAGTCTGGAAAAACAGATGGAAAACCATTAAGAGAAACATCCCTTAGACATTTTAAGCCGCCTTTCCACTGTACACGACATTCGCAAACACGATTGCCGCATTTTGGCCCCTTGCGGCAGTCGCACAGAACTTTGAAATTGGTCGTGAAGCAAGTTACCTCGGCTTATGCACCATGGTAAAATAAATAATTATAATGAATGTAATGCATGTATCAAGGAATATATTCACAAAGCAAATGACCCTCTATAAAATCTACTATGTTTTATTTTAGATGTATTGAGCGAATCAACATGATTTAATGATTCTGCTATAATTAACCACCATTTTACAGAAAGCGTTTAGAGAAAAACGTTTAAGTGTTAATATAGCTAATTATAACTTAGCGCCAAGTTTTGATTAGAATGCATCACAGCCGGTCACAGATGGTCTAGCCGCAGAAGTTACAAAATATCAACGCATCCGAAGCTCAAATCAGATCCGAAATTTACGCATATGATTGGAACTCGCCACAGCTCCCCTACTATCCATTGGTCATTTGTCATCGGCAGTGCAAAGGCGGCTATACACACACATCATACACCTTAGATCAGAAGTTACTTTAAAGTAGGAAAATGCAAAAGCAGACTTTAACTATAAATAACATTTTGCAATATTTGATTATTTTTACAATTAGGTGCATGATAGAACATTTTTGGTTTTAGTAACATGAAAAACA
The DNA here is from genome assembly GCF_949152265.1 of Phoxinus phoxinus. NCBI lineage: Eukaryota > Metazoa > Chordata > Actinopteri > Cypriniformes > Leuciscidae > Phoxinus > Phoxinus phoxinus. The sequence continues at coordinate 26,358,910 of NC_136878.1, read as the reverse complement.
TTTATAGTAAATGCTAATAGGGATTAGAAATATAACGAGAGGAAATAAAGCTTTTAAAGCACTACGGCTGTCAAATTCAAATTTGAAATTTGTCGAATTTAAAATAAAAATTCACATTCTAATGCAAAAATAGAGCATTCAAATTTTCGGTGTGCGTCATGCAGGCTTATCAGTGGCGCACGAGATGTGATGACGTAAGAGTCGTTATTGCCTTTTAATGTTTTTGTTAACCTATTGAGCTGAACCTGCTTTGTTTAAAACATTGCAGAAATGGAAAAGCTCAATGCATAGATCTTGTTTGCGTCACAACCGTAACCAAGCAGTTCACACAGAAAACAATGGAAAAGCAGAGCAGAAAATGCATTCTATGTAAAACATACACTAGACTGACATCACCACAAGAGAGCAGCATGTTTAGAAGGCTGTGTAAAAGTTAATAGAATTTCAACTACTAAAAAACAAGTCGTGAGACTTTCCCATTCCACTGCATCTCATGTTTTTAAACGCAAAATCGTACTGTGATCAGCTCTTAGCATTACACCATGCACAAATACATGCAGTTTTGTTTATAATTGTTTACACAATTTACAATATTATATTTGATTTATACAATTTTATGCTTTTTGAGATGCGAACTGTAAAAGCTGCACATCACTGAAAACACTAAAAGCACTCAATTTGATCAACAAGTGGAAATTGGTTATTTTTGCATTTTTTTGAGCCATTTCGTTCTTCCGGTTTGAAAAGCAAAGTCTTAGTTAGAAGCGTGCTGCCGAAGGCTGGAGAGCACAATTCTAGGTGAGCAGTTTCTGAGTGCTTCTCTGGATTTGTTCATGAGAAAGAATGGCTCGCAACGCGGATCATATACGGACCGGAGCAAGCGTGTTTCAAGTTATGGACATTTTAAATATTCTCGTGCTATAAATAGGGATGAACGATTTTGGAAAATAATATTGCGATTGCGTATGCGATTATTTTTTAAGCTCTTTATCTTTTATATTATTAAACAAACACAAGCAATAAATCATTGTAAAACATGGATGGGAATCTTTAGGCACCTCATGAGCCGATCATTTATTTATTAATTAATCTTATTAATAAAACTTTAAATATTTATTTAATTACATATGTAATTATAAGGCTACTTTTAAAAATAATTACACATTAAAAAAAGCTTTTGCTGTTACAAAATCGTGTTTCATCATATCGCGATATTATCGCAAATGCAATTAATCGTTCAGCCCTAGCTATAAACATGGACCAGCACAGTGTATGTGCACGTCATCTTCAAATGAAATATGTGCTCAAATGTCTTTCAAAAAAATAGAAGGGGTGTAACCCTGGCATCATGGCCAAATTTGCCCATAGGCCTGTCCTTCATGGCCTCCTAATCATCCCCATATACTGATTGGCGCTATATAAAATGTAACAAATTATTATTAAAAAAAATTGATTTTTCAATTTTTAAAATGTGGTCGATTCAAAATCGATTCTCAAAGGCCTATTCTTCAAAATCTATTTTTTTTTTCATATTTATTTATACCCATCACCCAAAAGCCAGTATTAGTTTTCCTACAGTGTTCATAGGCTTGCAGCCTCCATGTTACAGCTAATGCTGTGAGATTTTATGTTAGTTTTATATTAAACTTAACCTGATCCTGATTGATCAAGGAATGCGACTGTTCTGACTGGTCCAATTTTCAGCATCAATTTTTCATCTTGCATCAAAATCCTGTCTATTCATTGTATGCATTTGAAGTTGGGTTTTAATGTACCCAAGAGTACCTAAAATAAAAAGTTTAATATACAGGTTTGTGGCTCCATTTCTTTTTATTAATTAACCACTCGTAAACTTATGTTCACCGTTTAAAAATAAATATAGGATTTGTATTAAATCTATATTCATTGAGTCGAATCGGGAATCGAAATCGAATTTAGAATCGGAATTGAACCGAGACTCGAAATCAGAGCTTGCGAATCAAATTGGAACATCTGAATCGATACCCAGCCCTACCGATATGACACCGTTCATGACACTTTGTTGTGCATTAATATTTTGCTCATTGTGCCCTCTTATGGCCTCAGAAGACAAGCCAAAAGCTTATTTTCCTTTATTAAGTTCAAATAACCTAAATTTTAATTATACTTAAATATTAGTAATAAGCCATTTTGACTTAAAGCATCCAAAAATTTGGGATTTTAAGGATTTGGGGAGAGAAATGTTCGGTAGAATAAAAACATGAGAAAATACTACAATGAAATGTTGTCTTGGAAACATACCGATTCAATGTAAAAAAAATTAATTAATGAAAACAAGGACGCAGTGTCTTGTCTTTCACATATAAGATAAAAAAGGCAAGGATTTGTATCCATGATTAGACTGAAAGCTCTTATCACAGAAGTTATTAGAATATCAATATGTACAAGCGTTACAGCTTAAACTGTTTTACTGATGGATAAAATCGTTTACAAACCAGTCAAAGTAATGATTATTTGTGCAAAGCAACTGATGTGATTGAGCCTAATAATCTTTCATCCATTACAAAAGCAGTCTTACCTTCTCTCTTTTGGGAGCAATGGCATCAAGTTCATCAATAAAGATGATGGCTGGTGCATTCTTCTCTGCTTCCTCAAAAGCTTTGCGCAAATTGCTCTCAGATTCCCCAGCCAGTTTACTCATGATCTCAGGGCCTGGGACAATTAAAAGAATTTACTTCAATTTTCCTCAGGGTCATAAACTTGCACCGACATACAAGCATAAAAACAAATCATCAAAAGCCATTCAAATTAAATTGTGTTCTTGCATCCCCACCATTGATGAGGAAGAAGAATGCTCCAGTTTCATTTGCCACAGCACGAGCTATGAGTGTTTTTCCAGTTCCAGGGGGTCCATATAGCAGAATGCCACGGGGAGGCTGAAAAATAAATAAATTATGATTTGTACCTCAGACTACAAACTCACAACACTTTAATGTGTTTAAGTCTCATAATGCAGACAGTTACCTTCACTCCAATAGCCTTGAAGAGAGCTGGGTGTCTAAGAGGCAGCTCTACCATTTCTTTGATTTGGGCGAGCTGTTTCCTGACCCCTCCAATGTCATCGTAACCCACCTCATTCAGAGACTCTTCCTCATCCTGCAAAAATTAGTGCAGAAGCATTCAAACACACTGTTCCTCCACAAAACCCATTTTAAACCATGACAAAACTTGAAACATCTACTCGCCTCTCTCTTGATAGGCTCCCCCTCACAGTGGATCACTGTGTCTGGGGCCACAATACAGTACGGGCTGGGGTCAGTCTCCACCACTTTGAACTCCACAGCACGCATGCCTCCTCTGACCAGGAAAATATCACCTATGGAAATCAAGCCAAACCAATGTTATTATCAATCACTGCTGTGTGAATCACCATTTCTTTTCTTTTTTACAATTACACAACCTTAAGTAGTGACTGAATTTCATGCTGCTTTAGACAAACCACAAACTCTTTCTAGGTCCTTAATGGGTTAGTTCACCCTAAAATGAAAAATGTTGCCCTACTCTGGAGCAGCTAATTTAGTTCCCCCAAAAGGAGTTCCTAGAACTAAAATCATTCCTAGTTACGGTGGTGCGAACACGCCAAAAAGGCAGTTAACATACATTTAACATAAATTTACATCTCACAATTAATCCAAAAGTGAACGGAGTAAAAAAAAAACTCTTAGTACTATTATAATGAACACTGGAGGTAATATTTAGATTTAAGATGATTCATGCCCTGAAGAAGGCCCCATGCCACTACGGATGGGCATTTTAAAGTTGTCCATTTAGGACATGTCATTTGTACAATAAAGACATTTTAATTAAGCAGTGCCTCGGCTATCAGAGATTTCTTTTCTCTACACTGCCACTGGAGGTAATAGTTACCTTTACGGATTGGCCGATAAGCCTCTAGGAAGTAAGGCTTGAGATAGACCTCAAACAGATTGCCCGTGATGCCTTCTACCGTGTCATCGATTGGCAGAACGTGAATGCGCTTTCCATACTTCACATCTGGACATGGCTGAATACTGAAAACCAGAAACGGGAACAAATGAATTATCCATCTTGCATTTAATAGAACAACATCCTAGAAATCAGAATAACACCCAAAAACTGTTGTAACAACATTACCAGGATCATTCAGCTAGGGTATGCGATGAAAGTTTAAACAGAAAACAGTCTAACCTGATAACATCACCAAGGCGCACCCTGAGGTTGTTGCGGACCACCCTGTTCATGCGAACCTTTTCATCAGAGCAGGTGTCATCGGACAGGACGATACAAACAGTCTCTCTCCGTTTCTTGCCCTTCAACAGCACTGTGTCCCCCCTAAAGAGCTGGAGCTCATCCATCTTTGCCTGAAAAGTAGAGAAAATATGATAGGCACATGCAAATGGACATTTTTATACATGTATAATCCGACTGAAGATTTTACCTGAGAGAGAGACACAACACTGTTGTCTTCATTGATGGATTCATCAACAATCAACCTATTTGGCCTGTTCTTCTGCTTCAGAATGGCAGTGGAAAGATCATCATTTTTGGATCTGTGGGGAAGAGGAACATTTTAAAGCAGTGGTTCTCACCCCTTTCCCCCCCCCATTTTCCAACACAATATTCAAAGGGCCCCCATATTGCTGTAATTATGACAATACTGCTTGTTTTCAAACACTGGGAGTGTTGATATTGAATTTATCATAATTAAATTTAGCAATTCAGGATTACGATCGATTGTTAAAAAAAAAAAACGGTATTGAAAAACCTGTTATTGGGAAAACGTTTTCAGCATTTCAATAAGATCGTTAAAAAAATTAAATAAAATGGTTTATTCATCCTGTGGCACCCCTTGGTTTTGAGGCTCTTTTGTGGAACAGAAAAGATGATGCTCGGCAGAATGACAACCTCACAATTTGCTTTCACTGGATCCACTTTTTTCCTTTAACCATAATGGTAACCAAGGCTGTTATTGAGAAAAAATAATGTTTGGAACAAAATGGGTGCGAGTAAAGACTACTCGTTTTCGGGTGAGCGGTCCCTTTAACAATGCTTAGGACTTCACAGGTGGTTATCAGAGACAGATAGTTGCTATTTTCGTTCTTTCAGTATCACTTGATGCGGAAGTGAAAGATAATTACATTTCATATTACGTAGCCCTTTCATGTAGAAAGATTATACATGACATATTAACATGTCTGTTACGAGAGAATAACACGACGGAGTCTATGGACAAGTGCACGTCTGCTCACATGCACGTTTGTCAATCTCAAGTTACTCTAGAGCTTTCCACAAAACACCGGACTGAAAGCCGTAATGATCCACTGCTAGATTTAGGCCGGGATGCGGTCGTAAGCAAGGCCTTAATGTAGCTGATCCCGCAAAATACAACAAATTAAGCTGTAACGTTACACCGTTAAAAAAATTCTTTAAGGAAAATAAGATAAACTTAACCATAACGGTTCTCAGACACGTCAATAAGCAGAGGCCAACAGCGCGTGTAAATAAGCTAACAATGTAACGTTAACGTTACATCCCCGTAGCTAACAGACAGCAAACGTTATATATTTACATACTACTGAACTATACTATTAACTTCCTCACACAAGTGTTAGTTTTAGTCGTGTACACAACCCAACCATATAATGTTCAGGTTAGATGGAAGTATAATTTGTATTCCTCTCAGAGTGTGATGACGATGAGCGAGCTAGCAGCAGTTAGCCAGCTCCAGTTGCCAATGACACAGCAAATGCTCCTGTGTGACATGTGAAGCCCAAACCGCTGAAACCCTAGTATTTAAGTGCTTATAAAAGCTCTAGGGTCTTATACATTAATTATCTAACGTGTTAAATGACACAAAATGCCAGGGGTTTTAGATTTGATGGCTGAAATATCTAGATCACGGGATTTGTCATCATCACCAGCTGCTGCTGCTAACGTTATCTGTAAAAAAACGGTTACGTTAGCTAGTTTTGAGGCTTATTCACGGCGTTATTGCAATAGATAATTAATATTGTTTTTATTATATGGAGCGACATGCGAGTCGTTTAACGGTGTTGTAAGTGTTTTGTTCCGAGCAGTCACCGGTGATGCCGGTGGGCCGAAAGCCTCGATCATGGGAGATGACTCAGTCCGGTTAGCTTAGATGCTAAACACAGCTGATCATAGTCTCATTAAAACTCCCGCAGAAGTTTTAATGAGTTACGAGAACGTAAGTACCTAAGGATTAAATAGATTAACGTTATATCAATTAACATGTAAACTTGGATGTGAAATATGTAGCGTGTAAACTCGCTCTTTTCATTGATCACCATTCATGATGCGTTCGTCTTTTAGCTTAACAGCTAACTTAACTGGCACTCAAAAGAAAACAAAACAACCATCAACAGACTAAATAACTCATTACTAGAATTGTACTTACTCTCCACCCGAAGCCATATTGCTTCTCCCGCAAAAAGATACAAATAGTTGATGGAAATGAGTAGCTCTCTTAAGTGACCGATTCCAACCTTCACACTAGCTTTTTACCTCTGCACTGGATTAGCTTGCTAACATCAACTCTGCGGAGAAAAAGTTTCCTCGCCCATTTTGAACGCTAAGCCAATAGGAGCACACGTCGCGATTCCTGGCGTTGACCGATTGGCCAATCTTGGACCGACTGTGGAAGAGCTTAAACATCATTGGTGTCTTTCACGGTTCATTGTGATTGGTTTATTTTCTGCTGCGTTGTGAATTGTCTCTTTTGGATTGGCTCGGCAGAGTCTGATTAAGCGGTTACTCTGCTGAGCCGAAGTGTCAAAATGCCAACAACTCTATTGCCAAATAGGCAATGTTGCCCAACAGTTTAGGTAATCTCAAAAAGACACAAAACGCCAAATATGTCTCAAATAATGCATTTAAACATTTTTTTGGTAATAATTTAAATGAGCTGGAATGCAGAGCAATGTAATATTACTGTCATAATAAACAGGTCCGTCTGAAAAAAATCGAATATTGTGGAAAAGTTTATTTTTCATCAAGTTAAGCTAGTGAATATATTAATATATTCTATTTCTACACTCATAACACGTAAACTAAAATGTTACATGCATTTTTAATGTAAGTTAGATAATTATGGCCTATATAGTAAAAACAACAACTCCATATTAGAATATCTAATTTCGATTTTGATTAAATTGTGTCTGTTGTATAGTCTGAGGAAGGCTCCTAAGCCGAAACTTGTTGGTATTTTTTACCAAATATTAAAGTTCCCCACGAGTGATGTTGGTTTCCCTTTTGTACTTTTTATGAGCTTGATTAAATTACCATTCATACAGTATAACTACCAGATATCTCTCTGTCTAGTTCAATACACACAACCACAATCATGGGAAGGACTGCTGACTTGACAGTTGTCCAGAAGACGATCATCAACACCATCCACAAGGTAAGCAACAGAAGGTCATTGCTGAAATGGGTTGGTTGTTCGCAGATCGCTGTATCGAAGCATATTGATGTTGACTAGAAGGGAAAAGTGTGGCAGGAATAACCGCAGCCTTGAGAAGATTGTCAAGCAAAGCCCATTCAAGAACTTTGGAGAGCTTCACAAGCAGTGGACTAAAGCTGGAGTCAGTGCACCAGAGCCACCACGCACAGATGTCTTCGGGAAATGGGCTACAACTGTCACATTCCTAGAACCAAGCCACTCCTGAGCCAGAGATAACATCAGAAGCATCTTACCTGGGCAAAGGAAAAAAAAGAACTGGACTGATGCTCAGTGGTCCAAAGTCCTCTTTTCAGATGAAAGTAAAATTTTCATCCCATTTGAAAATCAAAGTCCCAGAGTTTAGAGGAAAAGTGGAGAGGCACAGAATCCAAGTTGTTTGAAGTACAGTGTGAAGTTTCCAGTCGGTGATGATTTGAGATGCCATGTCATCTGCTGGTGGTGGTCCACTGTGTTTTATCAAGTCCATAGTCAGCCGTCTACCAGGAGATTTTAGAGCTTCATGCTTCCATCTGCTGACAAGCTTTTTGGAGATGCTGATTTCCTTTTCCATCAGGATGTCACACCTGCCCATAGTGCCAAAACTGCTACCAACTGGTTTGCTGACGGTGATATTACTGTGCTTGATTCGCCAGCCAACTCGCCTGACCTGTATTGTCAAGACAGCCATATCACCCTGTAGCCCAAGACTGGTTGCCCACTGAAGCTAAGCAGGGCTGAGCCTGGTTAGTACTTGGATGGGAGACCTCCTGAGAAAACCAGGTTGCTGCTGGAAGAGGTGTTAGTGAGGCCAGCAGGGGGGGCTCACCCTGTGGTCTGTGCGGATCCTAACGCCCCAGTGTAGTGATGGGGACACTATACTGCCAAAGAACACCGTCCTTCAGATGAGACGTTAAACCGAGGTCTTGACTCTCTGTGGTCATTAAAAATCCCAGGATGTCTTTCGAAAGAGTAGGGGTGTAACCCCGGCATCCTGGCTAAATTTGCCCAGTGGCCTCTGTCCATCATGGCCTCCTAATCATCCTCCTATATATACTAATTGGCTTCATCAGTCTCCTCTCCACCAGTAAGCTGGTGTGTGGTGGGCGTTCTGGCGCAATATGGCTGCCGTCGCATCATCCAGGTGGATGCTGCACATTGGTGCTGGTTGAGGAGATTCCCCCTCTATGTAAAGCGCTTTGAGTGTCGAGAAAAGCGCTATATAAATGTAATGAATTATTATTATTAGTATTAAGAGGAAGATGAGAAACAGACGAGCAGAAGGCCGCTTTTAAAGCATCCTTGGCTTCATAACGCCTCAGCAGTGCCACAGGCTGATCGCCTCCATTCCACACCGCACTGATGCAGTAATTCGTGCTAAAGGAGCCCTGACCAAGTGTTGAGTCCATAAATGAACATTCTACTTTTCAGAACTTGAACATCTCTGATTTGTAAATCCTTTTTTGATTGATCTTAAGAAATATTCTAATATTTGGAGATTTACATGTACATTTATGCATTTGGCAGACGCTTTTCCAAAAGCGACTTACATTGCATTTCAAGGTACACATTAACATTCTCATCAGTTCATGCTTTCCATTGGAATTGAACCCATGACCTTGATGTTGGAAGCACCTTGAAATATTTCTAGAATATTTCTATTATCTCTAGAATATTTAAAAATGTCACTTTTTGAATTAAATATACACTTTTCCATGATATTCAAAAAAATGTAATGCACCTATAATATACTTCCATCATGTAAGTTACATGCGACTGTGCGGGTTGAAATAAGGAGCACGATATAACGATTAAATTAAATAATAATTAAAAAATTTGTTTATACATTTCAAATCCTTTTCATTATAAATGTTGTTTTCTAGATAATAGATAAAATGGTTTCATTTCCATTCAAAAACAAGATACTAATCAGAAAATCATCACTACTTTAGACTTATTTTGTTTAGCATGTATAAAATACACAATTTGATTCCAGGCTGGATGCTTTCTCTTTTCATTCTTCTGACAAGTGGAATCCAACCTTATTGGCAATGGTTGATCAAAATGTCAACAGAGACATTATAGCATGCAATCCTGCCCTCTGTTTAGCACAGCTCTTTAATTTTGTTTTAGGGATGACACTTCAGCTACAGTAGTAGGGGTATTATGCTACATTATGCTAACACAATTAGACAACACAATTAAAACAGTCTTTTTTTGTCTGTAGTTATGCACCAAAAAAGATGACATGGAGCAATTTATAGAGAGCATCCTCAAATTATGTCATTACATTTTTGGCATGAATGTATTCGCCCATTTTCTTCTTCAAGTCAGTGAAGTCAAAAGCTGTGTCCTCTGGCAACGCCTGCAAATACAGCGGTAGGTTTCTGTAACGCAAGTCAAAGAAATTACTGAACAATCATCACACCAGTTACAGAAATTATAGATTGCAATGATGTGTGACTTTCATGTGTAAAGTCATAGTCTGACATATAACTTGTCCAATAGCTTACATTGACTCAGGTATATCTGAAGTGCTATGGGCTTCTCTCCAGTAAGCTGATGCTTCCTCTCTACGATCAAGCCTCCACAAGACCTCAGTTAGCCACATTTTAGTATTCTTACAACCTAGTGAAATTCAATTCCACATGTAAATTTGAGACGGACAGGGCAATGTATTAGACTAAGCACAATTCACTATAATGACTGCATATCAGCTGAAAACCTGGTGTCATCTGGAGACTGAGATGAAGATCTCTCAGGGCCTCCTTCAATTGACCCCTTTCCAAAAAGCAGCACCCTCTACCAGCTAGTGCTTGTCCTTTTGCTGCTTCCAAAGTCACCATTCTTTCAACCATTGCTTCAGTGTTTCCAAGATGTTTTTGTTTCCAGTCTAAAAGTTTGATGAAACCATGCAAGTAATGATACATGAAAGAAAACAATAAAACAAGTTCACACATCAAATGTGGCTTCGATAAGATAAAAATGGGAAAACATCTTCATCTCTTGAATGGAGATCTGTTATAATAGATACTGGATGAGAACTAGGGGTGGAACGGTACACAGAAGTCACGGTTCGGTTCAGACATCACGGTTCGGTACGAGTTCGGTACAATGGAGGGAAAAGCAAAACAAAAATGCAGAAGGCAATTCTTTTTATTGTGCATGTCTCAGTCTGTACCACCTATACAGTCTCTCCCCTGAGCCGCTGCAACAGCCTGCCCTGAAGTGTGTAAAGTAAGATGTAAACAAAATAAGACCATCAGCTATAAAACTGAAAATACAGCATCTCTTATGTGCGGACGCACGAGCGCGAAGGTGCACGCGGCAAAAATGTCGTCATTGCTCCGCATCCGAAGATGCACGACTTCAAGCCGAATCTGGCCGAGCATGTACATCTCACCGCACCGGCACCCAGTTCTTGCGTCTAAATTAGTTGCTTACATTAAGTCAATGAGCCTACAATAGCAGACATAAGCCCTTTAAATAAAAATAAATGGCCATGTTTTATAAAAAGTTTCACAAAACTAAATAAAAATGTTTAGAAATTATGTAAGATAACGTTAATTTAGTTGTAGGTTACCTTCTCATATCCATTTTTTTTTCTAATGTCACAAGGAATAATCTGGTTTACTGCTTTACATGATTCTTTTGTAGTGTGGTTTTGGTGTAGCCTACTAAAGTGTACTAAAATAAATATTCACGAGTGTACCTTACTTCTCACCGCTGATTCCTGATGGTTTAGAGGACAGTTACACCGAGTTGCACCCTGTCGTTTCAAAGAATAGTACACCGGCGAGTGCGAAGTATAAATGCCTCGTTCATTAAGGGAGGCGCTCGCGCAGCGGAGGCTCGCAAACCCATAGACAGCGCAAACCTAGCTTAAGGCAGGGCTACAGAACCCGCGTTTCTAACAGTAGTTCTGCATTACATTAATTAATTTGCACGCAAGTTTTATTTATTTTTATACCGTGTATTCTCCGTTTAAATTCATGCACCGAACCGTGACGCCCGTACCGATTCGGTTCAATACGAACGAATACATGTACCGTTCCACCCCTAATGAGAACCCTAGGATACAAATATTTGTCTATAGTTAATTATATCTGTAAGTCTGCGTTTTTCTACCTAGATGATACTTCAAAAACAAAGACAGACAAAGCTTAGTATGATTCTGCACTCTAGAAAGAAAGAGATTACTTACCTTTCTGTTTAATAAACACTTTCACTAGCTGATTAATCGCTCTGAAAGGAAAGAACAAGAGAGCATTTGCTTAAAACATGATTTGCCAACAAAGCTAAGGTACTGAATGAAACTCATCACATCGTACCTTGTGAAGTTTGTAATAGCCTCTTTGGTGTCCTTCAGTTTCCAGTGGGCTTGTGCTTGAAGGAGATGGGCCGCACCAGCCCATAACACAAAGTCCACATTTTCAAGTATGACATCAGAATCAGATTTTTGTTTTTCAACAGCATCAAGTAGCAACCTCTTGGGAATGAAGTCTAAAGTGCTAGTGATGACCTCCTCGCAGACCACAAGAGCATCACTATACCTTTGAGCTTTCAACAAAGCAAATCCTGCTTCAAGGTAGACCACTGGGATTCTGGGAAAAGAAGTGCCATCCCCTGTGGATACCTGAAACACAGACAGGTTTGTTGTCTCATATTTGATGAAGTTTGCGTGACTGATTAAGTTATTTTCCTCTTTATTACTGTGGAGTTGCTTTGAAACAATATGTATTGCATAAAGCACTATATAAATACAGGTGACTTCACTTTAATCAGTCACATCACTTTGTATGCATTATTTCTGAATCTGATGCCTGAAAAAGTGCAGTCCTTACAAGATCTTTGCCATCTGACTGCAGTGACGCCAACAGATCAAGATAGTGCTCAACACCATCTGAAATACTGATTGACAAAAATGATATATATTTTGTTTAGAGGTTTAGTATTCTGTGAAAGTTTTTCTAAATCTAATTGAAATATAGATATTTGATCATCTAGTCAAACATTGGTCCTTTTTGAGGGATCACTTGCCTGCCATTGAACACACATGTGTGAGCCAAAGTGTGCAGAATCAGAGAGGAGGAAGGGACTCTGCTAATGAAGGTCATCTGTTCACCACCAAGCAGTGTAGCCGGAGAGACCAGTGAAGCACTAGATGCACTTTTATCAGCCTGCAGCTGGACTGCCTGTAAACAAAGCAAGAGAAAAGTATTTGTGGAGAGCAGGACGAGGTCGAGGGCCGTGGGAGGGGCGGCTGCCATCTGTGAGGGAGCGGAGGAGTCACTGCCGTTCGCCGTGGGCCGGAACCTGCTGCCATCCGCCATGAAGTGAAGGAGCAGGGAATGGGGGACTCCTGCCGAGTGCCCGAAAATGGAGGAGCCGTGGGAGGAGTGTCGCCAGGCACCGAGGAGAAGATTGCCCAGCTGGTGGAGGATCTTGTCCGCGCAGCACCTTGTCAATCCATACCCCCAGGTGCCGCGTGGCCACCTGCGAGGGGCGATGGGGGTATGTGTCGAGCAGGACGAGGGCCGGTGGCATGATTACTGACGAGCGACACCTGCTCACGTATCAATATGTATTGCATAAAGCACTATATAATTAAAGATGACTTCACTTGAATCAGTCACATCGCTCACCGGTCTCATATCTCTCAAGGACGGAGCGGAAGCATAAAAGGAGAAGCGACGACGGTGGAGATCGAGAGAGGAACAGGCCTGATTTTATGTTGTGTTTTGTTTCGGTTTTGTGCGGCCAGCAGTCGTCCGCGAGGGGCTGCTGGCTTATAATTTCATTTTTGTAATTATTTATTTATTTATTTAAATCTTTAAATGTTCACCAGTCCCTGCCGCCTTCTTCCCATAACATCTGAAGTGTCTTACAGTATTATATAACAAACACATTTTAAAATGACACTGCATAACATGCAGGAAATACATTCATTGGATTATTATGAAAGACCTTTACTGTTTGAAGCGAAAGCAGCAAATGTCAGCTGAAAACTTGTTGCTACTTAAATGTATTTGGTTTAGGTCTACTTTGTTGACGCTAGAAGACAGTCACTACTTATTTGTTTATATATTTCTTGTTTTTAATATAGTATTAGTAATGATTTGTTATATGGTTAGTGTGAAGTAAGGACAGCAATTCATAATTTGTTATCACTGATAACTCAGGCTGTTAATGATTTTTTGTAAATATTGTAAATAATATATTTATTAATAATAATAATAATAATAAGCAAAAAAGTTGTGTGCAGAATGACTTACTGAGTAAAGAAGATGCAGGGCCTCAATTTCTGCCTTTGAATTGCCAAGCTCCCTGAACACCAGAGCACTTTGATAAAGTGCACTATGGCAAGCACAATCCACCTCCACAGCCTTCCGATAAAAGTGGAGAGCACAATGGGGCTGACCCTGCACGGACACATGAATCAGTTAAACAAACTCAATTAATCAAATATAAACAGGAACTGATTCAGGAACTGTTGGTTCAAGATTTGGTCTATTTAGGTCTATTAAGTTCAGGCCAGAGTTCACTGGATGGAGAGCTTCTTACCAGCTTAGCAAAACTCTGGCCTGTAAGAGCATGGATCTGTGCCAAGAGACTTCTGGGACTTGGAAGGCCTTTAGCCTCCTGAAAAGCCTCAAGGGCCTCAGAATATTTCTCCATCTTCATCTGTTCCACCCCTAAAGCAAGAAACACATTTTAGGACAAATGGCAGTTTGCAAAGAAATGTAAAATTACTTACATCTATATTGTGTCTTACCTAATTACAATATTTTATCATAAAACAACATTAATTGTTTTACATTTCTGACATTAATATAATGGACTACATAATGTATAAATAATAAGTTAGTTCAGACGTTTCATACCTTGGCATATCACAGTGCAGATGTGCAAAAGATCCTTGAGGTCCTTTGCTGCCATGGCAACCATTAGTGAGGAGTCTTCTTCCATGCTCAAAGCAAGGTTTCGTGTTTCTGTCAGTAGATTCACAGGTGCTGAGTGCTCTCTCTGAGGGGAGATGAGAATGACAGCAGTATAGCAGTCAAATATACAATCTTAAAATGAATAGTTTTCATCTTATTATTCTTCTTACATGTTTTTTGAGTGATTATCTCTATGTATTAGTATTGCAAAACTGTGGTTCTCAACCAGAGGGCCGGGCGCTTCAGCAAACTTCCAAGGGGAGTCTTAACATTATATTTATAAAGATTATTACAAAAAAAAAAAACAATACCTTGTGGTTAGTCTGTGTCAAAAGAGTAAGAATTCTCTCTAACTGACAGTGCATGAGCCACAGCATCCACTGAATCAGCAGAAGCTTGTAGACATACGGCACAATGACTGAGGTGCCAAAAGTCTGAAGAACAGTCTCCCACAACTTCACTGGATCAGAACTGGACACCTGAGATCCTGCAGCCTCTAAAGCTACAGAAAAACAGAAAGATGCAGGGAACATAAAACATACAGCATATAAATCATTAACAATACAAAAAAAAACAATGCTTCAATTAGCCTACCTCTTAATAATGTGTGGATGAGACTCTCCTCAACCTCACTGGGGTTGGAGTAACCCAACGAGAATAAAAACGTATTATATGAAACTGTCATTTCAAGTTTGAGTCGTTCAGTAGCTGCTGGTATTCCTGTATAAACACAATATGGTTAAGAACTTCTGTCAATATAACCATGCTGTGTAACTTAAGCCATCAAAAGTAACACATGACAGTAACGTTACCTTGAATTTTCTGAAGCAGTTTAAGGCTTTCTGAACAGCATCGCTTCCGAACATCTTGACTTGGCTCAATGTTTACTTCGTTTTGCTGAAACGGTAACTTACATGTATTTATGCGTAAGGTAATTTTATTGACATTTTGAAAAAAGTCATTTTGCTACAGTAAAGTTACCTTCCAAGTCAATATGATGTTGTTATTCTCCTCACTCCATCTATCAACTAAACAGGGAATAGTAGACATGTCAAAGACTCGAGTCGAAATATAGGCAGTCAACAGATACCTAACATTTCATGTGTACTTTATTAAGTCCAAGCTCATGCTGCAGATTTCGGATTCGGAATCAGTCTCCTTCCTCATCTGATTCAAGCTTTCCCTCCTCCTCCAAGTCTAAACGAATGATTAGGGATACAGCGCCACCTGCTGTTTGGGATGCACTAGTCTAAAACTTTAAATCAAGAAATCGCACACTGTTAGAACGTTTGATAATTTATTTATGTTCCTTTCAAATGTCACTTTTGTATTATTGTTAAAATAAGATTGTTTGTTTAAATGCACGATGCTTATTTTTCAGCAGGCTATCATCTCGGTGGGTCATTATAGGCTATATAGTGTATTAGGTATAGAGAAAATTTTGTTGGATCTTAATGACTTCACTGGTCTGTCCAGTAATCTCTGCGGAACAAAAGAGCATTTCCCAATTTTGAGGCGTTTTCAAACGGGTATAGCTAGACATGTTCTCTATCAGTTTATAGACCTTATTCTGAGCAGCGCCAAGACAGGTATGAAAGCGAGGCTGTGAGGGATAGACTTACCATGTTTTGGGTTTTGCCCGGCCCTTTAAATGGCTGAATAGCCCGACCTTGATTTTTTCTATCCGTGGACTTGTATCGGTGAATAAGCACATTCCAAGAGATAATCAACACAAAACTTTGAAAAAAAAAAGAAAAGAAGAAAAAATTCCCCATTTCTTGCCCCCATAAAAAAAAAAAAAAAAACTCAAGATAAGGCTCAAGCCTGAGATGTTCTGTATGCACACTATCCCCCAACAAGGTTAAACACTGAGACTCAATACCTTCTCAGAAATTGACCCTAAAAGTGGAAGAATGTGAAAATGTTTATATATGTAGGCTATTACATTAGAATGTAGAGCAGTGTTTCCCAACTTTTTTTTTTTTTTTGCCACAGCAGAGTTTTGATAAGTAAAAAATCTCATGACACGCCACTAGCCTATATAAAACATCACAAAATAGTTTAAACATGCATTGCTTCAAATGGCATATTAAAGTAAAAGTAGTAGGCTACTCACATTTAAATGTAACTTTAACTTGAGTTTAAATGCAATAGTTTTTCATTCATTATAATGGGTAGCCTATAGCAAAGTATGTTGAAAAGCTTTTAACATTTCATTTGGGGGACTGAAATATTGCTGAATCCCAGGAATGACCACATATTCCTCTCTCTCGCTGTTGTGGTCTGCGCTATTCACATATTTTGAATATAAGAATGTATGCTCTTCAAAATATTGATTCTGTGTTGAAGTTTCATTCACAAATGAGAAGTCATGACATATATGACACTTTTACTCACACACACGCACACGCACACGCACACACACACACACACACACACACACACACACACACACACACACACACACACACACACACACACACACACACACACACACACACACACGCGCACACACACAAGCCTTTGCAACTGACACATTCAGTCTAAAAAATATATAATAAAATGACACATACAAGAAACCAGTTTTATTCAAATGTTAAATACACTGCCATGTCAACCCAAAGAGAAAAATAAAAGTGTTTGCTTTGGTGTACAGGGATATTTAGTCACAAGTAATCTCTGGAAAAGAATCAAGGTTAGTCTATTAGTACATTACATAGTTATTACATGCATTACTCACCATGGCCTATTAAGATAAACATTAAAATATATTTTAAATACATTAACATGTTTTCATGCATGTGTGCAATTTTGGAAACATTTAACATAACACAAGAAATTCAAGTCTACCCAGAATAGAAGCGTTCTACAAAATAGTAAAGTTTACAGCTGCCTTCACCACAGGATTTTATAATTAATATTATTTTTAGGCCATACATTTAGGCAAACTTTTAAAACGTTACTGACTCTCAAGGTAAAACAGAAACATAACAAAAATAAACTACTCTATTGGCTCGTTTAGAGTAACTACACCCCTGGCTCTGGCAAATCATTGGCTGTTGTGATCATATCAAACAGCTAACACAAGACATAAAACAATAAAGACTATTGAGCATTAATAACAGTTAAGAATATAAGCTTAACTTCGTTAAACGCTGAAACATAGGCTAATTAATTTTATGTTAGCCGGGGAGCGTGCGTTAATATTTTCAGTCGCTTTAACTCAATACAGGAAACTTAACGTTACATGAATATCATGTAAGCGGCGCTCAGTCACCGAATGGCTGTGCAGTGCCCTGACTAGTGAACTAGGGAGCTGATTGAGACGCACCCTCAGACACGCGAACATTTCACAACACCGGTGTGGCGCAGTTTCTTTTTCACCTCTTTTTTACGTTTATTTCCAAAAATGTACATGTAACATTTCAAAAGATACAAATATGTCACATATAATGCTGTAAAGAATAACATATCATCATAAAATATTAATAATGTTTTAGCATCCGTATTGTATATGATGATGAACGTTGACTATAACATGTGTCGCAGTTTCTCCAGAGCGGCTGAGCAAGCTGAGATGACGACACAGCTGTTCCACGATTGGCCGGATTCACCGATGACAACGATCACGTGTGTTTTGTGTTCATTCTGACACCTCCAGTTCCACTAATTCTCACAAATCTGTATTTTTTTCTCTACAGTTAATACTCTTTTCGTGTAGTCGCAATGTTATATTGTGTCATGCTTATCAAATAAAAAAACATAGATTCCACTTAAATGGAATTTAAATAGTATAGGCTTATGTTGAACTTTAATCTTGTACAAACAGGCGCTGTTTTAAGCAGTACATAAAATATTGGACGAAAACGTCTCTGAAACCTCTGTGAATTTGACAAATATTGCATTTAATTCAACTGACACCGCACGAGCGTCACTACGGGAAGCAAAAAGTGTCCGACTCCGTTTTCAGCTCCTCCCCGAGTCCGACGGCAAGCGGCAACTCTCGCCGATCGGTTACATCCCTCCGCAACTGAAGTCGAGCACACCTTATGTGTCGCAGCATAAACTAAGATTCTACGTCACATCATCTCTCTTTCCCCCAGGTCCTCAAGCGGAGAGGAGCAGCGATCGCAGCGAGAGGCCGTCCTAGATTTGGGAGCCATTCGCAAAAATGGTATGATATTTCACCCCGTCATTCACCAGGGCATCATAAAATATGACTACAGCTCTATATTAAAACATTTGTGTACATTTAGGACGCATTTATTCCGTCATTTAGGCTATGCAATCTTTTTTTATTATAATGTCAATGACGTAATGACAACCTGCTAAGGAGATTATTGCGTTTATTACAACCTTGAACATGAATTATATGCGCAACATTTAATTGATGTCTTTATTTTAAAATAGTAAGGAAAGGGAATGACGCATTGAAATATACATCGTTGTATTCGACGGGAGATCATGAAGTTCGTCATGTAACAGTTATACTACGCATAATTGTAAAGGACAACCGCATGCGGTTTGTTGGATCTTTGTTTTTAAGTGAAAGTAAGCCTCGTATGCTCATATTTTGGGATATGGCCCAACACAGTGCACGCGCGCGCACTGGAATAACGATATAAATAGCGCGTTCACGCCCCCACTGTTCTTTTCAGTGCGCGTATTAAAGTTTCATAGGCAGAGACCGAGCAAGCCGTGCTTGAGGAGGGCCTAGTGTTATTTTAGTGACGGGGCCGCTATGTTGTTGTTTTTGAGGGGACGAAACAACCCCAACATTCTTATCAAGCTAAACAGCTTGCTATGTTTCCATCCACCCATTTTAGTGGGCATTTGGGGATATCTTAACGCGTCAAAAACTGCTGGATGGAGACGCCAAGATGCGCATAAATACTAATAATGTGCATTAAACATCCACCCCCGAAAGCAAGACAGATGATAGCCTACGTTTATTGCTTTTGGTCTGCGCGCTCTGAGACGCAAGTAACTTATACAGTGGCTTCTCCCACTTTTATTTAGAGCCAGACAGTTTATCAGGAAGTGACGATTTTGTTCTCCGACTCACTGGTTGGAAACGGTGCTGTATTCGCAAATGTTTACGATATTTCAATTTTGCGCATAAGTTAAATTCGCAACTTTGGCTGTAAAACATAGGCTGAGCCTGAAGGTATCGCTGCTGGACAGCGCTTGTGCTTCGGAGACTGCGCAGCAGCAGCAGCAGCACAAGAGTCAGCCGGACACCCAGAAACTGCGCACTCATGGTGCATGCTGTGCTTCACTGCACTCTTGTGAATTATGACACATTTAAAACACGTTATTGACGCGTTAATAATAATTACTGTTGTATAATTAATTAGGATTGAAAGCATAATACACAATAGGCCTAAATGCTAGTAAATATTAGACATTTCAAGTCACTTTACAGGTAAAAATAGGCATTTAAAATAGGTCTATATTAGAACGGGCTAAGTATGAATTGCCTTGATTTATGGCGACAATATTCTCAAAATCAAATATCATCACATCACCATCACATTTTAATTTTGTTTAACTGTAATTTTGTTTTAAATGTTAATTATTTTTCATATTTTAATTCATTGTATTTTACAACACATTGTTATGAATGTTGGCAGCATTATTTTAGTCATGTGTCAATTTTGCTGTTAAAATGATTTTTTGAGAATATACAAAAGTTTTTCTATTATCTCAACAGCTTTAAAACTACTGATATATATATATATATATATAAATATTTATATGAAAGGTTTACCATTAGGGTATATGTATTAAA
Organism: Phoxinus phoxinus; assembly: GCF_949152265.1. Classification (NCBI taxonomy): domain Eukaryota; kingdom Metazoa; phylum Chordata; class Actinopteri; order Cypriniformes; family Leuciscidae; genus Phoxinus; species Phoxinus phoxinus. The sequence goes on along the minus strand of NC_136878.1, from coordinate 26,338,701 downwards.
TTTAGTATTTAAATTTAATTTTAAATAGCTTTCGTAGTCCATTTGTTTGGATGGTAAAATAATATGTTTATATGAAAATAATATGTCTTATTTAAATGTACTACAAATTAATTCAAACTAAATAGGTTTTATAGAATAAAGTCATGAATTTATCAACTTATTTTGAAAGGAAATAATGCACTTGGACAAAAAAATTATGCACGTCATGTCACTGACCCATAATTCAATGGCATATGCAGTTCCAAATATGCAACCTTGGAATTATTTTTTTACTGTAAATTTAATCTAAACAAACAAACAAACAAACATTTATTTAGCCTTTATTGAGAAATGAAATGCATGAGCTTAGTTACACTGCCGCAGTTCCTTTTTGTAGATTGCCATCCTCTAATGAGCCAGAGACATTCATTTGTTTTGACATCACATATTGTCCCTCACCCACAAACACTTATATTTACTCCACAATCAACACTTGTTAAACTTGTCTCTGTTCCTCAGGTGAACTTTACAGTAGACCAGATTCGGGGGATTATGGACAAAAAGTCCAACATCAGGAACATGTCTGTGATCGCCCATGTGGACCATGGCAAATCTACTCTCACTGATTCCTTGGTGTGCAAAGCTGGTATTATTGCTAATGCACGCGCAGGAGAGACCAGATTTACTGACACCAGAAAAGATGAACAAGAGAGGTGTATCACCATAAAGTCAACGTAGGTATTCCTATTTTAAAAGTCACTGTTTTATTAATAATCATCTTGATGTCACACAATCTATGGATGAGATCTTTTCCACAATTTTTGACCAATAAAAAAGGTACTTTTATTGAACATGCACCACCATTCAAAATTTAAACTTGGAGTCTACATTTTTTTGTTCAAAAATATTATGAAATATTATTACACTTTAAAATAACTGTTTTTTATTTAAATATATATTTAAAATGGATTTTACTCCTGTGATGGCAAAGCTGATTTTTCAGAATCATTACTCCAGTCTTCAGTGTCACATGATCCTTCAGAAATCATTCTAATATGATGATTTGCTGATCAAAAAAACATTTATTATTATCAGTGTTTTTTCAGTATTTTTAATGAACAGGAAGTTTTTTGTAACAATGTAAAAGTCTTTATAAAGCTATACGTCTCTTATTCTATTCAAACAAAATCATCAAAAGGAAACACCAAAATGGCTTTTCACAATCGCTGAAACCCTTTACATGTATGTTTCCCTTACAGGGCCATCTCTCTGTATTATGAGCTGAGCGAGTATGACTCAGCTTTCATTAAGCAGTGTAAGGATGGTTCTGGCTTCCTCATCAACCTGATCGACTCACCAGGACATGTTGACTTCTCGTCTGAGGTGACGGCAGCTCTCAGAGTTACAGATGGTGCCCTTGTAGTGGTAGACTGTGTATCAGGTAAGGCAAAATCATTTTAGGATATCAAATTCACACTTCTGTTCTATAATTAAGGCAGTATACGTTCACTGACATGCATCAGGTGATTTTAGAGGCAATTCCCTTAATTTAACAAGAACATTTAACAGTATTTGTTAAACCATACAAATAGTTTCATCATGAAACATTTCTGTGCAGGACAAAAAAAGGTGAAAACTGACTTGTTCCACAGGTGTGTGTGTGCAGACTGAGACGGTCTTGAGACAAGCCATAGCAGAGCGCATCAAGCCTGTGTTGATGATGAACAAGATGGACCGTGCCCTCCTTGAGTTGCAGCTGGAACCCAATGATCTTTTCCTAACCTTCCAGCGGATTGTGGAGAACGTTAACGTCATCATCTCAACCTATGGTGAAGGAGAGAGTGGACCAATGGGAAACATTATGGTAACAGTTTAGACTGAAAAGTCAACCGAGTAAAATATTTGCTTTTATTTATCTCAGTTCTGAGTTCTCACAGGTTCGCATTTTTGAAGTTTGTGCAGAGATAACTTTTTTTTCTACTAATAACTAATGATCTTTGCAATGGAAGGGAATCAATCAAAACTAACTTTAGCTGGACAATAACTTTATTCTAGAGCTGCTGTAAAGCCAAAACAGTCTCTGTTACTTTAATTTCCTAGTATCACTGTAAAGCTGCTTTGAAACAATCTATATTGTTAAAAGCGCTATATAAATGAAAGTGACTTGACTTGGTTTCTGGGGTACCTTAGGTGGATCCTGTGATTGGGACTGTGGGATTTGGGTCAGGTCTCCATGGCTGGGCTTTTACTCTGAAGCAGTTTGCTGAAATGTACGTGGCCAAGTTTGCTGCCAAAGGAGATAAGAAAAAAACAGACCTCACTCCAGCAGAACGAGCTAAGAAAGTGGAGGAGATGATGAAAAAGCTTTGGGGAGATAAGTAAGTGTCTTGTGTTATAAAGAAGATATTTGATCACAAGGACACGTGTACAAATTACCCATGGAATTTCCAGTGTAAATTATGTGTATATATGAAATCTCTTTAATTCAAAGCCATCCTTTTCAGGTACTTTGATCCCGCTTGTGGAAAATTCAGCAAATCAGCAACCAATGCAGATGGCAAGAAGCTTCCGCGTACTTTCTGCCAACTTGTCTTGGATCCCATCTTTAAGGTTTGTTTGAATCGGTTCTTCTTGTCACTCGTCTCCAGCTACTACCACTCATTTGCCAATTACTCTCTCATTTGAACTCTTTCCACAGGTATTTGATGCCATTATGAATTTCAACAAAGAAGAGACCCAGAAACTGGTTGAGAAACTTGAAGTAAAGCTTGATGCAGAGGACAAAGAAAAAGAAGGGAAACCTCTACTTAAGGTACAACTCGAACTAATGACTTTTAAAAACCTGCGCCTTAATTAAACTGGTATTGTTGTTGACGCGTGTTTTTTTGAATGCTTCCAGGCTGTGATGCGCCGCTGGTTGCCTGCAGGTGATGCTTTGCTCCAGATGATTACCATCCATCTTCCTTCTCCTGTCACTGCCCAAAGGTACCGCTGTGAACTGCTTTACGAGGGTCCTGGAGATGACGAGGCCGCTATGGGTGAGTCACTACATTGCGAGATGTTTCTAAAATAAAAGATGAAAAAATAATGTTTTCTACAACTTTTACATATTCCTCCTTTGACTTTCAAGGTGTGAAGAACTGCGATCCTAAAGCTCCTCTCATGATGTACATCTCCAAGATGGTGCCAACCACCGACAAGGGTAGATTCTATGCCTTTGGTCGTGTCTTCTCTGGTGTTGTTTCTACAGGGCAGAAGGTGCGCATCATGGGCCCAAACTTCACACCAGGAAAGAAGGAGGACTTGTACATAAAGCCAATCCAAAGGTTTGCTGCCGTCAATTGCATTTACAGTATAAGTCATCTTCACTTGATTTGATTTGATGATCATTACTCAATGGTCTCCCCAGAACTATCCTAATGATGGGTCGCTATGTAGAGCCCATTGAAGATGTGCCATGCGGGAACATTGCTGGTTTGGTTGGGGTTGATCAGTTCCTGATCAAAACTGGCACCATTAGCACTTTTGAACATGCTCACAACATGCGTGTTATGAAGTTCAGCGTTAGTCCTGTGGTGAGAGTTGCTGTGGAGGCCAAGAACCCAGCAGATCTGCCAAAGTTGGTGGAGGGTCTCAAACGTCTCGCCAAGTCTGATCCCATGGTTCAGGTGAATATCTTGGTGAGGTAATAAAACTGTATAAATAATATGTCTTTCCAATAATAAATACATGTGGGTTTTTTTCACCTTTTGCTAGTGTATCATTGAAGAGTCCGGTGAGCACATTGTGGCAGGTGCTGGAGAGCTTCATCTGGAGATTTGCCTAAAAGATCTTGAGGAAGATCATGCGGGCATCCCTCTGAAGGTAGCGCTTGGATGAGAATACTAAAGAGTATACATAAATGTTTTATTCTATTCTTCTGCACTAATAGTTCAAGACCATTTTTTGTTGTTGCAGAAATCAGACCCAGTTGTGTCATATCGTGAAACAGTCAGTGAAGAATCAGACCAAGTTTGCTTGTCCAAGTCTCCCAACAAGCACAATCGTCTGTATATGAAATCCAGGCCCTTCCCAGATGGCTTGGCCGAAGACATCGATAAGGGTGATGTGACCTCTCGGCAGGACCTCAAACTGAGAGCTCGCTACCTGGCTGAGAAATATGAGTGGGAAGTGGGCGAGGCCCGTAAGATTTGGTGCTTTGGACCAGATGGCACAGGACCCAACGTCCTTGTGGATGTCACAAAGGGAGTTCAGTATCTGAATGAGATAAAGGACAGTGTAGTGGCTGGTTTCCAGTGGGCAACAAAAGAAGTGAGTCAGGTTCATTCATGCTTGGACATTCATACAGTTTACATTATAATACTGAGATACTTCAACAGAATTATTTTTTGTGTTACCTTACCAGGGTGCACTCTGTGAAGAGAACATGCGAGCAGTCCGATTTGACATTCATGACGTCACTCTTCACGCTGATGCCATCCATAGAGGTGGCGGTCAGATCATTCCCACAGCCCGAAGAGTTCTGTATGCTTCTGTGCTGACTGCACAGCCAAGACTCATGGAGCCCATTTACCTGGTCGAGATTCAGGTATACATGGTGGATTCCTGGAACAGAAAAATTAGAGTGCAATCTTGATGCCGTTAATGTATTTTCTTTTCCCCTCCAGTGCCCAGAGCAGGTTGTTGGTGGCATCTACGGTGTGCTGAACAGAAAAAGAGGACATGTGTTTGAGGAGTCCCAAGTGGCTGGGACACCTATATTTGTGGTGAAGGCATACCTACCTGTAAATGAATCATTTGGTGAGTTAACACTTCAGATTTGACAGCTTGTTCAAAATGACAGCAATAGGACATTGATATAATTTTATATTCAACAATAAATACATTAGTTATAGCAGTTAAACATTTTTGAACGGTGCCAAATGTTATTCATTTCTGAATTATTATATTGTGAACATTAAAACAAGTCCTCAGTACCTTAGTGCCTATAATTCGCTTGCATTTTTTTCTGAACAGGTTTTACAGCAGACCTGAGGTCTAACACTGGTGGACAGGCCTTCCCTCAGTGTGTGTTTGACCACTGGCAGATTTTGCCAGGTGACCCCTATGACATAAACAGCAAACCTTGCCAAGTTGTGGCTGAGACCCGTAAACGCAAAGGTCTGAAGGAGGGTATCCCACTGCTGGACAACTACCTGGACAAACTATAAACATCACTGGATTCTTTATAGTGATTGAAGCTATTAACCTTACCATGTTAACGTGATGACTCTGAAGTGTATGGCATAATGTTTACACAAATAAATAGACTTTAATTGAAATAAAATCACTAGAGCTTAATTAAAATATTGAAAGCTGCACAATCTTGCAGAAAATAAAATAAAAATCTGAGCAAGTTAAACTTGTGTGGATGTGTCCATACATAAAGGACAGCAAATACAACAGCAATCTGGACATAATATTTAAACTTGAAAAATATATTTTTTCCAGATGAACATGAAATGCTTTAATCACTGTGTATTGATTTACATGTCTTAGGATGTACATGTATAATCTTAAACTGTACCCTCCTTTGTGCAAAGAATTCAAGATTATCAACAGCTTTACCTTTGCCATCATCAATGGAGCTATGTTGATTAAAAACCTCAGCCCTGGTCGAGAGGACAAATAAAAGCACTGTATCAACATTTACAGCACATCATTGTTTTTGTAGTTTTGTTTTTTACACCAAAATATATGGGCATCTTTGAACCAAAATAGTACACAAGTAAAAAGGAGGAACTTATATTAAAAAAACAAAAACACCTTCAGACTTTGTCAAAATTAATGTATGTTGTATGGCTCATAATTATAAGTCAGCCCATATAAGATGACTCCTAACTGCGTATCTAAACGCCAATTTCTAAAAGACCAATTTTTATATTTCATGATCCTCATCCTATTATATCAAAACTTTGATCCATAATCTTAAAAGAACAATGGTCTAATTTTCATTTCATGCAGTTGCTGGTTTTATAATGACCAAGAACCATGCAATTAGACAGATTACTCCCTTAGTTTTATCAACAATCATATAGTTTGAGGCGAATATGTTAGATGGGTTAAGATAGCAAAAACAACTTCCATATAAAATTACAGATCCAAAATAGGTTTACTGCATCAGCAACAGGGAATCTGACGGCCCTTGAGCAAATAACCACAATTTCAAATAATAATAAAAATCTGTTGACTTGTTCTACCTTGATATCAGACCACTAATTTTTTTAAAAAATATACAACAAACAGTTTTTATTGCTGCAACTGAAGTCTTGTAACAAAACATAATTGCACTGCTGAAATCGAAGAGACAAAGTGAGCTGCCGCAGAAAATCTGCTTTCGTTTCAACTGCAGAACAGCTGAAGCAACACACAAATGGACACAAGAGTGCAGTTATTGGAAGTGTCTGAGCTTTTCCAGTTCCTGTTTTGCTCTGCTCCTCCAATGAAATAGCTAATGAAAGAGTCATTTGTGCAACCGATAGTTTGCCCAATTCGAGGGAAAACAGCTTAATTCAGGTTTGCATTTTAAAACCGTATTGTTGCTGACCCACTCAAGATATTTTCATAGCAGTCCTTCTGGGTCCTTGTCGAAACAAGATTCTTGAGGTCCATAGTCAAATGTCAAAATTGTTTTTATTCATTTAGCTGACTTGACTCGAGTGTAGTTGTTTTGGTGACTGGCCAATAAAGATGCACCCAGGAGTCAGTCAAGAGAGATAATGTCTGATAGGCCTGAAGATCCTCCCGTGATCACACCGGTCTCATGACTCGAGCTGCTGCTATGGGTTGCCGTCTCGTACTGTGAGGATGAGGAGACCAGGCTGGCGCTGGTGGTGGCACTCTGAAGGCTGCTGGAGAGATTGTCTAAGAATATGGGCCCCCTGTAATGTTGCTGAAAGAACAATAAAGGAAACTAGAGGTAAACAGCAGTGCAGACTATAAAAATTTGTATGCATGCATGCAATCTTAATTCATTGTAAGAATGTTTCACTCATACCTGGGGGTCCCCTTGAATCAGAGAAAATAAATCAAGACCTTTGGGAAAGATGTGTGTAGTATGACATGTTAGTATTCCTGTAAAAGCTTGAGCATAAATGAAAGCATATTTGATTGGATGGCATACTGGATAAGTGCATACTTTGCATATCTGTGGGAATAGTGGATAAGGTTGAATGGTGGAATGGAACCGAGTAGTCTGCTATTGAGGAGGTCAGGTATGAGGTGTCCAGCGCCTGGACATTTGGCACCCGGACAGTTGATGGCTGATAAGTCAAGACCCTAACACATGAAAATAGGACCATATGAAAACCAATAAACACAAAGCAACATTATCATAGAGAAACGTTAATATTTGTTAATGTTAGTTAATGCACTGTGAACTAACATGAAAAAACAATGAGCAGTTGGATTTCTATTAACTAACATTAACAAAGATTAATAAATACTGTAACAAATGTATTGCTCATTGTTAGCTCATAATAGTTAATACCGGTACATTAATGTTAACAAATAAGACCTTATTGTAAAGTGTTACCATAATAATATTTCCATTCTTTTTTAAGAATGTGAGCAACATTATGTGCCCAGGTCTAAAAAACTATTTTTTTGAACTCCCTAATTTTTAGGTATTACCATCACCATGGGCAATTCTGGATTTTTTTGTACAGTTCAGGGCTCATTCAAAATATGGTCACAAAAGGGCAAGGCTTATAAAAGAGGTACACATAAATACCTGGTCTGATTTGTATTAAATGAAGGAACAAACCCTTTGCTGTGCATCTCCTCAGCCTTTGACATGTAGAGACAGCGCTTTTTCAGAGGAGGATCGCTGTCCTCATCATCATCATCGTCATCATCATCATCAGACGAGCTCTCTAGTGTTAGGTCAATTACGTCTGCCTTTTTTGTACTGCTGGTTTCTGGAGGTGGCACCACTGCACTTTGTCTCACTGTGACAGCACCTAAGGGGCCATGAAATACTTTCAAAATGCATCAAAAATGGGAATCCTATTTACAATCAATTAAAGCCTGGCACACAGAGATAAAGCTCACACACTTGTAAACGGTAATGAACCTTACAATCAATTTTTGGGATACATGGAGATGACACTTTCAACGTCTCCTTCTTTGGTCTCATTGGACACCAAGTCCCATCCTCCTGAAACTTGATTTCATCAACATCTGTGCAGTCATTCAGTATTTCCATGAAGAGCCTGACAAGTAGAGAGTGCCCAGTTTACTCCATGCATATTTACTATCTCAATAAAGGCAAAAATATTCAGGGATTGTGGTTTAAAATGGCACCTCAGCTACAGTGAAAGTAATCTCACCCATCTATAATCAGACTCTCATATGTGGCTTTTTTGTCACAGACGGGACAGATCCAGGTGGGCTTCTTCTCATTCATTTGCAGGTATAGAGCAGCATCAAAGCACTGCAGGTGGGAACAGGTGACAGCTCGACAGGGTACCGTAAGGCGCATCTTGCCAAGCTATATAAAAAGACGACTTATTTGGTCACACAAATTTTTTTTTTTTTTTTGCCATACTACATCAGAACACCAAACAAAAACTTAAATCTGTTGTTTAAAATGACATACATGAGTCAGTTAAGATCTTGTAGATGCAGTAACTTACTGGGCACATGAGTGAGACTCGTAAACTAGTTGTGGCGATTTCACTGTCAGGGTCTGCCGTGAGTTTTTCTTTAACTGTTACAAGAGTAAAGAAGGGGGGGGGCAGGGTACATTTAGTACATTATTTCAATATTTGATCATATTTATAATTAAGATTACATGGGTATCTTTTTTCTCAAAGAGGGAAATGCTGCCTTACTTAATGCTCTGGAGTGGTCAGGGTTTCTGATCCCCTTCATTCTTAATCTCTGTAGTAACAGTGGGGAGGTCAGCTGCCGCACCAAATAAACAGACATGGAGTATGTCTGCAGAAAAAAAGATGGAAGTACATACAATGCTTAGCGTAAAGACATGACTGAAGCAGTGCTGTGGCAATGTGTACTGGCACTTTACATACCTTCCCTATTTCAGGTGCCCATGTGACTACTATCTGATTGGGTACAGCAGATGACAACCTAACCAGCGATGTGATGTTCAGCGGTCTGCCGGGTCTTTTCTGCTCTACACCATTCTTAGGAGGTGGTGCATATCCCTGTGTGAAAACCACATCAAATCAGCAATTATACAAATGTACAGTTTGAGTTCAGCAAGATTTAAAAAATAAAAAATAAACACTTATTCAGCAAGGATGACAGTAATTTTTTTTATTTCAATTAATCAAAGAACCCTAAAAGAAAGAAAACAAATCATGGTTTTCAAAAAAAATATTAAGCAGCGCATCTGTTTTCACCATTGATAGCAATAACTGTTTCTTGAGCACAAACTCATATTAGGCAAAAGTGTATCTAGATAGATACATTTCACAGAGGTGGGTTATGGGTTACCATGCTTGGCCTTCACGTCATGCCACTTAAACAGCCATTAAAACATTGTTTGAATAAGATGTACAGTATTACGGTCATCTTTTAAATTTTCTATGAGTAATGTTCCTGTTCAAATAACAAATTATGCATTTCATCAGTTATCAGCTAATCTCTATTTTTTGTTTTTGGTTGTGGACTACGACAATTGTATTCAATATTTGATTTGGTGAATATCTCTTAGTTACCTTATTAAATTGCACCATGTTCTCAGATTAAACTTGCATTAACTTAGTTATTTAATTAACTTAAAGTTGGCATGAAATGGAAGTTCAGAGAGTCTTTTCTTCCCTAATACGATAAAAAAAAAAAAGAAAAAAAAAAAAGATGTACATGCCATGGATAAATCATAATAAACACTGCAATATTTCATAAAAAAAAATAAGATTTGTCCATTTTGATTTCACGGTGACTAATGGCACTTTTCCACTGCATGGTACGGTACGGCACGGTTCGGGACGGCACGCTTTAAATGGTACCACCTCTGTTGAGGTTCCGTACCGATACTAAAATGTGATGTGAAAACACTGCAGATCACTGATTGGTCAGACAGAATCGTCACTACCAGCATCATTGTATTTGCGACACGAGACACCAAACCCGCTAGATTTAAATATCCAGTAACAGCCACTGCTGTAGCACCTGTTTTTAAACTACTTGCTTGAAGAAAAAGGCAAGCACTTTTACGATGATGTCATGGCAGTAGGAGTAGCACAACTGTAATAATCAGTCTATAATCGCCACCCACTTTGAAGCGGTTCTAACTGCAGTGGAAAAGCAAACCGAGCTAAAGCGAACCGAGCAGTACCACGCAGTGGAAAAGCAAACCGAGCTAAAGCGAACCGAGCAGTACCACGCAGTGGAAAAGCGAAGCGAGCCGAACCATGCCGCGCCGTACCATGCAGTGGAAAAGCACCATAAGTTAGAAACAGTTAAAACATTTAAAATGCCTCAAGACTTCTATAATTCATATACATTTATAAGAACTAGTTTTGGAAAACACATGAAACAGGTCTACATACAGGGAGGGGAAAGAGCTTTCCATTGACTTTGATGCACAGGCTGTTTGGATAATTGTCCTCTTGTGGACAACTGGTCTCTGCTAGACAAAACCTAGAATCAAAACAGAACATCAAGAGTTTAAAATTGAGATTAAGGATGCACGATATATGATTTTGGCTGATAGCCGATACGATATACAATTATTTTTCCCTTTTTAATTCTGTTTTTTGAGTTCTGAGGTCTCCTTACCAAAAGGTTACTTGTTAAAGATAAATAAATGTTAATACTTTTTAAAATAATAAGAATACGGTAAAAGCTCTGAAAATAACAATAATAAAGTAAAAAAACAAGCATTTGTAACCTAAATATTCCATTTTTGGATTTAACATTAGTAGATGATCTAGATTGCGGGTGGCATGAATTCAGTTACCGGTAATGCTCTCTTCAGCTTCAAATAAATTTGAAGCTATTTTCACCACCCATCTGATACAATTTTATTACAGATTAAACTGTGTATAATTATTTTTCATTTACAAGTCTCATGCTTGTGATTTATGACATTGATTATTGCTTTATTTATCCAGAAACAGAAGTAACTTCAAGTTATTTGTGTATTCTACTTTTCATTTTATTAGTATGACAACAGGGCCCCCAATAAATAAATATAACATTCTACCAGGGGAGGCTTCTGCACATGCTAGAGTAGAGAGTGTGTTGACGGGTATCGCGTCCTTCTGTATTCATATTCACAAATTCAAGGCAGCAATCGAAAACTGTGAATATTATAAATCAACATACATGCAAAAGTTCACTTCAAGAATGACCACACTGATGATGTGATCGTATCGCTAGCACCCCTTTCACACGGGAGTTATTGCAGGTGCATATCAACACGTTATCATCATCACATACTTAATTCATATCGGCCGATGTCGTGCCGATCATATTGTGCATACCTAATTGAGATTATGGTGACAAACATCTTTATATATGCTGCAGAATCTGATATAGAAATGACAGTATAGGAAAAGAACATTGAGTTGGTTCTTACCGCAGCTGAATTTGAACCATGTAGTCCCTTCTTCCACCTGGAAGAAAGTCCCTATGCAAAAGGTTAAGAACAACAAAACCAATAAATTTCAGAAAAGGAGTAAAAGACACATTATTTAAGTCGCATTTAAGTCATTTAGTTCTTACCGAGAAATGCAAACTTCTCTCACTTGTTGTGGAGTCAATGCAAATATGAAGTACTTCTCATGATGAAACCTCTGAACGGCATGGGTCCCTTTAAAACACAAGTCATAGGATGTATAGTTTTAAACCTAAGACACAGGCAATGAGGAAATCATGCACAACCCAGCTGATGGGATAGCAGCAATTACCGGTAGTTCATATACACTACCGTTCAAAAGGTAGGAGTGGGTAAGATTCTTCAATGATTTTTGAAGAGGTCTATTATGCTGCTCAAATACAGTAAAACAGCATTTTTTTTAAATTTTGCTATTTTTTTTTAAATATATTTAAAATGCAATTTATTCCTTTGATGACAAAGCTGAATTTTCAGCATCATTACTCCAGTCTTCAGTGTCACATGATCCATCATAAATCATTAAAATATGATTTTCTGTTGAAAACAGTTGCGCTGCTTAATATTTCTATGGAAACCGTGGTAAATTTTTTAAGATTCTTTGATGAATAAAACGTTTTCTTATTTAAAATAAAAATTCTTTGTAGCAGCATAAATGTCTTTACTCTTAGTTTAGATCAATTGAATGCATCCTTGCTGAATAAGTTAATTTCTTTAAAAAATAATTGACCCCAAACTTCTCAATGTTAGTGTACAATCTTAAAATCACACCATTACACAAACTCTAACACTATTTTTCATTTAAGCTTAAGGCTATACATTTATTATTATATATGTGCAATGCATTTACCTCTATAAAGCTGTATTCCACACTCCAATCAAAAGTTCATTTATTTTTTTATTTCACCAAGCACGGAACAATCTAGACATTTTGTATAAAATTACCTAAACTTGATGGTTTGATCAAAACATCCAGCACATCGTAAAACGGTAGGGCCTTCATCTGCACGTCCGGGTGGACGGGAGCCATAAGCGACGTGGGCTGCTGCATATTCATCATGGGCTTTAATTCATGTAAAACAGGTGAATCGCAGCTCAGCTGCTGCTGCAGGTCGTCTGAATGGCCGGTTTGCAGAGGAAGGTCTGAGCTCACAATTGTGGCACCACTGTCTATGTGAAAGTAGGATTTAATGCTTGACTTTAGAGCCGCCAAATCTTGAAGATCATCAAAAGTCCTTGGGTATCTCCGACAATACAGTTCCTTTATTTTGTTCTGCACGGCAGGACCACAACCACTCCTTAATAGATGCAAAGCCCTCAGCAATAGTTCATGTTTGCGACCGCTCTTATTCCTTCCAGCAAAACCTAACAGTACCTGGAGCTCTGAGACACGGAAACTTGATACCATATTCTGCAAAACAAATCCAGAAAAGCCATTAAAGACTTTGAGATAGCAAACATGGAAAAGCATATGGGCTGAAACACCCGCTGTGCCATGCTGATAAGTTTGGCATGTTTTGAATTTATAGCCTAATAATAATAGCCTAATAGTAATATATTAATAAGAACCAAAAGGTGTAATTTGAAAGCAGATTAATTAATTAATTTAAGAATTATGTGTGAAGTGAGGTGACAACCCACCCAAATACACCCATTACAGAAACCCCAGAGAAATGAGAAAATCTCAACTAACCCGTCATTACATGGTCCATGCTTGATTGTTCTTATGTGTTAATCCTTTTTTCTTTAAAAATGATCGAAATGCATCTAAAATGTTGAGAATAATTCCAAGACCCATTAGATTAGATGAACATCAAGAGCATAACAAAGGACAAAATACAGATGTTCACTTTGATCCAGAGAGAAATTAACTGAACTGCTGAAAAAAAGCTGGGTTTATAGTTATGTGGGATATTTCTGAACAATTTACAAAACAAAATGAATACGTCAAATAATGGCAATGTAATTAGTACACAAAAGCAGGTGTCTAACTTTCCTGTATCCAACACACAGTCTACATTTGTTATTGCAGGGTTGTGTTGGTGCTCATGCATGCTGAAGTACAACGCATTAAATTACATTTTAGAAAGATGGTTAATGCACAATGGCAGTAAAAAAAATATCTCTTGAGACAAATGTGGTGATGAAACGGTCACAGTGACAAAAATAAAGTTTATCTTTAGGCTTGTAAACAACATTGTCAATGTGTCCCTCTTTAATGTTTAGCCTAAGTTACTTCGCAATTTAATGTAAACCGTGCGTCCACTTACATTTATACATAACAAACACTAGGACACATAGGTCTACACATCATGCAACCATGCAAATACAGGTTATACATCAAACTACACCTGTGAGGACATGTAGACATTGTCAATTGCTCGGAAGCTAAGTTAGCTAACAAAAGACCAACCAAAACAATTCGAGAAATTGTAACATAAAAAAAACTTTTTACCTGCAGCGAACAGTCGTCAAGTTCAGTTAGGCATTATAATAAAGCGTTTTCATGCAGTAAAAGATGGTAATGAAAGCAGTGACATTTTGAGGCTGTTCTTCAATGTTTGTGTAGCAGCTCGAGAGCTAAAAGAGTACGTTAGCTGGTTGGTGGCTAACAAGCTAAACACAATCCGTCTAACGGACTGATGTGACGTCTCTCTATTAACTATAAAGAAACTAACCCATGGGCAGCAAACCGAACGGTAAACTAGCATATCAAAACGGTAACTGCAAAATATCTTCAGAATATGAAAAACGCAAAGAAGTAACCAGCTATCATTGCACTTTCGCCTACCCGTAACTCCTCAAAATCCGCCATTTTCTGGCTCCGCTCATCCTGGCCAGTCCGGAGAATGTCGGGTGATTCGGGTCACGTGACAAAGTCTGGGTTCAAGGGGTCATACTAATTTTTTTGTATTGTTATGATATTTATGTATTTTATAATTTACAACAAAAAAAAGGTCTTACAACAACTTGGTCTTTACAGGCTAATTTAGAAGTGTTTTCTAACAAGCTTCATTGCAATATTAGGCCAAACTAAAAAGGGAACACAAAGTTCTTGAACATATAAAGTTTGGTTTATTTAATCTTGTAGATGTCAGTGTTACAATTTTCCATCATTGGACATTTTTACATAGGATGTACTATTAGGCTTTAAGATCAATGAAAGACAAAAGAAAGATTGCATTGATTACAACAATTATTTGAAGATTCTGATACAATTTTCAATTTCACAATTGGCTGGTGAAGTTTATCAACCATCCTGTTCAGAAATGTAAGAACACAGTTATGCCATAGGCCTACAATTATGTATAACTAAAGGTAATGAAAGGATCTGAATTTCAGAAGGATCTGTCTTTGTTACTGAACTACAGATTTTCTGGATGACAGTTGCAGCCTGTTGTCCAGCAGGTGGGGCTCAGAGCAAATCTACCATTACCAGGTTATGTTGATCATAGAGGTTTTCGTTCCTGATCAGTTTTATTTCTAATGCTATAACTAGGATTCTTAGAGCTGGTCCTGGACCAGCATAAGAAAGTAACTTATTCCTTAAGTAAACAAATTAACTGATGAGTAGTGCAGAAAGTTTAACTTTAAAGTGCAAAGTGTAAATTGTGAAATTTATGACATGATACTGGTGATATTTATGAGATTAATTTGTTTACTTGTATGTTGCCCTTTAAAACAGAATAGTTGTAATCCACTTGTTTATGTCTGAACCACTGTACATTTTGGTAACACTTTATTTTACAATGACCTTGTTACGCATATTGCATGTACTTATTATGCATTAGTTAACTAATAACTAATGCATAATTACATGCAACCCTATACATATTAGTACATAGTAAGTAGATGATATGAATTAATATTTCTCAGTAATTAATTGTATAATTACTAACAAAAATTAAGATTAAAATTAATTGTAACCTAAATG
The DNA here is from genome assembly GCF_949152265.1 of Phoxinus phoxinus. Classification (NCBI taxonomy): domain Eukaryota; kingdom Metazoa; phylum Chordata; class Actinopteri; order Cypriniformes; family Leuciscidae; genus Phoxinus; species Phoxinus phoxinus. The sequence goes on along the minus strand of NC_136878.1, from coordinate 26,323,165 downwards.
TCTTTTGATCCATGTTCCATATTGTTTATATTTAAAAGAACCCAATTGAATACCTGCTGTACTTAATCTAAAATAAGACAATTTGCTGACAGAAAGCCAAAAAAATCTCTTTGGTATTTCTGAGATATTATAGAGGATATAGCTAAAACTGCATGGCTGAAATGGGTTGTTAACTTGGAATGACTTTAACAATTTCCAAATAATTTTCAGAATGCTTAGATTAGTATGGTGGCCTCACAGTTTTAACTTTCAACTCAGTGGGCTAACCTCAGTATCACTGCTCAAGAGATTAAAGCTACACATGACTCATTCAATTGCCACATCATTGAAAACTATACATCTGGACAGTTTCCCAGAGAAGTGTATGTGCATGAAATAAAGGCAAAAAACAAAACAAAAAAACAAACAAACCGCTATCCATTAATCCTTCTAAAATCATACATTTGCCATGTTGGTTTTAAAATTAAATTATATTTTTGAACTTTCAATTGGGGCTGTTTAGCACCACAGTGACATTTCCAGTTGTTACCCTTTACTTTAAATTCAGTAGCTAACAGCTCAAACATAAAACAATTTTGGATTAAAACAAAACTTGATACAAGTACCAACAAATAAGAATAAATACTATATCAGATGGCAATGATTGTTTAGTCTCAGTGAACTGTTTGTGGAGTCAAATAAACCTTTACATTACATATTCTGTTTTATGAGACGCTGTAATGCAATTCGAATAAATACAATTAGAAGTAAATCATTAATATCTAACTTGCAATTTATGAAAACTGTGTATGACTCTGCTTTGTGCTGTTTCACAATACAAGGTTAGCCAATATATTTGTGATTGAAGAGGTTGAAGTGTGTTGAAGTCCATGACCTAGGTAAAGCGCCCATGGCATCTAATTACCCAGCCTTTCCCACTTGAACAACCTGCCATAAGAAAACACTCACACATACAGACAGACACATAAAGACCTGCCATAGAAAAAAACACACATAGAGGCGCACAAACACCTTAGCCTTTATTAACCTTAGCTCGTGTTATTGGCAGTACTAGACAGAGACAAGACCCCAATTACTGTTGAAATCAAAGTTGCTACCGTTAGGGCTGCGGTGGAAGCGTGTGGAGGTTCAGAGTGCTGGAGTGGCTTGTTAGTCCGCTTAGTGCTCGTCCATTGGGACTCTCCGTTTCAAATACCTGTCTCTCAGAGCATTGTTATTCAAACGGAAAATCGAACTGCCCAATGTTGCTCTGGTCATTCTGTCAAGTACACACCATGCTGTGGGCAATGGTTAACAGTAAATTGTAATTTAGACTCAAGTTCAGACATAACACCATTTGTATGTTTGCCCCATAATCTTGGACAGTGTGGCATCATCACACGTTAATTAATTAGAAAAACTTAAGTTGATCTAATTGTACAATGATCAGACAGACAGAGCACTCTTAAAATTAATTTAAACCATCTGTTGACATGAGAAAAAAAGGATAATGACTGGCTTACTACAAATCATATTAAGCTTTGCCCCTAAATCTGCGTAATCACTAATCCCAAACCTTGTCTTAAAAGCTAATGTAATGCATTTATCTGATGCATTCCAAATATAAAAAGCACAAAACATGTATTACTATTTGAAGAAAGGTACACAGGAAGTTAACTGACATGGAGTCTGGGCTTGGAAGAGCATATCTACAAGATACAACATATTTTAGACAGATCAGAGTGGCTTGTAATCTTGCTTTAGGAATTACACCCCTGAATAAGATGCATAAGTGTCTCATGTTTAACAACAGATGCATTAAGGATTTTCTTTATGCCTATTAGGCATTCATTTATCCTCCCAGTTAAGCTTAAACAAAACCAAAACAAACTTTAATCAAAACAAACATGGCTTAAAGCTTAGACTGAAAGGATTATATCCTACCAAAACATTGGTAGGTTATTTCACCAGTCCAAACTCTAACGGTTTGCTTAGTGGGAGAGTAGGCTACCATTCATTCACCATTTCATTGGTATACAACTTTTGGTGATTCTATGAACCAACTGGAGACTGTCCTTGAATTTTCTTAGTGATGATTTTTCCAGGGTAGGTCGCCAGGTCTTTACCCAACCCTCCAAATTACATGGCTTGGGACAGACACAGACACCTCTGAAAATTTAGGGAGCTTGCAGTGTAATAATATTCACAATGCAAATAGCCATGATTCACAATACAGCAGGGTGTAATGTTGTAAGTTCGATGATGAAGAGGAGAGGTAGAGAAGATCAAATATAAGTCCTTTTTAAATTAAGTTAAATCCGGTAATCCAATGGGTTCAAACAGCAACAAGACAGCATGTAGCACATAACACACAAACAATACCTGACAAATGAAAGGAGCACAAAGTGGAACTTAAATTCACAGTGATAATGACAACATAAGGTGTGATGATAACATGAGTGTCCATGACAACTGATGACTGGCAGGACACTAGGAACTGATGAATGCAAACTAAAAGTCCATGAAAACGACACCAAACACACAGATTGTGACAGAACACCCCCTACCGGGAAGGCGCAGCCTCGTACCGTGATGGATAGATCGAAGGACAGGTGAGGCACTGAGAACCCATAAGGGGCAGATGAAGGAGTGGATGGTGGTAGGATCCAGGGAGGTACGGACGGCCAAAGAGATTTCAGACCCAGGAAACAGCCATGATGGCGGTTATCCATGGCGGCAGTGATGGACGAAGGGTGAGGCCCAGGCGACGTCTGATTGACAGAGAAACCCGGCGACATTGCTGGACCTTGAGACCCAGGCAGAGTGCCAGCAACGAGCGGCCGAGGTGGAGCCAGTTGGTTGGAGGACTGAGGTGATGCCAGTGTGAGTGAGGACCCCCATGGAGCCCGAGGGATGGAATGCAGCCGACAGCCCGGAAATCTGTGACAATGGTGGAGCAATGACTGAATGGAACGGAGCCAGTGGGACGAGGGAGCTGAAGGGACGACGGTCCCGAGTGAGTGAATTAATGAATGAATGAATGAGGCATTTATACAGTGCTTTACATATGTACTACTGTACATCCAAAGTGCATTGCAATCATGTCGGGGTCTCTCCTCAACCACCACCAGTGTGCAGCATCCACTGGAATCATGCGACGGCAGCCACAGTACAACAGCGCCAGTGCGCTCACCACACACCAGCTATAGGTGGAGAGGAGAGAGAGTGATAGAGCCAATTCAGTGGATGGGTATTATTAGGAGGCCATGATTGGCAAGGGCCATTGGAGGAAATGTGGCCAGGACACCGGGGTTACACCCCTACTCTTTACGAAAAGTGCCATGGGATTTTTAATGACCACAGAGAGTCAGGACCTCGGTTTAACGTCTCATCCGAAGGACGGTGCTCTTTGACAGTATAGTGTCCCCATCACTCTACTGGGGTGTTAGGACCCATTCAGATCACAGACTGAGCACCCCCTGTTGGCCTCACTAACACCTCTTCCAGCAGCAACCTGTTTTTTCCCAAGAGATCTCCCATCCAGGTACTTACCAGACTCAGCCCTGCTTAGCTTCAGTGGGAAACCATTCTTGGGCTAGAGGGTGATATGGCTGCTGGTGGAGCAGAGGGGGTGAGGAGCCAGGGCGAAGCCGATTGGTTGATGGTCCAAGATGGAGCTGAGGATTCGGAGGGACGAGGCGGAGCCAGGGAATCCCCATGCCACAGTGAAGCTGGTGACTTAGAGCCCCAAGGCAGATCTGGGTTACATGCTCCGCCAAAGGGCTGAAGGAATCCAGAGAAGGCAGGGACGAGGGAATTAATGGCTTTGGTGGAGCAAACAGGAGAGGAAGGTTGAGTACAGAGACAGAATTGGTGATAGACGGGGATGGTGGTGCCGAAGACAATTCTGTGCTGGATGGGACCAATGGTGATGAAGAGACATTAGTGCAGGAGGGAACCAGTGTCAGAAGGTTCACGGGTGGGAAGCAATACCGCCGTATTCCAGTCTATTAGCCATTCTTCCTCTTCCAGCTCCACTAAAACTTCCACAGGCATGGATAACTGCCAGCTCACACAACTTATCAGACAGGTACTCAGGCTTCTCTTCCTGGACAGACTTTGCAGCTGGCACTGACTTTGTTGTGGGCTGTGGCTCAGGCATGGTGTCCATTGTGGGTAATGGCTGGGTCACTCGGTCTGCTATGGGCTCGGCTCCCTATCTGCAGTGGGCGTGGTCGGTGAGTGGGGCTGGACCCTGGCGGCAGGATCCTCTTCTAGCTCGCCCGCAGTAAAATAAGATTAGTTGACCCAGAGGACAAAGTTTATGTGTTCGGCCAGCGTCCAGCAGGATTTTCCCCTTGGCATCACCAGCCGGATCTCGCCATTCAGTCAAATCCAAAACCCTTAAGTAGAATGTCATTGCAATGGGTGAGGTGGCTGATGCGGATTAATTCCTCCACATATTCTTCCAGGTCTCTACCTCTCTGAAACAAAAATTGCCCCATTGGATCTGTTAGAGCTCCCCATTGGGGTAACATTAATGAAGGCAAGATCCATCTTCATTTCGTTTAAGGTCCGAAATTCTGTAACATTGAAAGTCTGATGATGAAAGGGACAGGCAGAGAAGATCAAATATAAGTCCTTTTATTTAAATAAAGTAAACTCAGGGAATCCAATGGGTTGAAACAACAATGAGACCACATGTAGCACACAGCACACAAACAGTACTGGACAACTGAAAGGAGCACAAAGAGGAACTTAAATACACAGTTATAATGACAACATAACGAATAGGGGTGACGATACGATCATCACGATACGATACAATATCGATTCTCTTAGCCAGTGATACGATATTTGCCAATACCTCTCAAAATTCTGCATTACGATTCAGGGCTCTATCGATTGATTTATCGATATTTAGATATTATGTGCCAAGTTAACACAACCAGTTACATTTTTATTAACTCACAAATGCAACCAAAATACACCGAACAAAATTATAAACGCAATACTTTTGTTTTCGCCCCCATTTTTCATGAGCTGAACTAAAAGATCTAAGACTTTTTCTATGTACACAAAAGGCCTATTTCTCTCAAATATTGTTCATAAATCTATCTAAATCTGTGTTAGTGAGCACTTCCGAGATTATCCGAGATAATCCATCCACCTCACAGGTGTGGCATATCAAGATGCTGATTAAACAGCATGATTATTGCACAGGTGTGCTTTAGGCTGGCCAAAATAAAAGGCCACTATAAAATGTGCAGTTTTATCACACAGCACAATGCCACGGGTGTTGCAAGTTTTGAGGGAGCATGCAATTGCATGCTGACTGCAGGAATGTCCACCAGAGCTGTTGCCCGTGAATTGAATGTTAATTTCTCTACTATAAGCTATTCCAAAGGCGTTTCAGAGAATTTGGCAGTACATCCAACCAGCCTCACAACCGCAGACCACGTGTAACCACACCAGCCCAGGACCCCCACATCCAACATCTTCACCTCTAAGATCGTCTGAGACCAGCCACCTAGACAGCTGCTGCAACAATCGGTTTGCATAACCAAAGAATTTCTGCACAAACTGTCAGAAACCGTCTCAGGGAAGCTCATCTGCATGCTCATCGTCCTCATCGGGGTCTCAACCTGACTGCAGTTCATCGTCGAAAGTAACCGTCTTGAGTGGGCAAATGCTCAGATTCGATGGCGTCTGGCACTTTGAAGAGGTGTTCTCTTCACGGATGAATCCCAGTTTTCACTGTACAGGGCAGATGGCAGACAGCATGTATGGCGTTCTGTGGGTGAGTGGTTTGCTGATGTCAACGTTGTGGATTGAGTGGCCCAAGTTGGCGGTAGGGTTATGGTATGGGCAGGCGTATGTTATGGACAACGAAGACAGGTGCATTTTATTGATGGCATTTTGAAAGCACAGAGATACCGTGACGAGATCCTGAGGCCCATTGTTGTGCCATTCATCCACGACCATCACCTCATGTTGCAGCATGATAATGCACGGCCCCATGTTGCAAGGATGTGTACACAATTCCTGGTAGCTGAAAACATCCTAGTTCTTGCATGGCCAGCATACTCATCGGACATGTCACCCATTGAGCATGTTTGGGATGCTCTGGATCGACGTATACGACAGCGTGTTCCAGGTCTTGCCAATATCCAGCAACTTCACACAGCCATTGAAGAGGAGTGGACCAACATTCAACAGGCCACAATCAACAACCTGATCAACACTATGCAAAGGAGATGTGTTGCACTGCGTGAGGAAAATGGTGGTCACACCAGATACTGACTGGTTTTCTGATTGTCGGTTTCTGCTGTAAAACATGAACTCGCGATGCCTTGACAGTGGACAATTCCGGCTTTTGTGACAAAACGTGTTTATGGTTCAGTCAATCTTGTCTGGCATCTATTTCAGATGACGAGATTAACGTTGCAAAAACACACTGGCAGACATTATCGTGAGTAAACGAAAATGCACACTTTGAAGTGCATAGACAGACGTTATGTGAGGACGTGGAGAGTGTCAAAATAAGGTACTTCATATCGACAGTTGTGATGATAGAATAAGTGTCCATGACAACTAATGACTGGCGGGAAACTAGGAACAAAGGAAACATGTAACTGATGAATGCAAACAAAAAGTCCATAAAAACAACCTTAAAACACACAGATCGTGACACATGGACTGAATATTGAATATTGTTTAAAATGTTAAAGACAATGGGCCCTATCTTGCACCCAGCGCAATTGACTTTGAACACCGACGCATGTATCATTCCTATTTTGCACCCGCGTACAGCGGACTTTTCCCTCCACAGACGCACGTCGGTAAATTAGGGAATGAACTTGCGCTCGCGGGGGCGGTTCAGCGCAAAGAGGAGGCGTGTTTCGGCGCAAAACTTCCATGGTGCTATTTTCCAGTTTTAGAAAAGCAATTGCGCCACTGACCAGGGAAAAAACAGTCTAAAGACAGTGGCGCGTTGCGCGTTAGTGATATGGTATTTTAAGGGCGCGTGCTTGGCCATAATGTTAACGCGCATCCACTTTGATTCTCTAATATAAACAGACGCAGCATATTTTCTCCCATTCACTTGCATTGACGGTTTTTCAACTTTGAGGTCCAGCGGGGTTTTACGGAAGGGGCGGGACTTACCAGCTCTATAGCAACAGCGCCGGGATCCGCCCACAAAGTTACTTGCGCTTTGCGCTTTGACACTTGCGTTTCAGATCGTTAAAATAGGGCCCATTGTTTTCAATAAAACATAATTGTATGATTCATTAAAGCAACAATATATAACTTTTTGAGAGAGATAACAAAACGTTATTAATCCATCGTTCTTATATATATATATATTAAAAAAAAATCTAAATCTTGATAAATTTATCTTTGATAAATCTAAAATAATTACATATTATAGAGTTGTAGGGAACGATTTTGCAGAAAATTGCATAAATACGACTCACCAGTTTCATGTTATTTTCGTACACGAAGAAATAGCTCCTGCTGTGGGTAGCTTGAAGCTGAAATTTTGTTCTCACAACTAACAAGAAAAAGATATGGCAAATCACTGGCTTTAAAACAAAAACTTATTTATTCATCTGCTTTGAAAAGGTGTCCTTCATCCATGTGTACCAGTGGCGGGCCGTGCATTTCACACCTAGGCCTTCAGTGATGTCCAACCTGAATTAATAACGAAAAACAGTGAAATTCCTGTTTTTATTTTGCACCGGCAGTTATAGGGTTAATGCGGTGAGTTCGGGAAAGGCCGGGTAGAGAGAAACGAGCGAGTGCGTTCGGCTTTAAAGTGTAGGCTACAGTGGTTCTTGCGTTCTGATTATAAATTCAGAAAAGGAAACTCCCTTGTCTTGTCTTTCAATGGTTACAATAGTATTAATGTTTGAAAAAAGAAGTTGCTTCGATCATAAATTTACAAGAAAAATTAGGAAGAAAATATTATGCACGGACAAAAACGGGGGCAAAAAAATGCATTATACTCACCAAAACTACTGCCTATTTTTTTAATACAAAATCCATTCTAATTTCTTTCCTCAAAAAGACTTAAATTACTTGGATGTACAGGTTGTCTGTGCGTTTCAGTCCCAGCAACCTTTTCTATTGCCATCGAGGCTATAAAGTGCTGTAAGTCGAGTCTGTCCCGTCGTATTTCTGGCATAAGTTTTAATTGGCTTTAGTGCTGCGAGTGTCCACTCGACAGAAGCAGTAAACCGGGAAAACACCGCAAAACATGATGATGTGTAACGTTACAGCCGACACAAGCTCTCATACAGATTTTTGAACGATATCAATGAGATCAGCGCGACTTTTGGCTTCAAAATCAGTCCTGGCATAACTTGACATTGCAGTCAGTTCTGTTTTTACCCGGACAGATCGATCGAGATCCGTGCTCTGCGTAAGCTGAATAAAGCTGAATAAGGGATTTTTTCCGGTAGGTTTGAGCCTGCTAGTGGTCGAGGAAGGAAAGAAACATTAATTTGTGGGTTGAAAAACTATTAAATCTACAGGAATATATTTTAGTTTACACAGTTCGCTACTGATGCGGTTAGCTATCTCTGACTACCAGTAATAATAGTACACGCTCTGACCATCCAATCAAAGGGCGTGAAAATGCTTACGTTATTGTATGCCTGCTAGATGGCCCCGGTGCATTCAACTCGAAATCTGATTGGCTGATTAAATCTGACTGATTATCTGATTGGTTAAAGCAACAGTTTCATTGCCATTCATTTTAAGCTACAGGCGCCCGCACTATCGATTCTGAAGGCCTCGAGGCAGATATATTTGACCCTGGCAACACATGATGGCTGAAATATGATTGGATAAAAGCGCTTAAATAAACATACACTACTGGAAGCAGCGCAACCAAGAGAAAAGCTATGACATTACGAGAATGGACTATTGGGAATCATGTAATACTCATTCATAATATATATATATTAAAGTTCAAGTCAGTGATTCTGATAATGTTTAGGCCAGCAGAGAAGGCCTTGCTGGCCCTGACGGCCCACCACTGATGTGTACACTGGTGCCTTTAAAACATTCATCCATACAGAGGAGCAAAGCCAAAAGCACAACCAAAACAAAGGCTGCATCTGAAATTGCATACTTCCCTACTATATAGTAGGCGAAAAACAGTGTGACAAAAGGAGTAGATTCAGTCACAGATATAAACAGTCAAAGAAGAGCTTTATTGACAGCAACTGAGCAGATTGGTGATATTAGGTAATTAGGCAGTTCAGAGATACTTTAGAAGCAGAGAATAACTTGGTAATGTGGATATATCATGTCTTACAGGTTCAGCAGATCATGGATGGGAAGACTGGTAGCTGATGGAACACACACACCTCGACTGGATGGGTCAGTTTGCTGGTATGGTTACTTGCAGGTGTACACAGAAGACTCGAGGGAGATGAAGATGCTGGAGAATGATTGAGAATGAATGGAGATTACAAAAGGAGAATATTGCTGGAGATCAGGTAAGTAGTCCACTTCGTTGGATCAGACGAGACCAGACAATCAGCTGAGACGAGGTGTGTGCATTTATGGCTGGCTTGATGAAGGTGCAGACGAGGTACAGGTGTGCGTGAAAAGTATTCTGGTGAAGGAGTGCGCTGTGATTGGCAGGTGTGAGAGCCTGGCAGATCCGTGACAGATACTTATGCTATTGCGCTAGATAGAAAATATTTGCACTGCGTACGAAACGGAATACTTTCCTACTATATGCGAAAAACAGTACGCCAAAAGAGTATTATGTCCAAATTCATAAATACAAGCAACAAGTACACGGATGACCTACTTTCACAGAGATTCTGAAGTGTGCATTCAATGCACATGTTACTAATACTATTCCATGAGGCCACAGGAGAGGATTTGTGAATGGCAGTGTAACGACGCAATTGACACTGGTAAGTCACTTGACAGTAACAGGATGTAGTACATCCGAAATTCATGCGTATACCCATATTCATGCTATATAGAACATACTTTTTTTTAACAGTTGCTAAGTTCAAATTCACATGTAGTACCTACTCAGACAGTCATTGATTTCAGATACAGTCTCTGACAAAAGTTATGTGGCAAAAAAAATGATCCGCTATCGGAGCTGCGAAAATATTTGATGAACTGGTGTTCCATATAAGTGGAACGCTGTGAGAAGAACTATCCATGTAAACTGTTAAATGATGTTATATGATGCATTCCATGACATCATCTGCTGGAAGCCCAAAAGGACTGGTAATAAAACCACCATTAAAGTGGCTCTTTTGTAATGCAGTAATGGGGCAGTAATATTGCACAGGACTGCATTTGTAAGGCAAAACAGAAAAAATAAGCAAAGTACTAGCGTGGGCCAGCTGTGTTTGTTGGGATTCAGCATGTTAGTGGCAGCACATTCATCATTGTGCGACATAGCTTTAGCTCTGCTTTGTGTGTTTTGGTGAATTTGCATTCTAAATGTTTCATATTATCTTCACAAAGGCAGGTGCAGTGCTGGCTCGGTAGGATTCGAACACCTAGTTTTACAAGCAGACATACAAAAAAGACGTTACATAGTAGGCTATTCAGTGATTTATCTCTGTTGATTTGGCATCCAGAAACAGCGTGATAGTCATTGGCTTCTGATGTGAAGCGTGACTATCCTGATGACACAAAATGGAAAGCAGAACTATACATACAAATATCACATTGACAACATCAACAGATTTTTCTCTTTGTTTCAAGATAATGTTTGGGCTACTCTAAACAGCCACTGACTTTCTCAATAAGCCATGAAAAGTCTTTTGTTATTTTGCTGAGCTGCGGTTGTTGTAACCCTGATAAATTGTGCCAAACATGCCAACGATTAACTGAAAATATCAATGCTGCCATTTTACACTGCTAATTTATTTTTTTGTTTCTTTTTCTTTTTTTATAAACCAGAAAATACAGAACCAGGGAACTGTCATATATCATTTTATATGATAAAAAAAAAAATAGACCTGGGGATTTTTTACTGGCAGAAAGCATTCGGTTGAGTGATGTTTGGTCAGTAAAATCCACTATAGACTATTATCAGTGGAACTATGGTAATCAATAGATGATTTGTGTATTGACTACATATCCAGTTTCCATAGCTTTTATCCCTATGGCAACTAGTGGTTTTGTGGCAAAACTACCATTTCCTTTCACATGAGAATATTTCTGATGGCTTTTTAAGTACCTCCCTGACCATCACATGGTCAATTTTATAAGGCAGGTCATGGACCGTGACCTATATAACTGAGGAAAATAATCCCATCACAATGCATTAGTGCCTGACGAGTCCCTTCTTAATAAAAGGAATGCACAACCCTTCCCCCATTATCTTTCATTCTCACTATGTCAACGAACAAAGAGATGGACATCCAATCTATGTTCTTCCTAGTTGAAAAGGTCTATCAGATGAGGAAAAATCATCTGAATTGTTTCACACAAATGGAAATAGCAAGTCTAATGTGAAATCTGATGTTTGTTGTTCACCATTTAAAATTCCCACATTTAAAAAGAAATCATCAAATGCAAACTGGACTGTTTTACAAACCGATTAAAAATATATAATGCTACAGAAATGGAACTGGAAGTTAATTGTAAAATAGACATAGATGTGCGAAGGTGTTATTTTTTTAAATTCATTTGATAAGTATTTAAATAAATAAGTTACCGTACATTAATATGCTAATTTCCATACAACCTCTGAGGTTTTTAGTATATTCGCACATAATGGATCGTTCCTCTCAGGTTGCTTTTGAAGCGACACTCCCTTTGAGCCTTTGAGTAGCCCAATAAATTTCATCTTCATCTTTCATCTTACCACACCCTTAGGCAAACCTGACAAAAGATACAAGCCATCTGATCCAGGATCAGCAAAACACTGATACAAAATATCACTTTGCCTGAAGGTTTTTGTCTTTAAGGTACAATGCCATTGATATGTAAAAAGAAATGAATACGATTCTCAGAAATCCTTGATAAAACTGGTCTGGTGCACATAAAGGACGACAATCCCGTTTATACTCTTGATGGGATAGTTCACCTAAAAAGAAAATGAAGTCATAAATTACTCACCCTGTTGTTCTAATGCCGTATGTACTTTTTTCTTTTATGGACCACAAAGGGAGAATTAAAAAAAAAAAAAGTCCTGCTCACACTCATCCATATCATGTGAAGGGCAACCAGTATCAAGCTTTTTAAAAAAGATACAAAACTATCACAGAATGATCCCACGATGTGACATGTTATATTCCAAGTGTTCTGGGGGTATTTGATATGAAACGTCAGGATTTTTGTTAAATGCATACTTTTTTTGAAAAAGCTTGATGCTGGTCACCATTCACTGCTATTATATGGACGAGTGCGAGCAGGACATTAACAAAAAAAAAAAATTCTCCTTTTGTGGTCTATAATAGAAAGAAGGGCATACGGAATTAGAACAACACCAGGGTGAGTAAATGGTGTTGACTTAATTTTCATTTTAGTGTGAACGATCCCTTTAAAATAGCCATTTGTGGTTCCCCAAAGAACTGTTCAGTGACCAGTTTTTAAAGAACCATTTCTCCTTAGTGTGAAGACTATTTTAATAAATGTTATCTAAATGTAAAAAAGGCCACATATATTTAAGTGTCTTAGTTTCCTTTGCTATATGCCAAAATTGACACATTTGTCACAGCATCCGTCCAGCGGGCCAATCAGCGCCGCGGAAAAGACATGCAGGTCAGTGCTCCCGCCCACTGAACGGAGTCTGACCGATCGGGAAAGTGGACGGATGCAAGCTATAGGCCTACTGTAGCGTTTATATTTGCTAAAGTTGTGTGCGTGCCTGTAAAAAGACCACACACACACACATTCAAAACAGAATTTATTCAGTGTACTGAGTTGTGGTGACAAGGGTTATTCCCGAATACCTGATCATCTCTTGTAAAAGTCTCTCACCGGACGATCTGTAGTGGGTCTGTTATCAACAGGCAAATTCGGCTTCTACTAGCCAACATTTTTACACTAAAGAACCACTTTTGTGCAATGGAAAGGTTCCATGGATGTTAAATGTTCTTTATGGAAGTAGACATGATCTCACATAACTTAATGAACTTCAGAAAAAAATCTTTCAAATGTCTTGAGATCATTGGTGAATGTTTCAAATGATATAGAAGTTATTCATTTACTATTACCAGTTCACTCATGCAGATAAAAATACAGAAGCCAATTATGCCAGTCATAATAACAATGATGACAGATATGTAGTCACTATTGTTCGAGTCTTCCCTCAAAGAAAAAAAAGTGGATAAAGTTTTTCTTTTATGAAATCACAAAGTTGGAAGCTAATTAATCAGTATTCCGAACATGATACCATCGCTGGTATGCTGTGGTTAATTGGTATTGGCAGCCCAAAGCCAGTGCTCTTAGATCAGCTGAGCTAATCATCTCTGACAGCCATGAGGTGATTCTAGTGAGGAATCCTGCTCCTGAGGTCAAAGTTCACCGCTGAATCAATGGTCACCAGGACAGCAGTGGATGAAAACAGCATATTTGTTGTTGTTTCTCTTATGGCTCATCAGCCAGTGTGTAAGATGAGTGAAAACAACCCACAACATAATAATGTGGCTTCATTTGATTTAGGTGGGTGAGTTTTCCCTTTCCTTAATCAGGAAGCCTAGAATAAGATAGTGATCAATTACACCTGATAATAAACATCACTGTGCTGTCCATGAATGACAAATCATCATATTCATAATTAATCTTATTGACTGACATTATTCTCTTGCTGGAACAGAAGTTCAGGCACTAAAATTAAATTAGACAACAGGTAATATGCAGTCGGATTAGATGTTCTCAGATGACCCAAGGCAGGGTAATCTAACCTCTTGGACACATGACCAGTTTAATGCCCGTCAGTAATACTGGTCTAAATATAAAAAACAGAAATAAAGAAGAACATCTCTGATAACAGTCTAAGACATGACTGGCCTTTTGAAATTAAAGGATAAATATCAGATCGATCCATCTTTACTGCTTTTAAGTGGAATTTTCCTACAGAGTAAAAAGTGATTAGTTGACTTAACTTAAAAAAAAGGGAGGAAACCAGTTGCCTTAAAATGATTAATAAACTTCGGGCCCTATCTTGCACCCAGCGCAAATGACTTTGTACGCCGACGCATGTATCATTCCTATTTTGCACCCGACGCACAGCGGACTTTTCCCTCCACAGACGCACGTCGGTAAATTAGGGAATGAACTTGCGCTCCCGATGAACTGACGGTTCTACGAAAAGAGGAGGCGTGTTCCGGCGCAAACGTTCCCTTGTGCTATTTTGCAGTTTGAGAAAACAATTCTGCAACAGACCAGGAAAAACCTATAAGTCAGTGGCGCGTTATTCAGATGCTATTTTAAGGGCGCATGCTTGGCCATAATGTAGCGTGTGCACAACGCGCTTACACTTTGCTTCTCTCATCTACACAGACACAGCAGTTTCCATTTTCGCAAACCACACATAATTACAAGGAAAAATATTACCACACGAGAGAAATCATTGTGGTGTCCATGAAGATGTGAAAAAATAGGCTAATTAGTAATGACGGATCAAACCTGTTTGATCAATAGTGGCAAGAAACAGAGGATAAGGACATCTGACAAAGTGGGTTGTCTGTAAAGCACCAGGAAACAAAATTCTGAAGACTGCGAAATCACCTTCACCATCATGTTATAATAGCAATCCGCCGCCTGCTCTTAAAGGGAATATGAGATGACGCTCTGATTGGTTTATTGCACGTTAAGCCCAAACCACACCTATGAATATGCTACTTCAGACCAACCCATTTTAGATTTGCGTCCGCCCACAAAGTTACTTGCGTTTCGCGTTTGATGCTTGCGTTTCAGATTGTTAAAATAGGGCCCTTCATGCGTAATTGAAAAAAGTAAGTTATATGAACAAGTATGGCAAGTAGTCAAGTTCACATAACTTAATTTTTTCAATTACGCATGAAGTTGATTTACTTAATAATTTTAAGGCAACGTGTTTCCTCACTTTTTGATTAAGTTAAATCAACCGATCACTTTTTACTTTTTAATGCAACTTAAAGTTTAACAAGAGAAAGTACATGGCCTGGTTTCACAGACATGACTTAGATTATGCTAGGAGAAGGCTTTAGTTAAATTAGGACATTATAGTTTTATAAACATCAACGTGCCTTTACTGTTGAAAAAACATTACTGTTGTGCACTGACATATTTTACAATGGCACTCTGCTGTAATTGTTATATGGATTGAGACTTTAATGCATTTTATTGTTTTTAAAGTAAAAAATGGAATTTAACAAACAATACTTTTGGCTCCATTATACATTGGCCTCACAAAACTCTTCGTCTACCTGTCCTGAACTTGAATTGATGGTCTCCCTGACTTTATAGTACCTCCATTGATTGTGAAGGTGCTTGTCAGTGATGCATAAAATTAACACTGTGTTATAGGGCATGGATTTCTGTCAGGCCCTGACAAGATAACCCATTATTGGACGATGCTGCTAATTTGTTTTTGTTTATTCCGAAGTGTAATGTAACACTCCTTGAGCCTCAATGATAACTCTATTACCTGCAAATCCCAGGAAAAACCATTGACAGACACTAATCTTGGCCCTACTCCTAATTACATCAGGTTCTTGGGTCTTAATGAAGCGATCTTTACTCCATTTTAGCTGCTTAATGCTGCACACACCCCTGGCATCATTAGTTTAATTGCCTGCGTTTGCAGTGCGGGATTTTGACCTTTGTCCAGCCGAGTCAACTTTTTTTTCTGTCCCGGCCTTTTTCCATTGGTTCTTTGTGGTTACTGTGGAAACGAATTGCTGATATTCGCTCTATAATGCAGAGCAGCTGTTCTTTTAAATTCAGGACCATCTGCTGTTTCCACTCAATCTCATTATGTTTTAATATGAAGATAATGAGATTGAAGGCCGTCTTGCGCTATATACATCTTGTCGATTAATAAACACTTGTTGCTCATTTTGCCTTTTGTGTGGACAACTTTTTAACACAATGATTTGTCAGTAAACATGGGCTGATCAACTATTAAGTAAGCTATCATTAGGATTCCAATCTTAAACTTAATCTTAAAAGTGTGGATTTTGTCAAGTTCATGTTAAAATCATTTGACATTAGCTTTAGATAAAAGTATCTGCCAACATCAGTACTGTTTAAAAGTTTGGGCTCAGTAGGATTCTTTTAAAAGAAATGAATATTTTTATTCAGCGAGGACAAATTAAATTGATCAATAGACATTCAGTAAAGACATTCATAATATTACAAAAATATTTCAAACTGCCGTTGTTTTGAACTTTATTCATAAAAGAATCAAGAAAACCTAACAGCAGTTTTCAACATTGATAATAAGAAATGTTTTTTGAGCAGCAAATCAGCATATTAGAATAATTTCTATAGGATCATGTGACACTGAAGAAGACGAGTAATGATGCTGAAAATTCAGCTTTGCATCACAGGAATAAATACATTTTAAAATATATGCAAAGACAATAGTTATTTTTTAATTGTAATAATATTTCACAATATTACTGATTTGACTGTATTTTTTTTTATCAAATAAATGCAGCCTTTGTTAGCATAAGAGACTTTAAAAAACAATCTTTTCTGACTCCAGACTTTTGAACGGCAGTGAAAATAGGCATCCGGTGTTTCCTCCTGCGTTTTTATGTTCAGCTTTGTTTCCTTCTAAAAAAACGTAAGACCGATATTAAATATTAAACAAATATTAGACTTTTTTTTCCAATAAGACTAATAATTACACCAATTATAAGAAAAACTCAACTGGACATTAAAGTGGAAAGCAGTACTTTATTTCTAATTATGCTACAAGTCAATGGCAAAACAAACAAACAAAACAAAAAAAATCTTTCACCAGTTTTTTTTCTTCTTTTTTTTTAACCCCTGAGCACCACAATCCAGCTTTCCCATAATGCACTGGATTTATCCAAAGTGAATAAAAGGAAAATAAGCTTCATACACAGCGTATAATAGGATCTAAAATCTACCAGCATAGCATCGTTGACATAGCTAAACAAGGTAAACAACATGTTATTCTTTAAGCACATGAGTGAATAATTTTTTCTTAACCTTTATTAAAATGATAGTCATTTTATGAACAAATGCTCGTCATCAGTAAGCCTGTGAGCGTGGTTTCGTAAAAGCTTTGGTTATGGAATCACTCTGATTCATGTTTTTGCTTCACAGTCAGCAAGCACTCCAGAGTTCGTCCAGGATTTGCTCTAGAAATAAGAGCAGTCTCTTCATACGCTGATCAAGAGGTAAATTACATCGAACAACAGGAATCAGACAATTGTGCATTGATTGTGCCCTCTGTAATTCCACATAAATATAGACTATATATTTCCATTAATCCTTGCACCTATACAACAACAAAATGATGGTCAGGTTTTCATTAATCGTTGTGCTAAAAGTCTGGAAACTGCTATTACATTCTTAGATTGCCATTTGTGCACTGAGACTAATTGAATATACAGCTTGGCTTTTTTTGTTAGAGAACATTTTGATCCAAGTGGATAAAATCAAGTTTTGCTGCAGCAGGATCAAATGAAACCATTTCTCTGCTGTTTGAGATTAAAAGTTTGGAATGACAGTATTTGTTGGAAATTGTCAACCCAACAACATTGTCACATCTTTGGTATTTGTAAAAATAAGTCATGTTCTGAGCATGTCTCCACATTCAAATAAAGAGAGTGTGAAAGAAAATAATGGGATTTTTTTTAAAAAATTTTTTAGTTAGTTAGTTTTGATTTAGATTAGGTTATATATTTTTTAAAGCCACATTATGTTGTGAACAGAAACGATGACTCAAAACACTGGCATCAATGGAACTGCTGCAAACCGTGAGCTAAAACACTTAATTAAATGCTAAAGTTGCAGCTTAACTTAAGATATTTTTTTAATAAAATGTTTTCAAATCTAATTCAAACATCTATTCATACTATAAAGAAGAACCTCGATCAGATCAATATTGAATCGATTTGAGCAGTTGTATACGTAAAATAGAATCCTTCTGGTATTTTTATTTCCCTCCGTGCGTAAAAAATGCCACTGACATAAACGGACAAGCAAAGCAAATGACGCTGTGTTGAGCCCAGTGTGGTCCAGCCTCTGGTTTTGCAGCACAATCCACGCAGGCAAAAGCGAATTTGGACCAGAAAGGCTATGATTAAAAACTGGCTGCTGTGAATATGTTGTTGGCACAGTCTATAACAAATGAGGTAGATGTGTGTTCATTATATATTTCCCTTCTTTGGTAAAACAATACAAAATAGAAAAGAAAAAAAATCCAGTGATTTGTTGAAAAAAAAAAAACATCAATTTTCAAGTGGCTTCACAATAAAAATAATAGAAATGAAATAAATGAGGTATATCTTGTTTTCATAATCTATTATCTGTGTACAGGTTTGCAGGATTTGTGAGGTATTAGGCTGTAATATGACTTTTTTTCTTTAAATAAATGTGATGTTGCTAAAAGCACTGAAACAGCCCAAGATTAAACATGAAAGGAAGAGAATAAAAGTAATAATAAATACAACTTGAAATTGTCTACTGAGCTCTAAATAAAATGACACAATAAAATCCTCCCATTTCCTTATCAACAGAAAAGAGAAGAAAAAGAAATTTAAAAAAAGTGTGAGCAAAAAAAAAGAGAGAACGGAATAAAGGACGAGAGGTGAACTCTCAAATGCAAGTGCATTGTTGAAAACTTGATGAAAATTGGATTCTATTCACAACAGAGATCCCACCTCATGAACTGATGCCTAAGATGAGCCGCATTCAGCCTGTTCACGGCACATCATCATCTTCTCAAGAGCCTCTCTTTTCTGGTTTAAGTACTCAAACATTTGTTTATGATCAACGTTCAGCTCACAGTCACACGTCACAATATCGTTCGACCCCCGACTTCTAAAACCTGTATTAACCAGTGTGACCCGTTTTCCCGTCTACTAAACCATTTAATGAACACTTAAAACACTTTGCTGTAAAACCCAAGCTGAGGTGGTGGAAAATCATTAAACATTGTCGACAAGTGTTCCCCAAATAACTCACTAATCAATAGAATATATTTCGCCACGGCCACAGGCCAAAACCAGTCATGAGAGAATAAAGTAGACTTAATCCTGTCTGCTTTCTTCAATATCAAGCTATACATGGCTGATCTTCCACATACGCCAAAGCATTCATGATTCTCTGTCTTTTACAGATGGTGTAGATGGATACAATTATGTTTTTTCTTTCCTAACATAAATTTAAGCAGTGATACAGTAAATCACTTTTCTCCCTGACAATTTGTATTCAAGTTAAATGGGATGTGCTTTGCTTAAAATCAAGATATTCATATTTCAGCTTGATTGAATTCATTATGATGACTTTCCATTGCTTTTTTGATTTTTTTCTGATAGTTTGCAATGGCATTTGATATGTGTGATGGTTGTGATAAAACGGCATTAATCTAATAGGTTGCTCTTATTCTCTTTGGTAATAGCTGATAATAGCTCTTGCTGTTTAATTCAAGAATGCAACGAGTAAAGATGAAGGACTCCTGTGCCAAGAATGAAGGGTCTGTGTAGGAAAGTGAAGAATCTTGCTTTGATGCAACATTCAAGCAGGCCAGCGCTCAGTCTGAGGAACATCCCATCCCCTCGAGCGTCACACCGCTCCTTGTGTTCATGGCATTGTCACGCAATACGTTTTAGTCACTCCACAATGAATAACACGTCCTCAGAAGAACAAAATTACAAGCTGCAACTTGCTGCATATGTAAATGTAACACATTTCAAATGTGCGGCTATCAGCTGTAGGTGCTCAGCCTTGAATTTTAATGGAAGTTTTTTTCGGTGATGGACACTCCTTGTCCTGATTGCAGGGGGAGGGTTAGAAAAACAGTAAAAAGTGTACATTGTACATTGAAGGAGACAGAAAAAACTGGCCCAACAGTATGACCTAAAGACCCTGCCTTATCTGACGTCGGGGGAGAGTTGAGTGAGAGCGGTGTCGTGGGCTCAAGGGGAGGTGGCTGGTCCGTGTGAGGAGGCGGTGGAGGAGGAAGAGGAGGACGGCTGCATCTGGGTGCTGAGCCCTGGGCTGCTGCTCTTTCCCTGAGAGCTGTGTTGGTGATGGACTCGCTGGCTGCCTGGCATGAAACCAATGGCTGGCTTACGGGCAAACAAGACCCCTGGAGTCAGCAGACAAATATTTAGTTCTAGTTAGATTCAAGGAATATAAACACCAAAACCACCCTTACACAACACAACATCAGCAGTCAACTTACTGGATCAATGTGTTATTGTTTTTAAAATGCATTAAAAAATATATTTATCATTATGTGATAGATATTATAAATTATTACTAATAATTCATGCAATAATAGAAACTACATGTATAACTGAAAAAACATTCATATAAAACATTTTATTTGTTTGTGGTCTATCATTCTGAAAGGACAACACCCCCTTGCTCAATCTGTTTCTATATTTTTGTGGGTATTTTTTTTTTTAATTAGCACAATACTATGTATATTGAAGTATCTAATTTTTTGTTTAAATCCAAATGAAATTTTTTTTGCAGATGCTCACTAAAGAAAAGCTAAGATATTGAAAAGAGATGAGAACAATTAATGAAACACTTTATTTAAATAAATGACATGGTATGCTACATGAATTTATGCTATGTAAATCAAATTGATCACTTAATTGCATATATCAATATGTTCTGAGAGCAAACTAAGATAATTTTAGATATTATTATGGCAGGCAAGTAAATTATGGAATAGACATTATAAAAAGCGGGTTCAATATATGATTTTTATGCCTCTGAACATAAACTTGTCACTGGCATTCTGCTTTTCTAACTGAGTTTGTCAATCTGTCCGAAGTAGACTAACGTGCTGTTCACACAGGCCTATGTAAACGTCACATCTTTGGTCAGTGTTATGCACCACGACAGCAGGATTAAAAAATATATACATTATAATTTTTACATGTTAATTGGTTACATTTTTAGCCCAATTTTTTTTATTTATCTGTATGTTCAAGGGCTGTACATCATTACAGGGAACAAACCTTCAGTGAAAAAAAAGGATTCCACTTCAACTTGATCTCCTGAACTGTTTCCCAGCAAGCTTATGAGCCATCTTCTGGTAATTACTGTCTCTCGCACATCAGGCACAAGCACTGTATCTAGCTAAGGCGGAGGGCCTTTCTCTCGGGCACGAAAGACAATAAGCTCCATCGACCTCCTGGCGCCCAGGCCCAATTTTAAGATATTTAACTTTTTTAACTCTATTGGACTTGCCACTTCATTACGATGGATTTTATAGCAAAGACATCAAATTGTGTGGAGGACTAAGCGAGGGGGTGCTGCTATAACTTATTGAATTTCCTGCCTGCAATTACATCAGCAAACGGCGCTCTATTTACCTGTGTAGACAACCCCATTTATTTCTATTGACATGTTGATGCTGCTAATGCCGTTGGTAGACAGGTTCAATGCAGTCTCTTGTCTATCATCTGTCAAGAGAGGAGCCAGAGAGCGAGGAAGAGAAAAACTCAATATGAGCATTTATAAAAGGAACACAAGAAGCAAGAGAAGCGTGCCACCAACTATCGGTGATAACTCATGAGTGACAGGATAAGGAGGGGTTTATTAAAAGAGTTTAAGGGGGGGGAGGGAGGTGATAACTGTCAAAAAGATGGGGCTTTCACTTCTCTAGATAGGGAACTGCACAGAATGTCTGTGCCATAAACATTTCTTCACTGCGATCAAACATTACACACAAAGTATTCAAGAGAAATATATTAAAAGGATGATTCTCCCTAAAATGAACACTCACAACATTTACTCACCCTCGTTCCAAAGTCATAAGATTTTTGTTCACCATCAAAACACAAATAAAGATACTTAATTAAAATCTTAGAGTAATTTCTCTACATAATTCTTGGATTAAGCCGACCGATTCACATGGATTTATTTTACAATCTCTTTACAAACGGTTTGACGCATTAAGTGAATAGACTATCAGTGGAGAGAAAGAAAAATATAGAGCATCTGTGCTCTGAAGATGAACTAAAGTCTTATGGGTTTGAAACAACATGTGGTTGAGTAAATGACATAATTTTCATTTTTGTATGAACTATTCCCTTTAAATAGCAGACCATTAGATTCATTTTTTGAGTCAAAAAAGGGATAAATCACACATGGGGATTCCTATTTCCAAAAAGTTAGCATCTGTCAGGACTTTCAGTTTTTACTCTGTCATTACTTTGAATACTTGTGTGCAGGTTACACAAAATAACATTTAATATAATCTTGAAATTGCATAGTATTTCTGTGTGAAAGTCCTGCTCAGCATTACAGAACTATGCTACATTGTCCCACCATATAACGGCTCTTGGTTTTGTGGGGGGTATAAGAGTAACAGTCACGTAGAAGACAACAAAACATTACTCATCATGACCAGCCTGCAATCATGACACACTGTCATTAAGTGATGAAGGTGCACTGAAATCATTAACATCAGACAAACGGCCCGACAGAAATCACTTTTCTTCATCAGTTAAGTTTTACCATTTATTCACACCTAATTAAATAGATGTTTGTTTTTAGAGAAAGTCTCAAACTCTTATCATTCTCTTTGACACAAGAGACACCTTATCATAGTGTCATGAAACAAAATAAAATGTGTCATTCATAAACAATTATTCATAAATAAAATGTTTGTCATAAATTCCTTCAGTATTGTTTTGAGAATGCCTCAATCCTCTCTCATAGGTGACCCTTATCTTAGTGCCATAAATAAATAAAATAAAAATTTGTCATTCATAAATTATTCACCAATAAAGTGTTATTCATTAACTACCTCAGTTTGGTAAGGGAAAATTGAAAGGTTCATGTTTCGTCATGCTATGTGTGGCAGTCAAACCCAAGGGCTTTTCCAGCTGCTGTTGGTTATTTGTGATCCTTACTCAGTCTAGAGTAAATAAACTCCTCTGCCCTAATCTACATTATTTGACCCATAATGCCCTCTCTCGTCTCACTATTGACTCAGTCCACAGGATTTTATGGGTCACTCTAGGGAAACACTTCACTTTACTGCCATTTATATTATATTTACACACAAGTTTGCGTCTTACTTGTTTTGACACTAAATAAAAATAAAGAGATTTTTTGTAAAAACATACAGGACAAAAATATGTGAGAACCATCTTTGCATTCCTTGCACCCACCTCTGTTGTTCAGTTTGATGTTCATGGGTAGCTGGGTTGCCATGGCGAACAGATTCTGCTGCAATGCATGCTGCATTATCCTCTGCTGCTCCTCTGCCATGAGCATCACTTTCTTCTCCGGTGGCTCTCCAGACTCCAGCTTCTCCCGTAGCTGCTCCAACGCGGCCGCCTGTACAGCTGCTGCAGCGGCAGCCTGAGCCGCTGCAGCCTGGGCCGCACTGTGGTGGCTGGCCAAAGACACAGGGATGCCCACCCTGTTAGTCAGGCAGCTGGACAGCATTGAGTCCTCTGTGGGGCAAGATAGCATCATGAAGTCTTTGTATATGCAACTAAAAGTACTTCTCAAATATTTTCAGGTGGCGAAACACTTTAACAGCAAACCAAAAATAGTGGACCACCTAGTGGGGGAAATAATTTTTTGATCCCCTGCTGATTGTGTAAGTTCGCCCACTTACAAAGAAATTACGGGTCTATACTTTTTATGGTAGGTTTATTTTGATGTATAGAGACAGAATATTAAACAAAACATCCAGAAAAACACATTATATAAAGGTTGTAAGTTGACTAGCATTAGATCGATTTGTATTTGATCCCCTATCAACCACTCAGAATTCTGCCTCCCACCGATTGGTTATGTGCCAATGTGAAACACAGATTAGTCCTGTCACTTTAAGAAAGTACTCCTGATGTCCTAATGTCAGTGGACACCTGTCCTCAGAATCTGTATCTTCCATTCCAACCTCTCCACCACCATGGGCAAGACCAAAGAGCTATCAAAGGACGTCAGGGACAAGATTGTAGACCTGCACAAGGCTGGAATGGGCTACAAGACCATCAGCAAGAAGCTCGGTGAGAAGGAGACTTTTGTTGGTGTGATTATTCAGAAATGGAAGAAATACGAAATGAAAAAGCAATCGCCCTCGGTCTGTAACTCCATGCAAGATCTTGCCTCATGAGGTAAGGATGATCAAGAGAAAGGTGAGGGATCAGGCCAGAACTACAAGAGAGGAGTTTGTTAATGATCTCAAGGCAGTTGGGACCAAAGTCCCAAACCATTAGTAACGCACTACGCTGCAATGGATTGAAATCCTACAGCATCCGCAAGGTCCTCCTGCTCAAGAGGGCACATGCAGAAGCCCGTCTGAAGTTTTCCAATAAAGATCTAATGATTCAGAGAAGTCTTGGGAGGAAGTGCTGTGGTCAGATGAGACAAAAAATGAGCTCTTTGGCATCAACTCAACTCGACTATGACCCCAAGAACACCATCCCTACAGTCAAGCATGGAGGTGGAAACATTACGCTCTGGGGCTGTTTCTCTGCTAAGACTTTACTGTATTGAGGGGCCGATGGACGGGGCCAATTTACCATCAAATCTTGGACGAGAACCTCCTTCCTTCAGCCAGAACACTGAAGATGGGTCGTGGATGGGTCCTCCAGCATGACAATAACCCAAAACATATCGCCAAGTAGGGGTGGACCGGTACACAGAAGTCATGGTATTAGTTGCTTACATTAAAGGGGTCATGACATGGTTTTTTTTATTTTATTATTATGTTCCCTTAGGTGCAATTATAGTATTACTATAGTTTTTTTTACAAAAAACTTTTAAAATGTAGTGATTTATGACCTTTTCCCACCCTGTTTCTCATCCTCTGATTCAAACAGTCTGTTTTGGGGGTGTTTCCCCTTTAAGAGTTCAGTGTTAACGCCCACTGTTATGATTGGCTAACGTCAGTGCCTATGCATCAATTATTAACGCCCCCAGCCAGAACCTGTGCGGATTCGGCGTAACTGTTTAATAGCGGGTGATGCATGCGAAGCGATGGCTCTTGCAATGATAAAACCTTATTATGTTTGAGCCGGAATCAGAGGAAAATTAACCATCACCACAACAACGAAGACTGGATCAGCCCGTGTCCACATGGAAAGTGAAACTATTTTGAATTAATAAAAAAAAATTAACCCGAGACACTTGAAAACGGATTATTGTTGCATAATTATCCTATAGCTTCATTTGCTAACAGTTTAACATTATTTAACTAATTCCAATGAAATGATAGGGTGTACCACGGACAAAAATGCATGCACAGACAGGCCATCTTTGAAGATGCAGCATTGATAAAGGCAACATTTTTAATTTTCTATCACATGTAGGCCTAACGTTCTAGACAGGCGACATATTTTCAAGATTCTCTTATACGAATGTGTTTATTAGCCATGGTAAAAAGTAAGTTTGCGTCGTCGTTATTGAGCCCATAGTCGGCACGGACTTATCTTTGAGCAACAGTTTTCTGGCAAAGCCAAGCATCATATTAGGATTTTTTCCTCAAAACAGTCATCCTTCAAATGTATAGAACACTGCCGTGACTGGGACGTCCGCAAAAAATAAAGTGCATCCATTTTTCCCTGACGTCTGGATCTTTCAGCGTATTTAAAAAGTAGTTTAAAGTTTTAAATACATTACTTACAGTTTGCGTCGTCGTTGTTGAGCCCAGAATAGACGGCACGGACTTATCTTTGAGCAACAGTTTTCTGGCAAAGCTCAAAACAGTCATCCTTAAAATGTATAGAACAAACGCTTAAACTAACACTGCCGTGACTGAGACGTCCGCAAAAAATAAAGTGCATCCATTTTTCCCTGACAACTGGATCTTTCGCAGCGTATTCAAAGATGTAGTTTGTCCACAGCCAGGAACAGCACATCTGCGGCGTCGTAATTTCCCTGTACACAGACCCACTCGCTTGTCCGTCGACTGAACACTTGTGAGGCGCGCGGCGCGCGGGCGCGACAACGATACGAAGTGAGCGTAGTTGTCTTGCGCTTTAAGCGTAGTTGTCTTGTGCTGGAGGCGGTCTATATGCAAACGCTGGTACGTCACTTCGTACCGTGACGTCACTTCTTACCATGGATCCAGAACGAGCTGTATTTAGAGCTTGATTAAATAAATGATTCGTTTATAATGGGGAGGACGTCTTAAGCTATGAAACTTGCAGGACGTTTTAATGGTACAAAGACCTCTTATATACCAAAAGATCAAGGCAAATTTGGTTTCTCATGTCATGACCCCTTTAACAGAATGAGCCTACAATAGCAGACATAAGCCCTTTAAATAAAAATAAATGGCCATGTTTAATAAAAAGGTTCACAAAACTAAATAAAAATGTTTAGAAATGATGTAAGATAACGTTAATTTAGTTGTAGGTTACGTTCTCATGTCCATTTTTTTTTCTAATGTCACAAGGATTAATCTGGTTTACTGCTTTACACGATTCTTTTGTAGTGTGGTTTTGGTGTACTAACGTGTTGTTGTACTAAAATAAACATTAACGAGTGTACCTTACATCTCACCGCTGATTCCTGATGGCTAGAGAGGACACCGAGTCGCACCCTGTCGTTTCAAAGAATAGTACACCGGCGAGCGCGAAGTATAAATGCCTCGTCCATTTGTGGAGGCGCGCGCGCGCGCGGTCAGCGGAGGCTCACTGCGGAGGCAGGGCTACAGATTAGGTGTGCCTAAATAACCCGCGTATCTAAAAGTAGTTCCGCATTACATTAATTAATTTGCACGCGAGTTTTATTTATTTTTATACCGTGTATTCTCCGTGTAAATTCATGCACCGAACCGTGACACCCGTACCGATTCGGTTCAATACGAATACATACCGTTCCACCCCAACCGCCAAGGCAACAAAGGAGTGGCTCAAGAAGAAGCACATTAAGGTCTTGGAGTCTCCAGACCGTAATCCTATAGGAAATCTGTGGAGGGAGCTGAAACATTGAGTTGCCAAGCGACAAAGAAACCTTAAGGATTTTGAGAGTATCTGTAAAGAGGAGTGGACCAAAATCCCTCCTGAGATGTGTGCAAACCTGGTGACCAACTACAAGAAACGTCTTACCTCTGTGCTTGCCAACAAAGGTTTCTCCATCAAGTACTAAGGCATGTTTTGCTTGGTGATCAAATTCTTATTTCATTCACTAAAATGCAAATAAATGTATAACCTTTATAATGTGTTTTTTCTGGATTTTTTGGTTGATAATGATATTCTGTCTTTATCCGTTAAAATAAACCTACCATAAAAAATATAGACCCTTCATGTCTTTGTAAGTAGGCGAACTTACAAAATCAGCAGGGGATCAAATAATTGTTTCCCCCCCCCACTGTAAATCTGGGGGAAAGTAGCAACTCCTTTAAACAATTACCATTATTTCACAGGTAGATGTTAGTCTGCTAAGGCATTACTGCACGGGGTGCGTACGGTGGGAGGTGTATCTCGTTTTTTTGGTTCGTTTTGAATATCTTTACACCCGTGAATGTTACTGACCCCAACTGTTTTATTTTGTATGGTAGTGCATTTTATTATTTTTATATTGAACCCTTTTAAACTGGCTGTGTCGTCGCCGACACATACCAGCAAGCTGTATTCATTTTACCGTAACTCTTCAACCGTTTGCACTATCAAAACAATTGAAATTGCCCCTGACAGCAGACAACATGTGATTTTCTGCTCACATGACAGCAGCTTTCTGGCAGAGCGGGAAGGAAGGATTTGAACAGAGAGATACGAAGTTTGGAAGATTAGAGTGTTTTGGATTGCATAAAATAATAAAAGAAATGAACAAAAACATGGTGAATGAAGTGGTAGACAGCAGAAGAGGCGATTGGGATGATTTTTGATGAAACTTGGGAGGCGGATGGCCATTACTCTTTCACGCATCTTAGCATGTGGTGTGTGCACGAGTATGTGTATATGTATGTATGCATTTGTATATGTGTGCGTGTATGAAAAAAAAGTCTCCTAAATGAAAACTGTGCAACCCAGTGTCACAAAAAAGACTTGAATATATGTATTATAGTTCATTTTTCAACTTTAAAGTGTTCGTTTCTTTCGTTCGTGATTTTCCCTCCAGAAGTATTCACGTTTATTTTTATTTTTTTCTATTCAAATTCTATTTACAAACTCACCACACACGGTAATGGCCAATAACTGTAATTTATTGAAAGCCATCTTTTTTTCAGAAAAAGAAGATAGCACATTGTTTTAGAATTTTATAGTCAAATCAGAAAATCACCTATTTTAGCTTCAGGTTCTAAAGGGATATCTGACATTAATTTTGATACTATAAACCTAATACTTTAAAACTGATTCTATAATTATTTTTTTTAATGTAAAACGGTTTTGCAACTGGAAATGAAGTTGCTCAATCTGAATAGAGCTTTTTATTCTACACATTAAGATTTAGAAATAACATCCCGACAGGGAAGTATGAGTATGACTCAAGTCATGCAGTAAGCACTGAGATCTATTTAAAGCTGCTTTGTAAACACTATAAATACTATCAGATTTGTAAGGGTCTTTGATCCTCAAAGAGTTGCGTGACTTGTCCTTTTCCATATGGGCACATCACTGAATCATGAAGTAGCCCATGTCTCTTTGTGTTTCATTGCTCCTGCTGGTGTGATGCGGAAACTGGCAGAGTGGGCAAGAGGAAGTCCTGCAAGCTGTTTCCTGTCTGCTCTGATGACCATTCAAGCCACAGCGTGGAATAAGCGTGAGTAAGAAGTGGCACTGTTATTGTGTAAGAGAGATGACTTCTCCTTTGGAGGGTCTAGGTTGTAATTTAGATGGTCTGCAATAACATTCAATTTCCTGATGAGGAATACCATTTTTCTTTCTCTTTCTTTTGAAAAATCCACAATTAATATAATACTATTACTTTTTATAATGGTTAGATTATACATAATTCAATAATTTTTTTTTATTACTTTGTATTATTTTATTGACACAGCAAATAATTATTGTGCAAGGGAGGAAAATAATGTATGTTCAGCTGTTTTGTTAAAAATACATAAAATGTAATCTTAATATTAAAGTATTTGAACAGAAAAAAAACTTTTAAGTAGTAACAGAAGTATGCTGTGCAAAACGGAAATACAAGCACAAACACATACCATTCTTGATAACAGAGGTCTGAGTCATGTGCCCGCCGTTGGGCATGCTGGGCATGCTGATGTGGGGCATCTGGAGTTTGGGGGAAGACAGCAGTGTGGGGGTGCCCACAGGCGAGTAGTTGAAGAGGGTGGAGCCATAACTCTGTCTCCGCCCTTCACGACGATTGCTGTCGATAGCTGCCTGAAGCTCCCCGGGAGAGCTCAGTCCCCGCTTTTCACATTCATAAGGATAGAGGTACTTCATATACCTGTAGAGAACAAAAGACAGAACATGAAACGCGTTCTGTGATGTACAACCTAATCACAATGATACAACAGCTAATAAACAGTAGTGGTGGGAGAATTTAACCGCAGATGCGCGATGGCACTATGTGAATGTCTGTGTCGAAAAGGTTGAATTACAAGGGTAATCGTGGACAAATACATTTAAGATTTAAAGTCGGTAAACTAATAATAATAATAATAAAAAAAATTAGATCAGTAATAATTTTGGAAACGGATCACGAGATGCCTAAAGATTACCACCTCTAATAAAGAGTGTTTTGGACGCCTAAATCACATTGAAAAATATATGAACGTCATTGTATTAGATGCACCGATCGACAGGCCAGGGACCGGAATCTGACGTTTTTCCGCATGATTGGCCTCGACCGGTGACCGGCCAGTCAGTCTCACATCTTACCGATTCTGAGCTGGTCCATTTTGTTGCCAGCGGCACAGGCAATAACGTCAGCTGCGCATTCTCGCTCTCTTCTCTCCGACGACAAAGTGACATACACACACATCTCCTCTCACTCACTTGCTCCAATTAAATAGTGCTTGTATTTTTGTTTTGCAGTTTTGAAACATAATTAGTTGAGAAAGATAACGGATGATGTGTAACAGTATATTGGATCTGTGCATAAACTCTTAAAGCGACAGCAGCCTAATATTCCTGCTGCTGTCTGTCATGTTAATAATAATAAATAAATAAAAATTCACTCTCTGCTCTTGACTGAATATCTTGTGTAACTCATTGTAAGCATTAATCTGTATTTAATTTTTACAATGAAAACTAACCAGTGTTATTTTACTGGTTATTATTTTAAAAAAATCGGAATCTGCAGGTTATAGTTACAGAGCAGAACTCATCTTACACTTATGCATGTTCACCCAGATATCATTGGAAAACTTAATATAGAGGTCTTGATTAAAGAATTCATCTGCATTACTCCTAAGCACCAAACAACATTTGAGTATCAAAAGGTAAGATGCATGATTTTGTGCTGCCGCCGAGTAGTGAAATATACAGTGTTTTTTAACATTTATTTAATCATGAGTTCCAAGCAATCTCATAAAACTCTGTCCTCATTTATATGTTCATCTGTGAGTGTTATTTGGCCGGTTTACTATTAGGATTTTATTTTAAATCCCCCACCGTGGCACTACCCCGCAACATAAAGCCCCAGGACCCCCCTGATCAAATATGTTCCCACTGCTATGCACAGGTGTATTAGCAGAGTGACCAAAGGTGTAGTTCATCACATTAACTGTATGTTCCACTAACAGCTGACAGAAACAGAACAGTTCTGTCTTCATTTCGAACAGTATATCTATTGTTTTAATAGTCACCCTATTATATATTTACTGTCATTTACATTTTTGAAAATAAAGGGGGGGGGGGGGGGGATTACACCATAATGTAGTGAGTGAGTGCACATTCTTGCTCTCAACAGTGCTGTGAAATCTAGATTTCCTGCATTCCTCTATTTACATGACCTAGATGAGAGATGTTGGTTCAACGGTCGACTACATGAAGAGCATTTTTTAAATAGGCTCATGATCAACTGAATAATGATTGTGTGTCTTCTTATGACAGCCTACAGGTCTACTGGATGTAATTGAGCGTAATGTAATTGTGTTAAATGACAGTGCTGAGAGTGGACATGCTCAAACAAGTTCATGTGTTCCTCAAGCAGGTCAAGGATTTACATAGAAAGTAGAAACAGAACTAGTACTATATTTCCTACACGCATACGACAACATGATGTTTTATTAAAGTGTAAATTGAGTCAAAAGTCAAATTAATTTAAATGTAAACTTTGGGAAAAGTTTAACTCTTTATTGGTGTCTAAAAATGTAATCAAATTAAATACAATACTCATATAGACTACTATTCAAAAGTTTGGGGTCAATAAGATATTTTTAAGAAGAAATTAATACTTTTATTTAGCAAGGATACATTAAATTAATAAAAAAATGACAGTAAATACTTTGTTCCACAGATTCTAATAAATGCTGTTCTTTTTTTCTTCCTCTGAAAACGTTTTTCCACAAAAATATTAAGCAGCATAACTGTTTTCAACATTTATAAGAAAAAATAAATGTTTCTTAAACACCCAATCAGCATAATAGACATGTTTCCTAAAGGATCATGTGAAACTGAAGAATGATGCTGAAAATGTAGCTTTGCCACCACAGGAACAAATTACATTTTAAATACATTTTATCAGAGAAAATGGTTATTTTAAATTGTAATAATATTTAACAATATTACTGTTTTTACTATATTGAAATAAATGCAGGCTTAGTGAACATAAGATACTTCTTTCAGAAGCATTAATACATCTTACATTCCCCAGATTTTTGAATGGTAGTGTGTATCAATATATCTAGAAACTCCCCAAAATGAATATAGTTTAAATACATTTGTGTTATATATTGTGTTAGATGAGGAAACCATTGGATAAACAAAAAGCAGCTTTAGAAATCAATATATTGTCTACAATAATCCATTTTGCAATCAAGTGTGTCAATGTGTCTTCTTCACACAGGGGTGTGGGTTGTTCACACAGTATGCATTCTTGACTTCGGAGTCTGACATATTTTTAAACATGGAAAATGTTTTGTGTTTTTAGATTCTTCCACCATGAAAGCCGCATTTGAAGTTAAATAGCGAGCCCTAGTCTTTAATAAACTCACATTGTGCTGATTCAAGAAAGTGCAATGCTTACACAGCATCATTGTTTACTTGATGGATCTCAATTTTGCTGAACAAATGTAGGCGACATCTTTGTAAAAACCTCTTTCTTACTTTTACCAAACACTGTAAAATACACCGTCTTCACTCTCTCTTTTTTAAAAGCAGATAATTAAATTGGACAAGATAGACAAGAATCAACTGGCAGTTATCAACAAGTTGTTCTCGTCTGAAGTTATCTCACTCACTGTGTTCGGAGGGTGAAAGCCGCGCTGGTGATGGAGGTAGGGAGGTTTAGGCCTTTGGTAATCTCGCGCCATATTTTCTTATTGATGACTTCCACTAAGCCGCCTTTTTCGGTGACAAGCTTGTAGAGAGTGTAGAGATCCAACACCTGCTTCGCCATGATAGGAATCCGATTCACTGGAGTCCCTGCAGGAGCCGGGGAAAAAAGCACAATATCCACAATCAATGCCATTAACTCAAGCTCATTGACGAGCCTCTCGGCCGCTTATAAGGCCAATCAGTCAGGCATAAGTAAAACGTCCGACAGCTTCCCACTCCACTTAGCAAAAATATCACTTTTTGCCTTCAGTCAAAGGTCTGCACTGTTTCACCACCAGTGGAAAGAAAGATTCTGGCTTCCATGGCTTCTTATTTGTAGAACGAGTGTGTTTATATGTGTATATAACGAGTGCAATCTCAATTAGTAAAAAATATTTCACACCATATAATCAACTAAAAAAAAAAAATTTACCATGATTTAAAAAGTACCATAAAGCCCCGGAGATAATCATTTTGACAATAAAGAGCAAATGGCTTTTTTTTAAAAAGAACAAAAGTTGCCAAACATCTAAACTCTCAGATGTCGATGCTTTAACACTGCTCTCCTTCCAATTGCCAGTTCATTTGCTGAATGAAAAAAAAAACCTTGGTGATAATTTGTGCTCACGATTTAATGTTAGGTTGTAATGTGTGAAGAGGATAAGCCCTTTGTGTGCATCTGAGACCGCCTGACCTCAAGATAATTAACCTGTATTTTGCTGATAGAGTTCTATTGTGCCCATTGGATTTGCCATAATAGCAATCAATACGCAGAGAAATATAGAGCAAACAACAGCAAGCCAAGCCACAGTCTGAAAAGAGCAAGGAGAGCAGAGCTATGGTCTATCAAGGTAAAAACACATCAATTAAGACTTGTAATTACGGCTTCATTTTGCCTCTCTGGCATGTGAACTAAGAGACACTATTAAAACTAAAGATTTATCTGCCTTCTCTCTGAGACAATGCTGGCATTAGATCTAAAGTAGCACAAATGTCTAAAACAAATCGATTGATGTTTCTAACTTCTCCTCAAACTGACCACACAAGTCACTGAAGTAAAAGTAAGTATCAAGGGTCTTGATTTGAAAAAAATAAATAAATAATTGTTTAGAGCAGAAGTCCTTCTAATAAGGATTCAACACAATACCAACATTTTCTATTGTACAGAAAAAATAAAGAAAAGGTCTTTAAAGTCACACAGAAATGTATGAATATTAATAGAATATGACATATAACAATAATTAATTGAAATAATATTAATCTTGGCACAGAACACTATCTATATCCACTATATCCCTTTATCTGTTGCAAGTAGGGGTTGAACCGACCAGTTGATTAGTCGACGTCGACTAAGCTTGACGCCGACTAGTCGCGTTGATCACGTGACACTATGATTGTCACCATCAAGTGTGTGGAAATACTTCACTAAAGATGAAGCTTGTAAAAATGTCACTTGCAAAGTAAGTCTGTCCTGAAGTACAACAAAAGTACAGGTGCAATGCACACTCATCTGAAAAGGCATCCGCTAACGTTAGGTGAGGAATGCAAATCATCTCGACAGCAGTCAATTGACCCTTTGCAGGGAGTTTGATTGACAGGCGATCTGATAAATCATAATCCGCCATCCGCCATTTCTGTCCGACAAAGCAGTCAGGAGAGTTAGTAGATTAACGTTGGAGGATTTGAACTTGAAAAATGGAGTATACTGATGCCTTTCCACGGTTAAAACAACAATCATTGCTCCTTATGTTCATTCATGCTTATTTGATGCTATAAATTAATAGAAGGAAGAGATGATCAGTTCATGAGCAGCTTTAACTGAGGCTCTACAGCGATCTGTCAGACACATTAAAGAGCCACAAAACGGTATTTATTGTTTAAATTTCTTTATAAAATGACCAAATATGAAAGTTGAGACTTTGTTTAATATCAAAAGTAACTTGCTCCAAGTCAGTGTCCTCTCTGCTCCGCGATGTATATTTCACTGCGTCGGACATAGCAACAGTAACTAAAGGGAGCAGGTCTTGGCGAACGGTCACTTAGAAACTTTACTAAACATGCAAACCATGATCGGAAAGTAAAAACTGTGAATGAGCAGGACTGTGACAGTGAGTAAGCTTACAGCCTATCTTGTGTAAATGGCATTGTTATGCCAACATAATGCATCAATGCATTTTTTTTTTGCTCTAAAAAGGGAGTTATTGTTGCATTGTTACCGTTAAGTTCCAACATATAATGAGCTGTCTGTCAGCATCTGTATCATTTTCTGCTAATAAATTGCAAATTGTGGCATGTTGCAAAGCAGTCCCATCTCGTGTTTTTATGAATGACGTCAGTGACTAGTCGACGTCGACTCAACTTTTTGCAAGTGACATTTTGTATATACACATAAAAATGTAAAAATGTATGTCTTTTGCCTTTATTCAAACATATTACAATGTATTAATGCTTTTTTAAGCTTATTGCATAGTTGTGCTAAGAGTGTAAAACTAATATACGCTCTTCTGCTTTCAATTGTTTCATTTGTGATAACACAATGAAACATGCAGAATTGTGCAGACAAATTTTGTTTGTACTCATTATTCCCTCCCTATAATTCAATCAATCACTGTGGCTGGCGTTCACTATATCATTAGACATTATTGTGTGGGTTTTAGTGAAAATGGCCAAGAGGAAAGAGCTGTCCTCTGCAACCAATGAGGATAGTATCAAAATGGCTAAATCTGGTCAATTGACATTAGATAAGCTATTGCTCGTTTGCTGGATTTGAATGTCTGCAGAATTACTTCAATGCACCGCGAGACAGGTCAAATGGAGAATGTTTAGCACTGGGCCAGTCAAAGAAGTGAGCTATTTTAAAATCACTCATTTAAATGAACTTCCAAAGTGTGGGATCATGATATGTGCAATTGTAAGGAACCTCCAGTTTCATCTCGCACTGCAAGCGAGTATGGAGGATCTGTTTGTGAAGATTGAAAATGTGATTTCTAACACAATAACCATCACAACCATCATAAGCGAACATTTAAAGATTTTAATAAACAAATAAAAGTATAAGCCAGCAGCCCCTCGCGGACGTGATCACGCCACCGTTCTCGCGCCGTTTCGGTAAGTTGTACTGTATCAACATATCTTTTGATGTTCAAACATGTTTTTTCATGCTTTAACTTGTATTAAAGTGGAAGAGATGACTCGTGCTGCCGCTTGAACTGAGACGGCTACAGCGATCCGTTACGTCACATTGAGTGTCAAAATGGCATTTATTGATTGAATTTTGTGAGAAAATGGACAGAATTTGAAAGCCGAGAATTTGTTTCTTATCACAAGTAACAAAGCACAAAGCTCTTCGTGATTATTCGATAGGAGACGCCCTACAAATAATGTTTGGTCAAGGGAAAAAATGGGGACCTGGCAAAACTGGCTTGACCTACGGGTCAAATAGAGCCTATTTTATGTTGTTGTTGTTTTTTAACTGTTAATGCATTATTGTGCTGTTAACTAAATTCAACACTACATTTTCTTCACACACAGTATGAGTTGCAGTCTGACACGTTTTTTCCACCCCCTTTTGATTGACAGGATATTATCGGCCCTGATCATCGGCTGTTTTTAATGGCTGATTTTGAAAATAATTGCTTTTATCGGCCAATTATTGGACGATAAATCAGTGCATCTCTAGTATACTATATATATACACACACACATACATATACATTCTTTATTTCCATTTTTTGGTAACACTTTAGTTTAGGGTCCAAAGGCCAATTCTCACAATTAACTAGTTGGTTATAAGCTTGCATATGACTAGGATATTGGCTGTTTATTCAACCCGGTCTCACCCCAAAACGTCATATACTGACGGGTCTTGACCATACGTCAACATACGACGAAAAGGGTACCCCTATAACGTCAGTATGAGACGCAGACATAAGCGCACCAGCAGCGCCTCCTAGCGGTACCCTAACGCATACCTAAACCCAACCATACCCGAATCGTCACACATGGACGTTATAGGGGTACCCTTTTCGTCGTATGTTGACGTATGGTTAAGACCCGTCAGTATGTGACGTTTTGGGGTGAGACTGTTAGTTTATTAGTACTTATAAAGCACATATTAATCCTGCATGACCATATTCTTTATCCCTTAATCCTACCAATACCTAAACTTAAGAACCACCTTACTAACTATTAATAAGAAGTAATTAGGAGTTTGAGGCAAATGTCGTAGTTAATAGTGAGAATTGGACCCTAAACTAAAGTAGCCTATGACCCATTTTTATTAATTTAGTAGAATAAAACCCAGATTTCATGATAAGCTTAGTTTGCCTGTTTAAAACCTCAACCAAGTTTAGTGTGTTCTTCATCCCAATTTAACACACACCTTATATTTTGATGGTTTAATTGAACTTGTAGGGTAATATCCCCGTCGGTCATCACTTTTGGCCACTACTATGTGTATATATGTACGGAGTTAAAACACAAGGTAACAGTGTCCTTGTTACATGTGTTACATATACTTAGTAATAACAGTAAATTATGCATAACTACATGCAACTAACCCTCAACCAAACCCTAATCCTACCCTAACCCTATAGTAAGTACATGTAGTTAATTATTATTATTCAGTACTTAAATATATAATTACACTGTAACAATGACACGTTAAAATAAAGTGTAACCAAACACAATAATGCACAAATAATTATTTATTCCCATGCACAAAAGGCCAAACGAAATAAGGCTAGAGCAATAAATAAAACCTGTCTATACAAAAGCCACCTTTGGACTGAATCTAAACCTGGATAAGCGTCTTTAAAACAAGATTTACGAGCGCTCGATTTCCGAGGTGATGTATTCATCTCCTCTGGTCCCCTGAATAAGATGCAGTGAATAAAGGCCAGTACAAGCTTTTGTCATCCCTAACAATTTGATCTGCTCATGCATCATTATGACAATGAGTGATTATGGAGTGCAGAGAAACACGTTTTGCCGAGCTCACATAGCTGCCTACTGTTAATTGCTCACTGGCTAAAAAGGTTTAATTGAAAATGTGCTGAAGGGAATAAGCCAGTGTTGGGGCCAATCATCTATGTGGCTGCCTTCATCAGCAGTCTGCGTTTTCATCATTCACTTCAGCCAGATAATGGAAGGACAACGTGTCTGCGATTGCATGCTCTTCCGAAGCATGAAATGAAGGGCTAATTTGTAAACACAACTCTAGAAAAAAAATCTTTATCCAGGTGTATAAAACAGGCAAATTGCACTGACCAACAAGCTTGAGTAAGTCCTCTATGATGTGTTTCTCATGAACAGGTTGCTTTACATTACATTTATTCATTTGGCAGATGCTTTTATCCAAAGTGACATTTAAGAAACACTTCACGGTTTGCAGTGTGTGTGTGTGTTCACTACTCACTGCTCCTAATGTGTGTACACTAACTTGGATGGGTTAAATGCAGAGGACAAATTACGAGTATGGGTTAACATACTTCACATCACTGTCTATAAAGGCTAAGAGGCCGATTAAAGTTTTGCCTATATTCTTTCCATTTTCTTATAGTAAGAATAATAATAAAAATCTACCTAGGTTAAAAATGGAGTATAAGTGTAAAAAACAAAAAAAACAAAATTGGCCCATTGTAGTTAATAGTAAGAATCAAAATGTATATTTTCATTCTAGATTATCTAAGCAGAATGGCATTTCCACACACTTCAGGGTTGTGCTTTCACTGCTTTGAGAGTGTTATCAGCCTGACTTCCTTCCAGGGAAATTAGAGCTGAAAATACGAGTGAAACTGAGGGTGCTTTCACACAGGCAGTTCAGTTTGAAACGGGGCACGGTTCGCATGAAAAATTGCAAATGTGAAAGCTGTCATGCGGACCCGGGTGAGCACCGAGGTACCGAACCCGAGCTACCTAAAGGAGGTGGTCTGTGTTCGGTTGCTCTTGAACTGTGCCGCGATTCGCGTGAATGTGAAAGCAACATGGACTCGGGTTTGCACAAGTAACCTGTGCATGCGTTTTAGCCAATGTATTTAGTTCAATAAAACACATACTGTATAAGGGATGATGGTGTTGATGATTTACCTTGGATACGAGCGAGAGTGAGCTTGCAGTGTATTCGCGTATAGCGAGTGCAATCGGGCAGCAACTGAATGGCAATCCGCCGTCTCCTCTAAAGATTCAGCAAAGTAATACTTGGATTTACTCCAAGTGTCATTTACTCTGCTGCGTATAATAGCACCAAATTAATAACAAACAAAATATATTGACCATGTTCTGTTTTCTATTATGCGGAGTACATGTTTGTAATGACGCAAGATGAA
Source organism: Phoxinus phoxinus (assembly GCF_949152265.1). NCBI lineage: Eukaryota > Metazoa > Chordata > Actinopteri > Cypriniformes > Leuciscidae > Phoxinus > Phoxinus phoxinus. Next base: position 26,284,302 of record NC_136878.1, on the reverse strand, counting down.
AGCAAATACACCAGGGTTCAATAGAATCAAGTTGAGTCAAGTGTAAAAGCAGACCAACACTGCGGGGGGCGCTGGGAACAATTGGCCCCGGACCGCAGCAAACGTGCCCAGTGTGAAAACGCCCTAAAAGACTTGTTCTTCAAGGCCGCTGATGGCCTTTCATTCTCTTCATTAGTATTTCAGGTAATTATGAAAGCGTCAAATATTGATTTATTCAAAAGAAAGTGCTGATGCTGCCCTAAGATGTGATCAATTTATTGTTGCCTCCCTGTGGGAATCATGAATCAAAGTGGGAATTTATCAGTTTACAATGGGCAATAACACTCGCATTGTTCCTATTGCTTAAAGATCAGGGGTCGTAAATGAGCCCATCACTCCAAGTCTCTTCCACCATGGATGTATTTATTCTTTAGAAGCCATCAAGGCAACTTAAAAGAAAAGGATACAATTAAGTGATTTACATCAGTTGTTTAAATCTCATTTCTCTTCATATAATGAGACAACCACAGTAGAGCTAGTGTCAAACAAATAGGGGTTTCATAGCAGCACCATAAAACAAGAGTCTGTTTCTGAAAACTTCTGGAATCACATGATATCTTCATTTTGACAGAGGTATAATTTGCAGTACACGTTTCATTTACAGGTCTTAAACAGCTGGTCATAAATACTTCTCTCTATATAAAGCTCTCTGGGGGAGCAGGGAATATCATCTACATTCTTCCATGAGCGGAGTTAAACACAGGACTGTTTGTGTTGAGCTGTGAAATAGAGGCAGCCATTTTGATGTGAAAAAAGATACGGCCATCTCAGTACACACAGGGGCTTGCGACAAACGATTCGTATTTGACAGGTTATGATTGATGATGGCAAGGTCCGGGGGACACTGGGAAGGCCAATGACCTCTGGTCTCAGGCCAGGCCTACAGGGGACAACAGTCCTGGTACGAATTCACTCACAGCGGGGGAGAACCTTTCGTGCATTCGTTTTTAATGTGTTCCGGACACATAGTGAAGCTGAGAAGATTTCAACCACAGTTTTCATTTTCTTACTATCGTCAAGCTGTTACTTGATCCTGTGACTGAACTGACGTGGAACTTCTTTCTGGGAGGGAAATCTTTTGCTTTGGAAACATTTTGCATTTGCAACTATCCAAAAGTCTCTCTAACAAGAAAAACAGTAATATTGTGAAATATTATTACAATTTCAAATGTTTTGTATTTAAATTTCAGAATGCAATTTAAACTTATGATGGCAAAGCTGGATTTTCAGCAATCGTTATTTCCATCTTACATGATTCTTCAGGAGTCTTTTTTTTTTTATTCTCAATGTTGTGGCGCGTAATATTTTTGTGGAAACTGACATTTTTTTTTCAGGATTCTTCTTTCTGAACCATTACTTTTTTTATTTATATTTGGGCTGGGACATATTTTGGGACAAATATTATATACTAATTTGGATTACTTTTCAGGGTAATTTGAACTACTTAAATTAAATTTTCTTAATTATGATAGCTCTAACAACATGAAGGTAAATGATGATAGATTTTTCATTTTGGTGTGAACTATCACTTTAAGATTTGCTAGAACCAGAAACTGTTTTTAATAAATGTTACAACTCAAAATTCTTGCATTTTAGATATGTGCACAACAAATACGACATTATTCACACTGCACGTCAAAATACATTTAAGACGCGTGTCCTACTTGCATTCTGAAATCTTTGCTAGGTTGAAGCTCAGATTGCACAGTAACCAATACTTGTCAAAGATCTAAATATGAACTTGGTATCACTGATCATTGACCTTTCCTCTATTATACTGTACTGCTAAAATTTACCTACCAAAATAACGGCAGGTGGATCGTTTGCATGCGGTCATTCGTCTTGCTCATGTCAAACACACAAAAAAAATCAGGCTATTGATCGCTTTACAGACATTCAGTTAATATGTAAATGTAAGAGAGAACTGACGACAACAAAATTAATTTACACAGATGTTCCCTTAAGAACATCTAGCAATAAGTTGCACAAAAAACTCAAGTTTTGAAAACCTTTAGTGATAATAGTAAAATAAAAATGGCATTACAATTATTAAAACATTATTACAATAAATAATAATAATAAGCAGTAGATTGAAATGTTACCATACATTATTTGACCAAATATTTTAATAGTCATGAAGCCAAAATGCATAACTAAATGTTGGCAAAAGCATTACACTGGCCATTGCCAAATACAAAAAGAGAGAGCCCTAAAGCAGAGGTTCAAATCCTTTTTATCAGCTGAAACCTTAAGACCTTAATTATTTATTGTACGCCCTGATATTTTTAGTTATTCAAATATATCAATAAATATAATGAATTTTAGACATGCATGTCTACAGATGTTACTATTTTGAAAAAAATATGTTTAATTAAATTAATACAAGTGTCCATTTTTATATACATTTTATTTATATATAAAATATATTGTATATATTTATGTTTTTTATTTATTAAGACATTTCTATCACCATATAATCAACTTCCTGCATTACTATTATCACTAGTACTATTATTTGTGAACCCCCAGGCGGAATCAAAAAACCTAAAGTAAAAGGCAAAATCTTAATCACAACAAAACCTGCCGGATTACAGAATGTCAGTAATACAGATAGTATTCGCCAGGAAACCTGTTGTTAACGTGTCAAAGAGCTGCGATCATGAAGTTCAGGAAAGTCGGGAAAACACTCTCAGCAAGTGCAGCTTTTAATAAGAGCTGTAATGTGATATTAGCTGTTTGTGTTATCGTCTCAAATTGCAACATGCCATTAATCTTATTCAATCCAAATATGTCTTGAAATGTCATTTATAATATGCAGTATGTCGCTTGTAATATGATCCCTACCAAATTTCAAACAAGAAAAACCACTAACGATGTGCTGCTATGAACACCCATCTCAGTGGGGGCAGCATATTTGACATTTTCACAGGAGCAAGCGATTTTGCTCTAGTACAAAGAAGTACACTCAGGATTATCAAATTATCACCGGTCACTGTTGAAGCTCACACAGAAATTTGAAGCTTCCGAGCGAAGGAAAATGGACCTATGACAACAACGTGTACAATCAGATATGATGAATTTAACCACAGTCACTGACAAAATATCCCATAGTACTACTGTGACTTTGACTTTTTGATTGCCAAAAATAACATATATCCATATGTAACATCTATGTTTAGAGCGGTAGGTGTAGATTTGCAGAGGCACAATCTGTTTCTATACTTCAGCCTCATAAGCCCCAGATACCCATCTACTGACTGAACATGTATCGTGAATCTCTGTCACAATGGTCTCATCTCAGTTAACAAACAGCTCCAACTGTCGTTCACAAAATCACCATAATGAGTGACAATGTAATATGGAGAATGTTAAATGGGAGTTCCCATTCTATTCATGCTGTCAGTGTGATAAAACAGCAAACTCGGTCATTTAACACCATGGAGACCTGATGGACTACACAACAGTAAAACAAGTACAGCAGGTAACCTGGATAATGTGCTGAAAGATTCATTTATAATAGGCAGATCCATAACATAAAAAAGCTTTATTCTAAAACAATAGGGCAGATTTAGTTTTTTAAGATTAAAGTGTCAAACATAGAAAACATGAACTGATAGTTAAATGAAAGTTTGTTTAAAATACCCCAGGAGCATTAAAAAGAGTTGTTTTACCAATCTGTATTAAAGTAAGTGAACCCTTGATGAGTGCATTAGGTGTTCTATACGGATCAATACAGATTTAGACATCAAGCATAAGAACAGGCAGCAGAGGCAGATTTAATTATATTTGATCTCATGCCTGAGCTGACGGGAAGAGCTTCACTTCGCTGCATTCAGGCATTTTTATGTGATGGCATCACTAGACTGGGTGACTCCTCGTTGGCTGTCTCAGATGGATTAGCCCATGGCGCAATAACAACAGCATGAACCGCGATAAAACCTGGCCTGCATTCCTGTCATCACAAATTCAAACAGATGAGACAAGAGTTAAATGACAACTCAATCCTCTCTGTCATCTGTCGCCTCTCAGGAAAAATACATCAGATATCCTGTGACCTGTAACTGCCTCAAACTTTAAACTAAACCACCAAGGTGGAGTTCTGCTAAAACAAGAAAATCTGTTGCAAAGATAGTTTGACTAGTCAAAAATGGCCACACATGATGTATAAACAAAGTATACTACAAAAAACTGGTATGGAAACTGTAACTGGTATGGAAAGCTTCAGAAAAGATTTACTGTGTATAATACTAACTAACTATTATTTTGATGATTGATTAATCTAACAATTTTTTTTTAACGATTAGTTGAATAAATCTATTGATTATTTTTAAGATTAATAAAAATTATTTTCTGATCAGTCGATTAATCCTTTACTTCCCCAAACAATAAATAATAACCGTAACTTCTGCCATTAATATTTCAATTTTTTTTTTTTTTTTACAATAAAAACTAAGTGCAAAGAATTAAAAGGTATCTATCAGTAATACAAATGTCCATGATGGCTCCATTCATAGTCGCTGTTTGGGATTGACAGCAAGGAGTGAGTCTTGAAATGTTTCGTTCTTAAAAAGTCAAATACACACAACATTGTCAAAATGGCCATCTTGGCAAGTATTAAGTTAAACACAGTTTACGTTTTGGAAAGTAAATAGTTGAGAAAAAACGCATGATGTGTAACAGTGTATTGGATCCGTGCACAAACTCTTAAAGTGACAGCAGCCTAATATTCCTGTCATGTTAATAAAAGAACAAAAGACAAAGAAAATCACTCTCTGCTCTTGACTGAATATATTTTGTAACTTTAATGGTAAGCATTAATATGTATTTAATTTTTACAATGAAGACTAATGAATAATGAAGACTATTATTGCGCCAAGGGAGAGTGACCTTTCATTCTGGGTGCTTAAATACCACCCACTGAAGTGCAGCTTCACTTGAATTCAAAACATTTCAACCTGCAAGCAAAGGTTTTAGAGTCACAAACAATGACAGCAGAACAGAGAGCAAATTTGTGCGTGTGTGATGAAAACGGCACAAAGGCAAACAAAAATGTACTTGAACTGCAAAGAGGTTTGCTATTAATTACTTTATTTTTGTAATTAAAACAGCTTTAAGAAAACTTTTTGTTTGCAATATTTTTTTTTTAAATACAATATAATTATTTTTGCTCTCAAACACAGTATGTTTGACTGATTAAAAAAGACAAAAGTAACAAGAGTAACTAATTATAATAGATTATAATTAGTAATGCTATGATTGCAATTTCATTTGACTTTTTACCTTTTCAAAACTTGACCTTATTCTTGAAAAAGGCTTATTATGCTATTTTTTTTTTTTTCTCTATTTATTTTAATGTGGCATCTTTTTGAAAAGGGAAACAACATTTATCAAATTAATTAATTAAATTATGAATAAATATATAATATATTCATTTATTATTAATAATGTAAGTAATCCAATACTGTACATTTTCATTGTACATTGCTGGATATCTCCCCTTCGTGGATGCAAAACTTGTAACAACAACAACAACAACAACAACAACAACAACATCATCATAGCACTAATACTGTATGGAGTGCATATGGACAAAAGCATGAAGTGAGCTCTGAATAGCCAGCCGTCACAATGTTGTGAGCTATTCAGTAATAATAATATTACAGAAAATCTGCAAGGATTTTATTGAGATCCTGCTAAGTACCTCTAGTGTAATGTGTAAGGAAGCCACAGTCACAACTGTTAGAAAAGCACATCTGTCATTGTTCATGGATTAAGAGTGTTTCTTGCTAAAAAAAAAAAATTCTCAGAAAACAAGCTGCTGCATTTTCTGTTTGTCTTGCAGACCACTGCGCCTGACAAGTTCATAATACAACTTTTCATTCAATCATACTCAAGTACATTTCAAACAAAAGTGGTGTGATATTGGCTGTATATGTTATATTACAGCTATGGCTTTTAATGTACAATAAATCAAAGTGAACAGATAAACTTAAATGAAAACTAAAAGGAGGAAAATCCTCTGAAGAACAGAATTATATATTACATATTCTATTCTATTTGGAAGCTGATGTATTACTTTGTTTACACTACCATTCAAAATTTTTGGGGCAGTTACGATTTTTACTGTTTTACTCTTATACTCTCCAGGCTGCATTTATGTAATCAAAAATGCAGTAAAAACAGTAATATTCTGAAATATTACAAAAAATGTCTAATTTAGCATATATTATATATTTATTATTATATTTTATTTTATTTAGAAATATATCATCTTCATATTTGATTGTATTATGAAAATAATTGAATGCATTGTTTGCTCACATAGATACTACAAAAGTGTAACAAGTTTACGGAAACAAAATCAACTTGGACGTTAACCAAAATGACAGTGAATATACACCATATTAGCAAAACAGAAGTTTTGTAACATATTACAACAAAGACGGTCCTGTGTACTTAAAATAGCTCTGTCCTGTCTTGGAAAGTCTTCAAAGGCTGCAAACTTCCTCATATTATGCAGGGCCATTAATGCCTCTATTTCCTCTATAAAATATCGGAGACTGATCGGTGGGAAAAAACGTCTCCGATGATGTAGCTCCCTCCTCAATAAAGCAAAAAAAGATTCATTATGCTATGGCGGCTAACATAATGCCAGGATGCTGCCTTCCCCACTGTGGCAAGGTCATCCCCTCAGGGATGTTTTCACATAATCTGAGAGTAATTATAAAACAAACAGCAGAAGCCGTTGTTTCAGATAGCATCAGGGGCAGAGACACGCCACAGTGGCAGCAACACTTCAGAGAAATGGACGGTTCAAGCAGGAAACCTGAAAAAGCCTATCACAATAGTATCTACACATTCTCAGCCTTTACCAAAACAATAAACCCTGCATTTCTATTGTTGGCAAGACTGCAGATGGGTGCTTGGACATTTATGATGCTTTGTTCCCAAACACAGGTGGCACACAATTATATCAAACCTACTTTTTCCAATTGCTCTTATGAAATGAGATCCTTGTTATATTAATTCTTTTAAAAATACTGAAAACCTTATATTTATAAGCTTGTTTTGTTATTTGCTTTGCTATGAAGATCGGTGAATACAATTGTACCTGGAATATGGCTAAAATATCACCCGCAAGTCCTATAATTACCATATGTGAGCCTTATCATCTAAAGGCAACATGTGGTTTTGCAATGTGGGTGTGAAGGGGTGTGTGCTTCTGCCATTCGTGATCTGAATAGCTGTACATAACAAGACTCACCTCTTTTTTGCATGAAACTGAAGAGATCGTCAAGAAACTCCTTCCTTTTCTCATCATCGTCCAGTTCGTATAGCTGTGAAATGAAAAAGATGCTTTTTTTAGTATTGTGATGATTTTGCTTTGAGTTATTACAGTTATGAAGTTTTAAACTGTGAAGCATATACAAGACACCCCATCTATCGTTAAATGCATTATATTAAGGCTGGATGCTAATACATCCACACCAGTGGGAAACCACATGCATTTTAAGGGCGCTTTTCAATTTATTGGCATATCCATTATGTTTTCTCATCCTGTCCCCGCTCTCTGAATGGACATGCTCAAAAGAGCCTTTTAAAAGCCATCTCGTGAAGGAGAAGACTGCAACCTGATGGAAATATGTTCCTCAACCTTCACTTTCAATAAGTCTTAGGCCACGTTAACAGGCGGGCAGGTCGATACAGGAAGACAGAGGGATGACCTTTGGAAACAGCGGGGCACATGGAACAAGGCCCCGGAGATAATAACCGATCATTTAGGAGTGTATTAGCTGTCACCAATATTAAAGGACCAATGCAATCAATGCCTCGGAAAAAGGTACAGTGGGTTTACCGTGTGAATACGACACAACAGGCTTTTACCCATATGTGACATTTCCAAACCTGCAGCACGAATAAAACATGTTCTGATCGAAATACGACAAGCAAACAAAGAAAATCGCATGAATGAAGCTCTAAAATGCAGTAAAGCCTGTCAAGTGACCTGCACCTGATATGTCAAAATCTATGTGCTTCATAATTTTAAGATGTATGGCAAGGTGACATTTGAATCTGTTCAGCGGTTGTCCATATCTGTGGGTTTAATCGGTTTGTGTAGATCAACTGTGTGGCAGGTTGTTGAGCGACATAATGTAAACCCTAACGAAACAGGCACAGAACGTGTAACATGAGAATTCGGCTTCTCTTAAAGTATGCAGATTTAAACGCAGATGTTGCGCAAGTAAGACAAGAAAACATTCTGGGATAAATCATTCAAGGGAAAATATACATTCCAAAACCCAAATTGGTTTGAGATATTTTATCAAAACATTTTAAAATAGCATTTCTCATTTTTAAACAATACCAGGTGAATTTGTCCACATCTTAAATACATTGCTCACTTTTATCTATCCAGCACTCTGCCCTCTTCACTTGAGGTGCCAGGAGCTATAACAGTAAATTAGAGATTCATTAAGATTGAGGTGATGTAATTGTGACACTGTCACTTTCAGAGGCCATCGCTAAGCTAGGGTGACCAGCAAAGGGGTAATTAATGACGTCTACAATGTTGCATTAAATATTAACAGATGGAAAATACATTAGAGCACTGCTTCACCTTTGAGTGGTCCATTACGGTAATATTAGGTCTATTCCCAGCATCATGACTGCAGGAATGCAGAGCACTGATGCATGTAGTCTCACAAGACTCACGTTAATCTATATTTTGGTGTGACATGATTTATATGAATTTGAAATCACTGATTATACGGCATAATCTATTTTGTTAAATTACATACAGTGTTGTCCAAAAGCCTGTGACTGCACTGGTGAGCTGAGATTTAAAATCTAATTTATGACGTAAATTATAAAATGAATCAGAAATATTAAAGATTCTCCACTATCTCTAATAGCAGATATTCTCAAACCATGCTGGAGAATTTGATAAACAGGTTTTAAACAAAGGGAGTGCAAAGGGACAATGGGAGACAATCCAAATAATTCACTTTCCAAATGCATTTATTGTGCTAATGACATAATGTCTTAATTAAATTATAAAAATTATAAATATACCTAATTAACTGTTCATTGATTTAAACCTCCCTCACTATCTGCGCACAAGTCACATGTCTATGTCATTCATAAGCCATTCTGTCGTTCCTTACTGATCTACTCAGTTGCTGAGCACATGTGTGTGATCATTATAAAGCGCCTCAATGATTCCTTGTAGTTTCGAATGACACAAGCTGCTTATAGTGTCAAGCCCCCGAGGCTGCTGTTACACTCTGTGATCACACCCTGACTCAACCTTCAGCAACTACCGGTTCAACATGTATGGACCAACAAAATATGGATGAATTACAATCAAAATATGCCATTGATTTATCATTGCATTTATTTGCACAACTCATCAAAAGCAGGACATACAAAGTAAAATATGCTTTTAATCTTGATCTCAGTATATCACTCTTCTTTAAGTGTTATTGCTGAAAGAAGTATCTCGCCGGGATTTCAGTAGAGGGAGCTCTTGACAACACAATAAATGATCACACGCAACTGAAATGTTCAGCTTCTACCAAGACATTGTTACCAGGGCTCTCAGGACAAAACCAGACCTCTCCTGACTGACATTGAGGGGTCCAGCAAATCAAGGACACTGACTCCCAGAGTAGGAAAAAAAAATATTGTGTTGTACAATTAATGTCCAAGAGAGACAAGTTTCACAATCCTTATATCAGGTACGTTGGCTGGTGACAGGGTGACATTCTTTGTGACTGAACACACACACACACACCGCTCATTTTGACAAAAGCAATGAAGGGGGAGCTGGGATATGACTTTGAACCCAGTTAAAATGGAGCTTCAGGCAGTCTAGAGCTGTTACATGTCATACTAAAACCTGGAAGCTCAGCAGAGAGACTGACTGTTGACCTAAAAGTTTGGAAATGCTTTTACTTCTATACCTCGTGACCTCTGTGACACTGCAAATAATACACACTCACTCTGTGTTATACTCATGGGCGTGCTCATTCAAAAGTTCGGCTAGCAGCACAGATGTAAGGGAAAAATAAAGGTAAAAGTAAAATAACTTTAGGTGTAAATATTAGTGCCCTTTTAAACATATTTTTATTATGATCTTTCCATGAGCTCTCACAAATACCCAATTCTGATTAGTCAATCGTGGCATTCTGTTGTCAACATTTTTTGTAAAGTAAAATATTACAATTTCTACCTGATAAAATATTTTTCAACTTGGCATAACTATAAAAATGTGTATTCATAAAATGTTTAAAAACGGCTAAATAGTTACACGATTTTATCAATTTATATGACTTTGCCAGTTATAGGAATTACACTTTTAAAACGATTCTTATTGAGGGGGTGAATTATAATAAGAATCTTGATTTTCAGTAGTTTCAGCTTATTTTGCTGCTTCCTTTTTCTTTTGAATAATTTTGATTCATCTTGTGGCCCCTGGCTGAGAACCAGTACGCTGGCAAAACACTTCATGGCTCTCAAAGCACTCTGCAGTCTCTTTATTCTCACTAAAAAACTAATTAAAATCAATGTTTCATGTCCATTTATTTATTCATTTGGTAAACAGCTTAATAAAAACATTTATAATATACAGTATATTGGTCATTACCGCAAAATAAATGGATCACCCTGTGAGGGTATATTTTGTGATAATGACCTACAATATGCCTAATGTAAGCTTAAACCAAGAGTAAAAGTACATAATTGCTGTTTATATATATATATATATATATATATATATATATATATATATATATATATATATATATTTATTAATTAGAGACCACTGTCCGTAACTGGAGATTAAGAACAAAAAGTTAGTGGAATATATAATTTTGAAGGTAACAATCACCATCTGTGCTAACAACAAACCACTAATTAACAAGCATCAATACTGAAAAAAAAAAAAAAAAATCCCATGACAATAGAATCGATCACAAGAAGCTCCCTCGTTGTGTGTGGCACTGATAGTGTGTGTGTGTGTGTGTGTGTGTGTGCACTGGGTGCCGGAGCTCCTAGGAAACTGCTGGGCTTAGTGTGGCTCTGTGTGTTTGAATGTGAGTGTGTGAGAAGCACAGGCGCAAGGGAGCAGGAGTTAATTAGAGAACAACACAACTGGTCACGCTGGCACTGGTCCAAACTGGCCGACTGCCAGTGCTGCTTTCATTCCATTACACACACACACACACACACACACACACACACACACACACACACACACACACACACACACACACACACACACACACACACACACACACACACACACACACACACACACACACACACACACACACACACACACACACACACACACACACACACACACACACACACACACACACACACACACACACACACACACACACACACACACACGCACACACACACGCACGCACACACACGCACGCACACACACGCACACTCAGCTGACATAATGAGATGTGTAAGCTAATATGAAGAGCTGATCTTTGTCTTTCCTTGATGGAGTTCCTCCTAATGGCATTTGATCGGGTACTTGAGCTGACGGACTGGATTAAGTGGCAGTGAGTTGAGCATGTACTGGCAGAGCTAAGTGTTATTTTACAGGGCCAGTGCAGGATGCCTCTTTAACTCCCACGTGGGAGGTGTGAGAAAGGCCCTTCTGTGATGAGCATGGACCTTTGCCCAGACTAAATCAGATTGTCATGGTGTACTTGTGTACGAAACTGATTTGTTGGACTTGACTTGAAATTAAAATGTATAATGTCATCACATACTGTATTTATTAAATATTTTACAAGGTTGTATGTATTACAGGCTAAAATAAAAAATAAAATAACCACTAAACTGAATATCATGACAATATTTTAGGTAATTTTCAAAAGTGTAGCTTTTTAAGTAACAAGCTACATTTTCAATAATTGCAAGATCGAAATCACTTTTTTGTCACACTGTATGGAAAAGTGGTTATTTTTTGGGCCGCCTATTAATTATCCAGGTCACTTACTGCACTCAAATAAAATTTATATCAAATAAACCTTACCTAAACATTATGGTGGATTATTATTCTATTATAATAAATATATAAAAAATATTAAAACATTGAATAATTAGAATAAAAATTATAGGTAATAATTACAAAAACAACAATAATTATTATTATTATGATGTCATTAAAATGCATGTCATTATTTTACATATAAAGTGAAAATTAGCCCATGATTTACTGACCGTCAAACCATCCTATAGGTGTATATGACTTTCTTCTTTCAGACGAATACAATCGGAGTTATATTAATAAACACCCTGACGCTTCTGAGCTTTATAATGCCATGAGTTTGGGTAAGAAAAATATTCACGCTACAAAGTAAAATCTAGCTTCCGACCAAACGGCCATACGCAGTCTCCTTGTGTCGGAAGTAGCGTAGTGCGTCATGGCGTAGCGCGAATATCAACAGTACGTCCGCATTACCTGCATAAGTTGTGCTTTACACTTAAGTCGAATTCATATGTTCGTTTGGCCGGAAGCTAATTACTGTTTGATTTTTTTTCTTTTTTCTTTACTTTGTTCAGCACTTTGGATACAGTAGCTCTGCTATGTTTAAATAGTACAGTACAGTAGCCGTCATATAATGCAATCCTGGCTCAGAAATCAACCGTCACTTCTGCTTTCATCAAGAGAATGTGGGGATGGTCCATTAACTTCTTACCATTTTCTTTCACCATTTTGTTTTACTGTGTGATTTGCGGACTAACGCTTTGTCCATGAGATTGCAAAAGACGTCTGAAGCTACTCTGCCCAACCTCAAGTTCCACAGAGATGATCAGATGTAAAAAGGTATCTGAATAAGACCCTTTTTCAGTCTTTGCAACTGTTATTTCCTCACATCTTCTTCTGATAATTTTACCTTTGACATTAATGAAATTCACTGTGCTAGAGTGCCACAGATTGATCTCATGTAGGGATAAGAAAAAAAGAAAAAAGAAAGAGAATGTCGGCTGTCTGACAGAATTTAAGACACTTTAATGGCAAATCCCCATAGTGCAATTAAGGGATTAGGCTGAAAACTGCTCAGCACTCACATTTCGCTCTTTAATTACAAGTGAAAAACACAGCAAATCTTCAGTCACTCAAGCAGAGCCCCATGAATTATACATAATCTGACCAGGACATTTTCTGTATGTGTGTTTTCCATCAATAATTTAATGTAAAAGCATGTAGCCATCTTTCAAAGGTTTGTATTTCCTTATGGCAGTATGCTGGTCCCGGATTACAGACAGTGGCTTCAAACCTGACCTTTGGGAGGATGTACAGAGAACGTTACGGCAGGCGCTACATAATGGATTTATCAGCTTACACATACAGTATCATACAGGGGTGATTGTTGCCTTTTTCTTAAAACTATTAAAAGTGAAAGAGTCATAAACACTATAGTGATGACTGAGGAGCAACTGATAAAGCTTTATTATACAGAATAAAATCTGAATGTACCCAAACTGTACATTGCATTCTTGATTACTGATTAACTATATAAAGCAATAAAAAATGCTTTTGAAATTGTAGAAACATCACAATCAAAGTGTCACAGGTCTTTTGTGGCGCTTCTCTCTGTCTGATGTTGTGAATAAGTGAAATATACATATGTTTCGGTATGCTGTTGTGGGAGTGGCGTATCTACTGTATACTAGTCTCAGCCGCAGACGGTCCAGTGAGCATCTTATGAATATCACACACAAAACTTGAAAGCTTGCATGATCTGGCAAACTCTAATCTGATTGACTGTCTTCATGCACACAGATATTTTATCCAGGACGCATTTACAAGGTACTGGACTGATACAATATTTGCTTTCTTGAGGAAGAACTAATCACTGGATTTGCCAAAGTTTATCAGATAAGAGACATCTAGAAATTATGATGACACATCCACTTTACACAACCAAGGTTATAGTTTGTTTGTTTTTTACAGTAAAGTTAAATGATCTATCCATCTTTCTTTCTTTCTTTCTTTCTTTCTTTCTTTCTTTCTTTCTTTCTTTCTTTCTTTCTTTCTTTCTCTTTCTTTCTTTCTTTCTTTCTTTCTTTCTTTCTTTCTTTCTTTCTTTCTTTCTTTCTTTCTATCTATCTATCTATCTATCTATCTATCTATCTCTTCATGACAGTCAATCTTCCTATCAAAACTCCTGTTGATTCCTCAACTGATTCTTTAATATATATATAACATGTATTGAAATGTGTTTATACTACAATCACATGAAAGTATTTATCAACTTATGTATTATATATTATCCAGCTCTATGTATCTGTCACTTGAGCAGAGGCATGTGACGCTATCAGATTTTCTCATTACGAAAATTGCTAAAGCTTTTAACACCGCATACATAGCCTGTTATTTTTAAAGGGGTAACTGTTATTTATGCCTTTCTGTAAGTGCCACCATGCTTCTCATCCATGCTGGGATTGTTTACATCAGAGTGCACATGCCTGTTTTACAAAATGGTGTTAAAATGAAGCAGTTATTGGAAACGAAGCATTCTAAAAATACATTATTAAAGGGTAACTAAACCCTAAAACTAAACCCTTTTTTTTAGTTAATGATCTGTAAGACTGGGGCTTTATTAGTGCTGTTCATTGATTTGAGTAAATGTTTTGACATTTGGGTATAAAGTAGTACCCAAAGCAGTAATATACTGTTAGCCAATATCCCGATGCCGTCCACACTGCTGAGAGTGACGTGTTCAATAAAAAAATAAAAAGATAAAAACAGAGGTTAAGAAAGCTTCTGATGTGGATATGTTTGACTAAACTGCAATTCAGCACTCCAGTCACGTGACATCAAGTTTATTAATATAACACTTTATACAATAGATTTCTTGTTGTGTCAGTGTCTCTTTCAGTTCAATTTCTACTCTAAAGCAACTCTCCAGTGTGTTCATGTTTTTACTCGTGTCTGACCTCGACAGTCAGAACAAAAGAAACGGACTTGAGAAGAAGGCGTAGCCTCTGGCCATGTTCACACAGCAACAGAATTTGGTTGTCAGTGTACTTGGGTCTTTCATACGTTCATACACATTTCAGTTATTTACGGGAGTGATGACTGTATTCTATTACCGAACTCACACCAGTACATTTTCAGGACTCACAACCGCATTCCTTGCGCTGTGTGAACTGAACCGGACTGGACAACTAGTTGTCTGTCTGTCAAGTCACACAGTGCAAGAGAGAGGCTCTGTGCTGCACAAACACATGCACCGTGTGTCACAGGTTTTCGTAGGGCTGTGCGATATAGCAAAAAAATTATCACAATATAATTTTTCATATAGTTCGGTATCGATAAAAAAAAATGTATAGCCTTTTTTTAAAAAGACAAATAGAAAAGTCACGCCATCTTTAACTTCGCAGTCCACTTACAGTCGAATGGAATACACCTTCAGTCAACATGATGTGTAGAGCGCAGTTCATGGTTGCATAGTGGTTTTACTTTAGGTAAAAAGCTTTGCAGCGACAGAGATATGAGCTGATATGAGCTCCACCAGAGCGGATCCCGTCAGTCTTGTGTTCTATGCACAACTCAAATGCTACGCTCTCCACCCAGATATTAAAGCTGCTGTCGGTTAATGGAAATTTTAACTTGCGGCTCGATTGGACTTTTGCCATGTGAAAACATTTCAGTTTTATGGATGCTGCCGTGATATTACTGTAGCTATGGCTTCTGGTAAGAGAATACTCCTGTTGAACGTTCATACAGACAGTATTCAAGACGTAACTATAATTTGCTGTGTGAACAGGACATTTCAAGACTCACACCTGTAAGTAAATGCGGTTGTCAATCCCCAAAACTGACAGCGTTAACGTACACCTATCTATTACATAATCACCATGGATCAATGGTAGTTCAAAGGCATTTACCAGTCAGACTGAACTTTTCCAGAAAGTTCACTTTGGCAAGCTGTTTTGAACTCCTAAAATGAACTCCAACTTTGTTTGGCCTAATTTTGTTCGAAATAACGTCCCACCAATTCTTCGATTTTACTTGAAGTAGGCCTATATCGGGCTTTAGCCAAATTGAGAATACCTGAACCTATGACACCTCTACATTGTCTCTACATCTTGATGCGAATGAATCATGTGACCCTAACTCAGTGAACAACATAAGAAAAACCTCCAACATTGTGTTTATACTTTGTTGGTTATAATCAAAGGATTCGCAAGTGTGCAGGAATCGCGCCGAACAAAAACTCTGCCATTCTGGGCAGTGTTGAATGGATTCTGTCTCACTTAAACACATCTGATTGGCCATTATGTTCACACACTTAACATATATGTCTGTGATTGGTTACAAAGCTCAAAGCTGCAAAAACGTGTTGTAAATAGAAACCTTTGACGCTCTTCACAGAGTGCAAACGTACCAGTACTGCAGAACGGCCTTTGACGGGACAAAGATTCATTTTGGCAGCCGCCAAATTATTATTTCAATGAAGGAAAAAACTTGCAAGTGTACAAAAGAGCTTTCCGTTTAAACGCACATGTATGAAAGGGGTGTGTGAGCTCTGTGTCTGGAAAGGTGGAAGGTTAGAGTAGTCTACCGACCTCTCCTACTCATTCGTTATTTCTTTTCTAGTGTCGCCTTTAGTTGTTATACAATGACTCAGCCCTATTATTACCAGCTTCCCCTTCATCTTTGCTTCTTCAAAGCCACATGCCCTCTGGTCCTGTATAATACAGATTTAGTCACACAAAATCATTTGGCCAAATCATCTTATTATTGCTGTCAATCTTTTATCATGAGATATATACTATATGATGTTTTTTTCCTGATGAGACCTGTATGAGACCTCTTTCACATGTCATTTCTCGCCGCTCCCTCAGAATTAATTACGACCCACACTAACATATCATAAGCTCTTATGAAACCAGGTTTTACAACATAACATTCCACCTGTCTCCCATTACCTACAAAAATGGGACATCTAATCTTGATAGATAAGCAAGCTTCTAGGCATTTAATTCAACACTGGGTTAATTCAACTATTCAATGTGTCCCCATAAATGGGCTCAAAAGAGCGCCTTTTGAGTACAATTAATGTGACAAATGTGTTGGGCGTGTGTTTGATGGATGGCGCCCACACCCAAATAGTTTCTTTACATGAAAAAGAAATGTGTGTAGGAGTCATGTTTTCAGATTAAATGGCTCATAACGCATCAGGCAATCCGATGATAAATTACCAATCAGGGGTTGGGACTACACCAGAAAGATAATACAATGACAAACAAAACTACACCACCTGGCGAAAAAAACAAAAACATTAAGTGGATGACTCATGAATGAAAATTTCAGAGATACCAACATTAAATGCAGATAATTAAAACCATATGATCACTAATCATTTGCCATTTTTAACAACATTAACAATTACAAAACCATCACCACAGTCAAGCTAAAAAAACATGCCATTATGTTTTTTTAATTATAGATGACTACATATAATTATAACTATATATAAATTTTGTTGTCATAAATATTAAAGTTTTTGTGGTATAATGTACCACATGGCTGAAACACAAACCATTTTTCAAAAACACTTACAACAAAAGCCATGCTGATGATCAAATGTATAGTATGTATCCAGTACTAGTTGGGAAAATAGACCGAAAACAGGCCATGAGAAAATATATCATATGGATTTGCCTTTAAATGCTAATCAATAATTGCATCATTATGCTGTAGCGATGACCCACACAGCATAAACGCAAAGAGAGGCTGCTGACATAAAGACTGTACCATTGATATATTGATCGCCTCCCCCAATCATTAATTTATGGAAAAATAGACTCAGCACAGTCTTGTGAGAGACGAGGGCTTTGTTTTATTCTGAAGCTGAGGGGAAGCGGGCTCTGTAGTGATAATAATGTCATCTGCCTGCCATCATGGTCTTCAAGGTCTTCATGGGAAATAAAGGGCTAGTTGTGTGTGTGTGTGTTATGGGGGAGTACCGTGATCTCTAATGCAGACATGACAGGAGAGGAAGAGAAGCTACATCTCTGGCCTTCACCTGTGTTTGAGCCAAGACAAGGGTCAGGCATGATTTATGCAATAAACAGTAATGAGGATGCAAGGAGTCTTCCTGCTATCTGCATCTGTGTGAGTAAAGATGTCACACAAATTACAAGCCAAAATATTGGTCTAGTCTACCACAGAATCTTGAAAAATATATTTTGATTACCGGTAATTCGATTTATTAAATGTATTTATTTTACTTTTTTAATTTTTTTTATTTTTATTATTGTTGTAAAGTAATTATTTTGCTTGAATTTATGTTTAAACAAAGCTACACACGCACACACTTACTGAACTACTAAACTGATTCCCCTCCCAGTTCACACAAAACAAATCAATGTACATTAATGCTATATTAATATAACATTCTTATAAAGTGTTATAAATACAGCGGATAAATGACACAAATTAATATAATTCATCACATTATGTGGGAATATAGTTTAATAATAATAATGAGATGTGAGTTGGGCGGACCCTTCTCGACCCAGTAATTCAAACACTGACTTCCACCATTTACATGATACAATTGATACTGACAACTAAACCCCCCCCCAAAAAGAGAGAGAGAGAGAGAGAGAGAGAGAGAGAGAGAGAGAGAGAGAGAGAGAGAGAGAGAGAGAAGAAAACAAAGTTAGTTTGATGATCTACATGAGAATCAATGGAAGGGAAGAGACACAGTATGATCGGCTGACACGAATAGGCCACGCCCTGATCTCTGTCCAGTGACAGCCTCAGAAAACAATGTTGAGAATGCCTGTGTGCAATTTTGCCACCGAGCACATTTAGAATCCGATCCTACAACTGATATGAACATTGCTACAGCTATAGGGAACTTAACAGAACATTCAGTTCTGTTCTGAGTAACAGTGTCTGTTTGTCTGGACATATACATAAGCTTTCATTTCGGAGTTTGGCAGTTAGCGTAAGCTCATAGGATCTTGATTCTCTTTGGCCGTTTCCCACACCATCCCGTCATTAAAATTTTCTGTCCCTCATCATTTCTTTCGTCCAGTGACTGGGGCCCCTCCTCCATCCTGTTGTAATTGTGTGATGTTTACCCTCCAAGCCCAAGGCCATGTCTCTAATTATCCCCACATGAAAACTGGAATGTCCAGCACTGTCATTAAAAATAGAGCTAATACCCAGAGCCCCGCTAGCAGCAAAAACAGGTGTGATCGTTATAACCAAACCCCGAATCCTTTCCTATTTAACTTCACACTTTATTGTTGGATCAAGTAAAACAAATTGAATTCCCTACTTATACATTTGTAACTTTTGAAAGTTTGTAATGCTAACATGCTAGCTATTCAGTTTCACTGTACGGCAGGAGAGAGCTCCTTCTAGCTCAGGTCAATAATGCATGCCGAACGCAGGACTAACGAAGCAGGCAAATGTTTAATCATTGCATACAACACAAATGGCAGAACGAGGCCACATCCACAGAATAGTGCAAATGCAACCTCAGCAGAAGCAC
This sequence comes from Phoxinus phoxinus, assembly GCF_949152265.1. NCBI lineage: Eukaryota > Metazoa > Chordata > Actinopteri > Cypriniformes > Leuciscidae > Phoxinus > Phoxinus phoxinus. The sequence continues at coordinate 26,264,710 of NC_136878.1, read as the reverse complement.
TCAATGGCCCAAACAATGAGGGCTTTCGTTCCCCGGCTGCATGGAAGCTGCTCCATATTTCAGTTTTGCTGATGCACAGGGGTCAGGTCTGATTCAAATGAGCCCCCTCCCCCTCCCCCTCACTGTATGTTATGGGTTCTGTGCTCTGTCACAGGCTCAGATGCATGAATTGTGGTTTTACTATAAAAAAAAAGAAGCAGTTTGCTTAAAGTCTCTCTGAATTTAAAACATACATTGTTTAATAAATCTAAATATGGCCTGATAAATGGCGTATTACTCTTTTATAATACTTTATATAATATTATTAAATCATAGAATACCTTTTTTTCTTTTCTTTTTTTTTTTCAATGTGAAAAATCGATATTAATTTTAAGATTGGCAAAAGAAGACTACATTTAACAGTGTTAGTAAATTACTTGTATCAAATATGACTTTAAAATATTATAAAACATATATTTTAATATAGAGCTAAGTGAGCGTTAGGCAGCAGCCAAGGCAATCTAAATGTTAAAATATAGAAAATGAGAATGTACAATTAAATATCCAATATCGATATGTTGTGCATCCTTAATGTAAAGTGACACTAAAATCACTATAACAATTGTACTGCATCAATTCGGGACAGTACAATGCAGTTAAACATTATAAATGACTAGAACCTTTCACTCCAATTCCGGTTCATTAGATTTACCGAAGAAGCTAAAACAAAGGAGCATTTGTGAACATTAATCACTATTTTCAATTATAATAAGACTTTAAGGAGACCATATCACCATATCTTTTCATAAACACACAAAAGACACAACCAACTAGAACCTAAACCACATGCTAAATTATAGCCAGTTCCTCTGAATGACTAACCTGAGCAGGCACAAAGAACACCCTGACCGAATTAAAATGTTAATAAGTGTTCGAGAATCAACAATTAAGCATTTGATATTGTGATGTTGTTTCACGCTAGCTGCCTGTAAAGAATGCAGGCTGTGCTTAATGTCCTCAGCTAATTCTGTTTCCCCCTGAAATGCTTCCTGTCCTGAATGAATGTGTTGGGACAAAAGAAAAAGGTTAACACTAAATGAAAAGCATGTGATGTCTGGACAAGTGTGGAAAATGCATAGTTAGTAGTAATTGCTTTCCAAGAACACTGAGAATGTTAAAACACGTTTTTGACCTAACATTAAAGATCCTTCATCTTTTAGCATTTTCTGGGCATGTACAGCACTTCTTAAAGCTTTTCTAAAAAAATCTAAAACATAATGAAGGAACCTGCATTAATGCAGTCATTCTTCATGCTTTATTAAGGCCCCTTGTTAACAGTCCTAATTATTTATTCTCAGTCTTAATTCTCATGGACAGAATAGTGGCACGGCAATGTGCCTCGGAAAAGATCATTTGTTTTCGTGCATGCGTTGAGAGAAACACTTTAGTCTGTGTGTGGTCATCCTGTTTGATTACTCAGTCTCCTTACAGTATATAGCAGCAACTGAGAGGATAAAGTGAGAAACCGCTGTGATATGTTCAACATTTATGTTGACAAGCATTACAGTCATGTGAAACCATGATAGCGGTAATTATAAATAACGGTTGCAAAATGAAGAAGTGGGTAAGAAAGTGTCATTGCAACTATGGCTACATCACATGGTTCAGTTGATAAGGGAGCAGCAGTTATGACCAAATTGGCATTTTTCTTTCAATAAGTGTTAACAGCTAGACAATTTTTGATTGCTGTTATCACATGAACGATAACACGATCAATGACAGGTTTTATTCATTAACACATGACTTTTCTGTCCTTCAGCTGTATGAACATTTTGTGTCTTTTGCACAACGTACAAAGACCACCATGTGAAACTTAAACAGAAACATTATTATTAAATTTATATAATAATTGATATACCTCTATATTTTAAACATAACATTTTTTTTAACTGAACATGAATTCCAGTGTCTCAGTATTTGGTATGTCTGCCTTTTACTAATGACAAGTTTGTGTAACAGATCATTACTTTATTATTTATTTTTCATGTTTAATCCTAAAACTTTCTAGGTCTCAACTCAATTAGATATGTCTATAATATTCAAACACCTCAATTCTACAGTTCTAAAAAAAGGAAGAGGTTAACAAAATGACAATGAGCATGTTTTTACCATATACAACTGCAGGAGCCTGAAAAACCACCCATCCCCCATTGGAGAGATGTAACACGTCATATGTCTATATTTTAACTCTGAAACACTTCAACTGGGCCCCTTTCATATAATATAAATACTAGTGGGGCAGAGCACCAATGAAGACAAAGTTCAATGGCCTGCAAATCCCTGCATTGGGCCCCTGTTCACAAAACTACGGAGTTTAGTTTCTATGTTTAATGAGCAAAAAACCCTCTATAATATGTCTAAAAGAAATATTGGCCTTGTCGAATAGAATAACTGGAATAACGCATATCCAAATTGTGTGATTGCAACCCTACACTCTGATTCCATAATCACAATCTTGTTTTTGTGTCAATGCCTGTCATCATTTATACTGCTGGATACAGCTGTTCCATATGCAATATTGTATTTACAAAAACAATAGTTAGCCACTTGTAAAGCACTGAATCACCCTAAATTGCACACACTCTATTAAAACATGTTCCCAGAGCAAATATGTTCTGCTCCACTAATGTTTTAATTAAGTTTTTACTAATGAGAGCCTATAGGCCATCAAAGATCATTTGCTGCTGTTTAAACCCAGTGACTCTAGGCATTATTAGTGACATCAAAGCCTTCCGCTTTCTGTACATACATGTGTTTTTGAGGCCAGTAACATGACAGCACAGCTAAAGCATTCATTCAGCCTGCCGCTTACCTTTATCTTTTTTTTAAGGGTTCACAGGGTAGCTCTGTCAGGACTCATGCAACTCAGATTATTGGAATAAAAAGTGTATTGTGAAATGCACTATTTTTTTTTATACATTTTCAGAAAAAGAGAATTCAATGCTTTTAAAGTTTACACGCTTACATTACAAAGTTATTTTATCCCCTCCAGCCCGGTATAAAAGTCAACAGCCCATTGAGTGTGAGTGGGGCCATTGCTTTAGCAGTCAGCTTTAAATTGTCTAATGGTTTAACTCCTAAATTCAGAGGGTGGTTTAATGTGCTGTGATAAAATATTCATTCATGTGCCTCATACAGACCATTAAACCTAAAAAAAAACTTTATCTTTATCTGAAGTACACACTGACCTCTGCTTCACGTAATAACACCAACTATTTATACTCAAATATTAACCTAGCTGACCATAAATGAGTGGACTTTCATCATATTATGCACTGAATACATGTAAATGTAGGCAGAGACAAGCAGAATGTCTTTCATTTGATACTACTGGCCTAACACAACAATTAAGTCCCCCTGCTTTGTGAATCAGGCCTTTGAATAAAAAATAGAAAGTCACTTTTTTTCTGATTTTAATGCTAACCAAAAATATCAGGGACAATGTCTTGCTTCAGTTGGATTGAGTAATCTAAGTCTTCAAAATGCAATTATTAATAACAATAAGAACAGCAATACACCATCACAATGAAAGAACATTTCATACATGAAAAATGCAGCAGAGCAGCAAGGACAATAAAGCTCCATGGTGTTTTGTTCATTTCTGTGACAGGTTTGAGCTTCATAATGACTTTATAGAGAATCACATCATTATAAAACATGCCTCACCTCATCACAATCGGTTCTCATAATACATACTGTTCTCTGGAAAGCCTTACATGCATCATTGCCTGATAAGAAACAGGGCTTTTTTCTTAGCCTGTCACCTAACAATTTTATCAAAAGGAAACTCTGCATGACCTTAACATACATATTAATGTTCATTTTCTGTGACAGGAGCAGATTTCAAAGGAAAAAACAAACTGAAATGACAAATTAATCCAAAAGAATGAATAGCTGAAGTATTTCAGGACAAAGGTCTGAGTAAATTATTATTATTACATCACTTTAACCCAAAAAACACAAGTCATGTGTCTCTAATAAAAAAAATAAAAAAAGAATAAATAAAAAAGAAAGTACATGTAATAAAAATTGTAATATGCACTAGTGTTTGTGAATATTAAACTGCAAAGATTGCTATTTAAATATGAAGTCTTCTGCATGTTCTGCATGTCTCTGTGAGAATATGTGGTGTATTTTAGTCTGCTACACAAGGAAAAATTAAAGGAATCATTCAAATTTCAATAGATTACATTTTAAAAGATTAAATTATTAAAGCTTTATGTATTCGTTTGATTGACATAATTTTTGATGATACATTTTTGGGGTGGGCGATATAACTAAAATCTTGTATCACAATATGCGTAGTTTTGTTCCACGATAACGGTATATATATATATATATAGTTATTTTTTATTTAAATAAGGTTTTTATGATATTATTTTTTTAAATACCATTAAATGTCATAATTCTTGTCACTAATTTCAATATCACAAATAACTAATAGTAGCCTAAGTAAAAAAAACTCTCAAACTTACTGAATACAATTAAACAGTCAGTGGAGTCAATTTACCGTGTAAATTAAATATACATTTATTCATATTTAAGTTACAAAAGTGATTCATCAAGAGCAGTGAGAGATTTTCTCTCTTTTGTTGTTCAATATAACATCAGGTATATTAGGCTGCTGTCACTTTAAGACTAAATGCACGGATCCAATATACTATTCCTTCTAAACTTTGTCTTTTTACATTCACATAAATGACAGTGTTTACACGGATACTTGCAAAGATGGGCATTTTGACAAAAAGAACTCTCAGACAGCCTTCAGGCACTATTATTGTTTAAACTTTAACAAATTATTCAATTAATGCAACAAACTTTTTGGATTATTAAATTAAATTTAAACCATTAAAAACAGAAACAATTAAACAGGACAACATGGAATTTTGGGGGGAAATAAAAAAATAAAAAAATAATAATAATAATAATTTCATATGGCCCTATACAACTAAGATGTTTACCTTTTTCCAAACAAGGTGCAATTCAACCGAGGTTAACTGATAAACAATGATTTGTTTATTGTGCATTCAAGTTTATTTTTGTATTTATTGTGAAAAAAAGTCTCCATCCAACACAATCACAAATCAGCTGGTAAAGGATTGTATTCATTACTATGGTTGGGAATGCTTTAACTTTGTGGTTTATGATCAATGCTCTGTGCTTTTAAACTATTTACCATTCATGTCTACACAGGAAAAGCTGGACATACGAATTCCTTATCAGCAGCCTAGATAATGTCTTCTGTGGCTGTGCAGAGGATGGAAACCAGTCAATATGCTTCTGTCAGCGTTGGAATGTGAGCAACAGTAATTTACTTCAGTCTAGTACCACATCGGCTATGTTAGATTGCAAAAAGCAGCTAGTACGAAGTTCCGAAACCAAAGCACCAACACACCGTGCTTGCCTCTATAATAATTAAAGCAATTCTGTTATCACAATACACATAATATTATGGGCTTCTCGAGAACAGACTGAGCTCTGTGTGTACATAATATAGAAGTTTAGGGTGGAAATTAGCCAGATGGAAAAGACAATCAGCTGTCTAAAGAGAAAATAATATACATATTTACTATACATCTGAGAGAAATGCTCATTGCATTAAAGATTAACACACTTAAGTTCAGGAAAGCACAACAGACTTTTCTTAGAAAAAGTCAACAGACATTTCTCAAATGAAATCTAAGCCTCATTCACATGAATGGGAACAACTCCAAATGGAGGATGTAAACTGAGGCTACAGGATGAGACTGTGGCTAATTGCACTGCTATAAAAGCCCAGAACAACAATCCAGACCAGAGATTTGGTCAGTTTTCCCAATTCTCCAGGAACCACACCCACACACAGGCGAGTCAAATGCTGCCTGCTACAACCATAAACATGTCCCACATGCTTGATTGCTTCTCAGTGAATACTTAACTTAGCAGTGATAATGGAGGTGTCTAGTCTGGAGGTGCAAACGGGGGATGTTTTTGTGTGTGTGTGTGTGTGTGTGTGTGTGTGTGTGTCGGTTTGGAGAAAGAAGGAATCCAATCAGACTGATGGCTACCAGTGGTTTTTATTTCATGGCTTTGATGTTTACGGTTGGACTCTTTTTTGGTAAAACTCAATGTAATTCCCTTCTTTAATGAAGACTTATGATGTTGGCTGCAAAATGTCAGGCACTCTGACCCACCTCGCTCAGACCTTGTGTTAAAAAACGATGTCTGGATCTAGTAAAGATGACGGGAGATTGTAAGGTTGCGGCTTTAAAATTCATAGTGCCTATGAAAAATGAAAGTTACATCTCACATTGTAAAAAGCTTTCTGAAGTTTTAAATGATACCCAAACACCTTGGAAGGTTCCACTCGAAACACAGAAACACTCAGGTCTTCCTCCCTGTCTGGCTCTTCAGCCTGCTTGTTTGAACACGCTCTCACTGCTCCTTATTAGAACACAATAAAAGACAGGAATGGAATGGGAGGCCTCCCCTCTCCCAAAAGAGCACTCAAAGCCCTGGAGATGGAGACCAGATAATTAGGTCTTGGTCTTTGATGCTCCACCATGGCAAAAGGTGAGTTACCGGCTCATTTGTAACACAAAAGTTGGCAGAGCAATGCAGGTTGGAGTAAAGCGAGGGAAGAACAACAAATTGAACGGTCATTTAACTGCATCCCATTGAGGGCCTGACACTGAAACTTCTGGAATCTAAAGGCTAAAGAAGTCCACTTTTCTTCTGTGTTACCCTGTGGTTTAGATGGTGTCATAAGCCCAACTTCTGCTACCGCCAACCAAACATTTTGTGCAGACCACTTCTTCAGAAGTACAAAGATAGAGCACAATTCACAAGCAACTGCTGTTTGCAAGAAAACAAAATATGATCGGAAGTGGATTATTCACTGTATTAAGGTGTTTATAATATTTACTATATATTAAAAGTTCAAATGAACTGATTTGGATAGGCTATGTGCATTTTAACAACACATAAGAATGTTCACATGTACATGGTGGCTGTTGTAAAAACATGCCGAATATGGAGGAACAGGTTAAGTACATTTAGATATATTTATTTATTGCTTGATTTTCATAATAAAATCGACAGAATTTGAAAGCTGAGACTTTGTTTCATATCAGAAGTAACAAAGCACAAAAGTTATTGTGCTTTATTGGATGGGAGGCGTGCTACATAGTTTTGTTCAATCATCAACTGAAAACAGCATAGACTAAAAGATTGATTCTCAGGATTAAAGAATCGATATCGGTTCATCAAAATGAGAATCGATTAAAACCGATAAACTGGTATTTTTAGCCCAGCCCTACTAGAAACATTTTAATAACGATTCAATGGGTTGCAAAAAGTTGAACATGGAGCAAAACACAAAAATAAATCCTGCTAGTCCAGTGTAGAATTAGATTATAAAAAGACAGCATCCCATTTAAGGGCCTCAAGAGTGACTTTAAGACCTGTGCTGTTGGGGCCTTAACATTTGTGTGTGAATCCAATAAATGTCAGAGTCGTAATTAAGAAAATGTGCAGGGCTTTTCTACGCCGTAATCCTGTACCAGTGATCCGGTTCTTACTAGTATATACCTGAGATGTTCAAAGCATGCAAACATATCAGAAAACTCAACCAAATCTAAAAGCAGACAAACAAATCTGTGAAGCAGGAATGCAAACTGACAGGCATGCAAACAAATCACAAAACACCAAAAGCAAATCCAAAAACAAACAACTTGACTTGTCAGGTCACAAAATGGTTGTCTTCAAGTTACGTGATAAAAACGTAATTTTGAATTTTGATTTCTGATACATTTTTCTTAAAATGCTGTTTAAATTCGATATTAGTGATAAGTTTTACTTTGGTTTTTATACTCTGCATTTTTGCGCAAAGCTGCTTTGTTAGCATCTATTTAGATCTGTGTGTGATCTTTGATTTGTTTGCATGCTTCAACTACACTGAATACTATACTAGCCCAAAAAAAAAGGCAGAGGGAAAGTCCAAATATTTCACAAAAAACTGAACTTTGAAATGATAAACATTCCCAAGCCACGCCTTCATAGCGCCCCTCTTCACTTGCTTCTAGTAAAGACAAAGACCAGCAATCCATAACCCTCCAACCCCGTGTGTCTCTGCATGTATTTACTCAGATGAACACAGAGGACTCAATGTTTTTCTTTTTCTGCCTCTGCTGACAGGTCCTTCGACAAAAGGAGCCTGCCATAGTGGGAGGTCTACTGTGGTAAGTGGCTGCCCTCGCCTCTGTGCTGTCAGCCTTAGCGACATGTCCGCTCGCCCCCTGACACCCGGGAATAATGATATTAGTGGAGGGTGGAGGAGACAGGACGTCAATGGGCAGATTTGTTCAATTTAACCCCCCTGACCCCGTTCGTCCCTTCAATCTGTCAGCCAGACCCTTCCCTCTCGTGCTAAGCAGCTACACGGGGACAGGAACAGAGAAGGCAGAGGAAAGAAATAGAAGACTAAAAAAGATACAGGAGATGGCAAAAGCAAGCAGACAAAGCAAAAAAGGGTGGGGGGAATGTAAGGACAAGAATACTGCTAGATACTAGAATTTAACTGAGGGACAGTTAACCAAAAATCATTATTTACTCACCCTCATGTTGTTACCTGAATGACTCACTATAACAAATCAAACTGAAATCATTGACTCAATAATCTGGTCAAAACGGTTAACAGCTGGAGGGGATATATTTCAGTAACGAATCATAACTTAAATTTTAGAGATCAAATTGAGATATGTTTTGTGGAAACCAAGATTTTTGTTCAGGGTTCTTTTATAAATAGAAAGTACAACAGCATTTATTTGAAATAGAATCGTTTGTAGCATAAAAATATAGGCCTACAAGTCCTTACTGAATAAACAAAATAATTTTCTTTCAAAAGAATAAATAAATAACTTACTGACACCTAAACAAACTACTGTTCTGAATAAAAAAATAACTTGACCCATAGTATGACTTTTCGTCTATGTTTACTCAGTCAAATTTCAAGGCAAGTCAAGTCAAATTTATTTGTATAGCGCTTTTAACAATACACATTGTTTAAAAGCAGCTTTTTTATGTATTTAAAGAAAATCATGATGTTAATGTTTATAATATCTTAAAATCTTCATGCCTTATGGTAGCATTTAGCAGATTAGAGCTGAGCTATAATATTGCTTACATTTTGGGACATTACAAGCAATCAAGCGTTTGAGATATGCTATAAAATATATTTTACCATATGCGACTGCGAGTTTACTGTATATAAATGGATAAAGTTGACAGTTGGACTTATATATCCACCTTGAAACAAAATGTAAAAAATTAGGGAGTTGAGATTGGCTTTGCAGTGTACATTGCTTTATGTGAATAATAGTCTATGCAGATAAAGTTGGATATAACAAACTCAGCAAAATTTTTTTTTTTTTTAAAGACACGATTTTCAGGATACTGTATTTTAAAGAAAATTTTGTAAACTCCATATAAGTTGTACAGATCTTCATTGGAAAGGGTTTAAACAATGGCTTCCGTTGTTTTTCAATGAACCATAAACAATATTGCACATGCACCTGTGGAAAAGTCCTTAAGACACTAACAGTTTACAGGCGGTAGACAATTAAAGTCACAGTTCCAATAACTTAGGACACTGAAGAGACCTTTCTACTGACTCAGAAATACACCAGGAGAAAGATGCCCAGGCTCCCCGATCACCTCCGTGAACATGCCATAGTCCTGCTGCAGCGTGACATGAGGACTGCAGATGTGGACAGAGCAATAAACCGCAATGTCCGTAATGTAAGGCGTTTAAGACGGTGCTACAGGGAGACAGGAAGGACAGCTGATTTTCCTTGTGTCCCCTCAGACGTGTTTGAAACCTTGCAAGTGCCTTGGTGGAATAATGGAGTAACATCTCTCAGCAAAACCTGTCAAATCTGGCTCAGTCCATGAGGTTGAGATGCACTGTATTCAAAGTGTTCAGACCCTTGTTCAGACTCATTACATTTCTGTTCATTAAATGTTGGTGAAACTTGTTTAGTTTATGTCTCAGTTGTTAAATCTTTTTATTTTCATACAAATATTTACACACAAAAAGAAATTTGCTGGGTGCTTTGTTTGCTTCCTCTCCATTCTTGGTTTCCTCATTTCATTTCTAAAGCTTGAATCCTACTCCATGTCTCCAGACATCTGTAAGAGATTGTCTGCATGCTGCTGCAGCACCGTCAGCCAGCTGGAGCCAGGCCAAGTAAACGCTGCCAGAAAAGTCAGCAGGCCACGCGTGTGAACAAACAGTATGGAAAGAGGTCAGAGAAAGTGTTGTGTGACGCAGACCTTGGAAAAAGAGGGGGATTGAAGGGTGGGAGGGGGGGATGACAGAGACTCTCGGCACATGAGCCTGCTTTATTTCCCCCATTATGACGGATGGCTTCTTCATTCAACGGCAGCTGCAGCTGCTTTTGGAGAAGCTGAGCAAACATGACACTATTGAAGAGGACTGACTGAGATAACAGCCAGAAAAGAACAGGAGCATGGAATTACAGTTATCTCACCTCTCTGTTGGACACTACTTAAGGCCAGAGATCGATATAGAGGTGTAGGACAAGAGTACGTAAATGTTCACTGGTTGACATTGTTCATGTCACATTTGTTTACTGTTGAACACGAATGTCATTTTACGGTTGATCATAAAACAAGGGCAGATAATCGAAAAAAAAAAGATTAATTAAATAAATAATATATACAAATATTTGCTGAGAAACCCCCTAAATAAAGATTCAAGTTCCGATAGTGGAAAATTAGCTTATTGCAGAATGTACATACAGATGGGGAGCACTATTTAATAAGTATTACAGGGAAGCCAAAAATCTAAAATAAACTTAAAAATCTTACAATTATCTGTTTGTTCCAGGTTTAAATTAGATTTAGGGCTTCTCAAATATGTAAAAACCCCATTTGTTCTAATGCTACTGAATACTTGACATTTTATCGCTGTAAAAATATAATTCTTAATCTTAACAAGGAACTGTGGTCGTTAAAACCCATTAATGAAACAATATCTCTCTGAGATCTGTAGATTATTAGCAGGAACTGATTTCTAAATTCAGCACTCAGAGTGGATTAGTCATTAAATGTGCTCTTCATGAGTGCCATATGGCTCTAATACACTTGGGTCCATGAACAGTTAATCAAAATGGTAGTATAACTCAAACCTTGCCGATGGAAATGCACATATCCGCCTTTAAACCAATATAAAGCTATGTGAATAAATCATAGGTAACCAATGTGAGGCAGTTGGAAACTGTTCTTTCTGTACAAATAAATAATGCAAAACAGCACGACCAAGCAGTAAAACTAAGAAATCCAGATTCCAGACTCATGGATACATGTTCAAAAGATCAAAAATGGCTCTGCATGAGACTTCAATTGGAGCTAACATTAACAATCAAAACTAACTGTGCTGTATGTGATGTTTATGTTTACTTGGTTGAAACGGTAATTGTTTTATGACATGAATAGTTGAGATTACTATTTACATTTATTTCTTAGAGAAGTACTAATATCAATCCCCCCCATTTTTTTAACTTTATTATTAGCTTTATTATTTTATTATTATAATTACTTTATTATTATTATAAGCACATATAATTATCTTTTTTAAACAATTTGTTTGAGAAACTGTATAATATATATATATATATATATATATATATATATATATATATATATATGTGTATAACTGAAAGAACAATATGAGGTTGGTGGTTCTAGTAGAGATCTAAAACTCCAAACAAACAAGGACATCAAATACATTACATATTACAATATGTCTTTGGATTACACATTCCAAAAAAAAAGAAAGAAAAAAAGTTGGGGGTCAAGATTTTCTAATGTTTTTTAAAAGAAGTCACTTAAGCTCACCAAGGCCGCATTTAATCCTGTGATGGCAAAGCTGAATTTTCAGCAGCCATTATTCCACATGATCCTTCAGAAATCATATCTAATATGCTGTATTACTATCAATATTGAAAACAGTTGTGGTTCGTAATATTTTTTGTGGAAACAGTGATGCATTTTCTTCAAGACTCTTAGATAAACAGAAAGAACAGCATATATTTGAAATATATATTTTTTGTAACAATGTAAAAAACATTTAAATGTAATGCATCCTTGCTCAAGTTCTCAACAATGAACACTGGATACGACAATAATTTTCACTAGTATTGTAGTACTAAAGCAATGCAGGGGATGTTGTTTTAGCCAGCACTACATGCTCTGAATCAACGGAGGGGCAGGACTAGCAAGTTATATCAATCTTTTATTTTGGTTACGTCATCTGTCAACCGTCATACGTCAACTTTCATTTGCCCTCGTACTCTGGGAAACTGAATGATGTTGATATCCAGTCCAGTGATACTGGGTGCTTACAAGTACCAACGAGCAGTAGCATCACTGCATCTGTCGAATTTATTACCCGAGACCACCAGCACTAAGTTCATATCACTTTCACCCAGAGTAAAGTTGGGCTGCGGCCAACCCTCGCGAACAAAGAGGGAGCCGGAGCCCTGAATAGATCTGTGATGGATGAGCTTGTGTTGACTGCTCTGTGTTATAAGATTTGGTGTGTTTGTGTGTGTGTGTAGTACAGGGAGAGAGAAAGTGTGTGTGTTTTGTGTATGTATGAGTGTGTCAGGAGGGGCTGGTGTTTCCCACAGCTTGTGGCGCACTGAAGGCAAGGGGGCTCTGTCATATCAACAGTGCAGCTCCTGTGTGAGCTAACCTTTTATGGTCTTTGACAGCCAGGCTCAAGATGGCTACCATACCACACAGAGCCATCTTTATTGACCAAATGCTAAAGCAGACCACATTACATTAGCCAAACCAATCCAACATCAATGACATTAGCGGTATTAGCATTACATGTAGATACTACACACAGAGCCAGAGGTAACAAACCTAAGCCAGTTCTACATTATGAGCCATCTAACCTTCTAATAACCTGTTTGTTTGGTTTAAAGGATTTGGAGTTTCATTTCTGTCCTTAGTACTTGTATTGTCAGCTCCGACAGACACATTTTTCATGTAGGATACAGCGAATATCCCTCAGTCACGTCTTGTTTCATTTAGCAGACCTTATAAGTGGGTCAACTGTGTGACTGGTGGCAGTGCGTTTGTGTGTGTGTTCATCGCAAGCTCTGCAATTCATACAATAATGCTGACGTTAACACAACGCCAGTAGAGTAAAAGATGATGAGGCACATGACTGTGTCTACATGTCTAGTCTAAAAATGACTACTCCTCATTTTGTATCATACAAAATCCGAAAATAATTTGAAAGTATAATTTGTTAACCAGCAACTTTAATTTAAAGCATACATACTGGGCTACCCTTTAAAAAAACGCAAACTAATTTTTTATCAATGCAAATTTCCTGAGTACGGTATATATACTGTGCTGACATGTGATCATGACATCTAAAAGTAATTCTGACTTGTTATGTGAAGTCTTTTTTTCTTTTTTACAGTGATAGTTCACCTGAAAATGAAAATTATATCACCATTGATTCACTCTCATGTCATTCCAAACCTGTATTTTTCTTTTTTAAGTGGAACACAAATGAAGATATTCTAAAGAACAAGTACAAACAACATTGGATCTCACTGACTTCCAGTATATATATTTTTTTAAAAACCCCAAAAAACACTGGCATGTTTAAAATATGTTCTTTTGTTTCCTATAGAAGAAAGAAGTCATACAGGTTTAGAATGACATGAGGGTAAGGTGATTGAAATTTTTGGGTGAACTATCCCTTTAGGTGTATTCCATCATTCTATAAGCTCTATCAGAAAGGCACACAACTCATCTAATTGCTATCTAGTTTCTAAATCTGTACTTAACCTGCATCTGCAATAGTTTAACTTCATTATAATAACCTAATTTATATAACAGATGATCACGAAGCACACCATAAATCAATGGACATATGGAGCAAGTCTTTAAATGGAAGGAAATCGCTAGCTTCATCTCATCAATTCCCTTCACCTGTCACCGATCACAAAGGGAGCATTGCACTGTCACATCACAGCATACGGCCGAGGGGGCGGGGCTTAAACCAACACATCCACTGGGCTCTTTTGTAACAAATTATTGCCATACAACTAAGATGGATAAATAATTAAAGAAAAAAGGTCTGTCCTGAGAGAGAGAGAGAGAGAGAGAGAGAGAGAAGAGAGAGAGGAAGGGGACTATGAAGGGATGGAGAAACAGGAGTGGGGAATGGGAGGGGGGTCCAAGCTATTCAATTTATGACTCAAAGTGCCACATCATCAGTGGGGGATGCCATTTCCTGCCAGAGGAGGGGGTCAAACTAGAATTGCAAAAGCAGATGGTGAAGATATCACCACAAATTATACCTTCAAACACAACTCAAGTTTTCTTGTTTAGTGTTTTGGTAAAAAAATAATCCTATCCGTGTTGTTCATCTAATAGGTCTGAATGTTCTAAATGTAATGCTAACCAAAACCATTTCTCTTATTGTAAATATGCTGATATCAGTGGAATCATGATACCACAGACTAACTGAAATATTTAGTGTTAAAACCAATATTATCACAACTTCTTTAGCATTTCTTATTCAGGCAAAAAGAAGAAGTGTAATTAACCATAGTTCTTATTTGAAGACATTGCTAACACCCATCAAGCATCGAAAGTTCCCTTACATCACTTATACACCATTTAAATGTTTGGGGTCGGTACCCGGTACGTTTAAAAAAAAGTTTTTTAGGATTTTGTTTTTGATTAATAAAAAGTTAAAAAGAACAATAAAAAAAAATAGAAATAATTTTGTAACAAAAGCCTTTAATGTCACTTTTGAATACTTTAATGCATGTTTGCTAAATAAAAGCGTTAACAAAAAAAAATCCTACTGACCTCAATCTTTTGAACGCTAGAGTATATACAGTATATAGTAGTAGTTTAAAGCACTACATAGTAGCTGAAATGTTATCAATGCATTTACTTGTTATAATCTTAACTATGTCTTTAGAATCCTTGTCACGCTCACTTCTCCTTGTAAAGACCATCTGGAAATGATCTGGGGAACAGCATTGGCCTGTCAAATTTACTGTTTATCATAAAACATTTGTCTAAGCAGATGATACACAGCAGGACCGCAACGTATAAGCCAACAAAATGACACTGACAGAAGAGGCCTTTAAGTAACAACTTTACGGCACTAGCTCTGAATTATTGAAGAGAGGGAATATGAGTCGTGGTCAGCTCTGAGGAATCCGGCACATTTCTCCTGCAATCGACAAAGAAGTGGAACAAACATGAGCTTGTCAGAAATACACACTGAAGCTATGTGGAGACACAGTTGAGCGGTGAGTGATGAGGGGTGAAAGGTGAGCACTATATATACACACATCTACACACACAACACGCCAACGATAGACATCACACCTTCCTAAGAAATGCGGATCCATTTAATTTACTCCATATATTTCAAATTAGACAAATGCCACACTATCGCACAGGTTTTAAGAACGAGAGGTTAGTTCTACCAATCGCCTTACGGGATAGTGTGTGCCACGGCTGATTTCACTAACCCTTTGATCTCCTTAATGATCAATGACCGAGTGAGGAATCTATGCACAGCAAGCCTAGTTTTATGGCGATGAGAGGGGGTGAGGTCTACAAATAGGTCAAAGGTCATCAGATTCTGCTTATGCTAAACAGAAACGAAGAGTCAGCAAGCTTATGCTAGATTTCACAGAGGCAAATGCTGATTAGAGAGGATCATGTTTCTCTGGGAGCCATCTTAAAGTGACAGTAACATTTTTTTTTCTTGATTTGGAAGTGCCACAGTTCTGACTTGATATTAATAATAAAACATGGTCTGACAATATAGATAATTTACAATATTGCTGTTTTTACTATATATTTTAAATCAAATAAATGCAGCCTTGGTGAACATGAGACTTCTTTTAAAAACGTGAAAAAATCGTTCTAACCCCAAACTTTTAAAAGGTAGTGTGCCCCGCCACGTAATTGTGTAGCAAGGTCGCTGTACAAGCTACTTCCTCTCTGCTATGTGCTGTAAATTTTTATTGGTCAGCGATCACCCCCTACGGAGAGGCCAGATCTAGCGCACGAGCTAAGAAGAATTCAGTTCCTGTGCCTAAGATCTAACTCAAACCCAAATTATAGAGGTCTTCACTGGATGTTTCTTTTTTGTCAAAAGGGTTCGTTATTGATCTTTCATCCCCCTTGTGAGCAGCCTTGAATAATCCGTTTCCCTCTTACTTCTTTTCTACACAGTTTATCATGAGCGCTGAGGGGGAGAATGGAATCAAGGAAGGAAAACAAATCCATTATCTTGTCAAAATTCTATTTAACTTCATTAGACCTCATCCTCGGAGAAGTGGATAATGTCCTTGGTTGATAACATTGACCACACTGTTAAAAAGCAGCCAATCATGATTGGACAAGTTTCGACCCCAACAGCTTCATCAATACACAAAAATTATGCATGGCTGCACTTTTATTAGTATAAGAAAAATCATCTTACATTATCTGTGATATCAGCAGCACAACTTTTACTGCTTTTTCACCGTATAAACAAGTTGACAGACACTTGCTCTGTTGGTTAGAGATGTCTATTTGGTTAGAGATAGGCCGGACAAACCAAAGTGAGGATGTACAGCTCTCTAGGTCAGCTGTGGATCTATGGCATTAAGAGATATATCTGGTTTCTATTGATTTAGTGAGGACTTCAATCAGAATTGACTGATTGCTTCCCCGTACCACTTTGAGGGAGGAAGGGACCAGAAATGAGAGTATTACACGGATATGACTTTAAGCTCTATTAATCCAATTGTGCTCACGTGTATATAAGTTAGATACTAGCTGGATAATAGATACTATTTTAAGAAAACAATTCTCACCTGTGAAACAAATAGAGGGAGAAAAAAAGTGTAAGCTAACAAACACTAAAATTTGAAGAAGAAAATACATTCAAATTTTTTTTTAAATTATTAATCCTACATAATCATTTTATGCAGTAATAATTTATGCAAAAAAATATAGCAAAATATCAAATCTGCATGCAATCAGCATCCTATGCAAGAAGTAAGGGTGCTCCAATCAGGATTGTTGGGGCCAATCACCGATCACAGGAAGCAGTATCGACTGATACCGATCACCGATAACAATCATGGAGTCTATTTGAAGCCTTCTTTTTATCATATAGCATTATTTTTTTGAAATGCTCCAATCAGTATTTTTTTTAGACTTTTTCCAAAAAAAATAAAAAAAATAATAATAATAATAATTATGTCACCTAAATGTTTGGTCACACAATGCATTTTTGTTTTTACAATGGGTCAATGTTGTTGCACATAAGCAAACATACAGTACAAGCCTGATTTCAAACTTTAAATTGGATTTACAAAAAAGGCAAGTAAACAAATTACAAGCAGTAACACAAATAAATTAAATAGAATAAAGATACAAAATAAAAATACAGTGCTTTAAGTTTTTTTCAGGTAGGCCTAACAGTTGTGTTCACATAAGAAATACTACAGAAATTGAATAAAGAATACAATGTAAAATAACACTGAATAGTCTTCCCTGAATAAATTAAATACATAATAATCATTACAACTGAAGTTACGAAAGTTCTTCAGTCAAGAGCAGTGAGTGATTTTTCTCTTTATCTTTTATTGTTTGATTAACATTAATAACACAGACAGTAGCAGGTTTATTAGGCTTCTGCCGCTTTTTTATGCACAAAGTTTATGCACGGATCCAATATACTGTTAAATATGCGTTTTCTTTCTCAACTGTTTACGTTCACTAAAGACATAACCGACTGTGTTTACGAGGATACTCCCTGTTACCCATAAAATGATAACATTAATTTGAATCTTGTTTTTGGTTTTCTTTATTCCTCTTGTGCAGAACTCACAATATACACATTACGTTTTTTTTGTTGCAATTTAGTTGTAGTTAGAAGTATTGTGTATGTGCGCGGTCAAACTGTAAACACAAACAATTCACAATTAGTAATTTTCACTTCTCCCAATAAATTTCTACAAAACATAACATCTGCTTAGATGATAAACATTAAACTAAAGTATATACTTATAAATCAAAGATATCCGGTACAGCAAATATCACATGTGATATATTAGCATGAAACTATCACATATGTGTGATACAACTGTCAATACAGATTTCTATAAAACAGTCTCTGTAGGCTATTACAACACGTATAAACTCTAATTAACAAACAAATACAACATATATTGCATGAATATTTCAATAGGAAATTTAAACTATAAATATCAAACCAAATATAATAAACAAACTAATATAGCATTAGGCGTTTAGGCGCTAATCGCAAATAGCGATCTTCATAGTTTTATCAATACACTTATAACAACAAAATGTTACTCACCACGCTGGGAATATATAGTTTAGACTATTAAGGTTTTATCTGAATTGTTATAGAATATTAGAAAATCGGCATGAGCATCAACATGGCTTTCTCACAGTTCGGTTCAGTTCAGTTCTTTTTTTTCTACCTAGGCGATCACATGTGCACACAGAACAACGTCCTTAAAGGGGCAGCACCCTACACTCCCCAAGACAGTAATTTTGTACCTTTGTGTTTATTTGACCATTAGTGCATTAATTTGATACTGGCGAGCTGTTTTTGAGACTGCTTTAAGTGTGTGCGCTTTGTGCGAGTGTTTTAGAGAGCGAACACGACTGGTTTAAGCACGCTACGCTTATTGTCACGGTTCTGTTTAGTTAGTTTCACTTTCATGGACTTTTAGTCTGTTATTTTCAGTCACATGTGTTTCCTTAATTTAGTTTCCCACCACACATGAGTTGTCATGGTTACTGATATGATTAGTTCTCTTAGTTCAGCTGTGCCTCCTTATGAACCTTGTTTATATCACTACTTAAGTTCCTTTGGAGCCTCAGTTCATTGTCGGTTGTTATTTGTGGACAGCACACGGTTTTATATTGTTGGGAGTTTCTTGTTAAATAAACCCTGTTATTCTTGAAACCTACCTTCATCTTCCTCATCTCTGGATCAGCGTTACACTTATAGTGGAGATGCGATGTGAAGACATTTGCACATTTTGAGAGAGAGAGCACAGATTCGCTCGTGCTGTTTGGGAAATTATGTCTTAGAGAAAGTTTTCAAATGACTAATTTGTCAAAAGTTATTTAATAAAGATGTATGAATTGAACCTCACCTTCAACATTATAATTATTTAACAAGTGCCGGATAGAGACTGCGACGGCACCGCTGCAAGCATGTCATGTAGGCTTTGCCGTACCTCTCACGGCAAGTATGCGTCTTTTTGCGTCATCAGCCTGAGATTGGTTTCTGAGATCGGCAAATTGAGAGATCGCGATCGAGTGATTAGAAGCGATTATCGGCTGATAGCGACCCTTAGCTGATCAATTGGAGCACCCTTAGCAAGAAGCCCATTTTAAGCTGTCCCTTCCTCTGCGGAAGTGCTGATAAAATGGAACCGAGTTCCGAATAGAATGAAACAGAAAATGAAGTGTAATTGGTACACATGCGCTACAAACATTCAATAGTCACTATCAGAGGATCCCGATGCTCTTACACAATATTGAAATCTTCCACAAATGGCAAGGACAAAAGCAGCCCCTGCTCTTTACTTTATTGTGCACTGAAGCTCAGAGTCCACTTTCTTTTTGCTCTGCTGACAGCTGGAATTGGATTGGTTCAACAGTTTGTTGTTACCGTAATTCAAATAAAAGGCAGCAAAAAAACATAATTTCGTTACAATCCATTTGTGTTCCTTGATTTCCGGCTGGAGTAACTTAGTCTTTGACGCTAGAAAATATGAATATTTCTTGAATTCAGATGTGTTTTCTATGACGCCGTATATTTATATAGTGATAAATGCATCTCACTGTTTATAAATTAATATTCACCTTGTGTATTGAATAAATCACTGACAACCTGCATTTAGTGATACCAAGCTATATGTTCTTTAAAGACCATTAGAAAACTACACTACAATAACATGTACATCTCAAAAACTACTAGAAATTGAAAATAGAATTTACTGGACTTCTTAAACCTCATCAAAACACTCCAGGCATTCGAGACGAATTTAAAAATACCCACGTTATGTTTCTTCCCATTTCTTCACAAACCACATTTCTCTGTCACCCCCCCCCCCCTCCCCCCTCCTGTAAGTGTTTACTGTTGCTTTTAATTTTAAAATGTGAAAATATTATAGGTTTCGGCCTTCTTTAACAACAGAACCAGATGGAAAAAACACAAACCCTATGAGTAAAACACAACACAAGCTTGTTTTCATTTCAAATATTTCATAGTTCCCTTCAGACCTGATAAATCATCTTTACAGCAACAGGAAAGGAATTGGGTGCAGGGCAAATTTTGTAAAACAAACAATCCCTAGGATCCAGAGGCATCTGATGCTGTTTCAACTATTAATTGTTCCCCGTTTTTTCACTGCCATGGCACCAGCAAGCAGAGGTTTCTTTTACTGACCTGCGAATCTTTTAGCACGGAGGCGTGGAAGTCAATGACATCCATGGCAATAGTACTGAAATGGCTCTTGTTAAATGAGTGAAATGATCAATGGCTTTAAAACAGAGCTGTCTTCTGCATTAAAGCGTCTGCTGTAATTGAGGTTTCTTTCATGAAGGTGGGGAATGTTGTATCACATGCCTGTGGAATTCAGGCTCTAATTGACCCTTGAATTCATTGCTGACCATTAAAAACAAAGCAGGCCTTCTATGCCGCATGTGGGTTGTGAACTATGTAGGGCACTGGCCGGTCAGTTGAGTAGCACTTATTCATGAATTCAGCACTGGATTAAATTGGACCTTGATAGTATCACACTTTGTAGTTAGGACAGACATTACTTTGTCTCAAGTGGCTTGTTGATGCTTTGCTGCTGAATTAATTCTTTCTTCAAATAAATGAATCAGGTTACATTAAGTGGTTTCATAGGGTTTAAATAAAAAGTGTATGTGTTCTACATCTACCTCTTAAAACATTTAAAGGGATAGTTCACCCAAATATGAACATTCATTCATAATTGACTCACCCTTATATTGTCCCATATCTATATGACTCTATTTATTTTATGCAACATAAAAAAAAAAAAGATATCTTGAAAAATTTGAAAAAAGCCAATGGGGTGCAAACCCACACCAAAAAAATTATTTTTTGAGTGAACTGTTCCTTTAAATAACTTGGGAGAGTTTGTACAAAGATTGCACACTATCGTTTCATCTGACTGCTCAGAAAAATGGTCTTTGTCTTTAACACTATAATCGAAACAGATTGCCACTACTGTTTGGTTGGAGGGGTTGTTACAGAGAGGCCTGAGGCCAGTAAAAGGGGGTGTGCGTGCAATTTGAATGGAGAGATGAGGAATGGGGGGTGGGGGTGATTACTGACCTCCTGAATCAGAGAAGAAGAGCCACCGCCACCGAAAGCAACACTCGAATCTTTCAGCTTCCTTCCTGGCCCGCTGCCTTGGCCTGACTGAACACATGTCAAGGGCAAAACTGAAATCACGGGCTGAGAGACGTACAAAGAACTACATTTGACTCATGCTAATGAAGCCAGCAATGAAAGACGGCATTTGTTTTAAACAAAGTAAAGGTCACAACACAAAACATTCTGGTGTTAGTTGCTTTAGTAGCAGACATTGTACTAACAGGCAAGTGAGTTGGATTAGCCATACAATTTTATATTTGCATTAATATCCTCAGACAACAGCCCTTTCATTTTTCTTTCCATCCCCATTTTACCCTTACATACTTCTCCCTGTCTATTCACGTTTTTCCTTCAATTTTTTTTTCAACCCCAAAACCTGCCGCCTGTGCTCCATTATCCAAAAATCTCCTGTGGGATTAAGCAACAAGCTAATTTACTAATGTTACATGTGATCTTTAGCCCCATGTGTCGCTGAATCAGACTGAATGGGTTAGGCTGAGATTACCCTCCATCTTATAAATGATTCAACTGCTGAGGAAAAGGGTGTTACTACTAGCATTACACTAACAGTTTACATAAACAGACAAAACTAACACAAAGATGTCAAATAGACTTGATCGATTTGGTTCAAAATGCTATTCAGCTTAAAGAGCACAATCATCAGTTATTATAATTAAATATACAATGATGATTCCAGCAAATTTAAAGACGACACATCTGACACCACGTCCTATTCAGGTGTGAAGCACAATAGTAACGAACAAAAAAAAAGTTCAGTAGAATTCATTTAGTTTATTATTCTCATCATTTTGGTCATTTTGTCACTATAGCTTACACACAGCACAGGGATGCTTTACTTGAAACTGAACTAAATTTACAAAAAAAAGAGACAAGTAAACAGTCAGTAATACAATAAGAACAAATTAACAAATTGCAAACGATAGTACAAATAAAAAGATTAGAATAAAGAGACAAATTAAATAATTTTTCAGGTGGGTATAACTGTAGGCTAGTAATCATATAAGAAACACTGATTAGTAAAAAGTCCAGTATCAAATGTAAAAATGACACTAGATAGTCTTCATTGTAAAAATGAAATACAGATTAATGCTTACAATTAGTTACAAGAGCATGGATTGATTTGTCTTTTTACATTTTCTTCTTTGATTAAAATGTAAGACAGCAGCAGGAATATTAGACTGCTGTGACTTTAAAGGACAGGTTCGGTATTTTACAAGTAAAGCCCTGGTTTCAGATCGTTTCTGATGAAAATAGAACGATTAAGATTGAAATTTGGACACATGCTGCTGGCCGAGAATTTCCGGTTTCTGTGGTATCGTTTTCTTGGTGTGAAAGTGAAACCTGCGGGAATTACTAAAATTATTCGCAAAACAAGCACTATTCAATTGGAGCGAATGAGATAAGGAGGCAGGTGTGTGTTATTCGCCGTCGGAGAGAAGAGAGTGTGAGAACACGCAGCTGGTATCGGTGTATCAATAATGCAGAAAAGGGGTATTGGGACCATTTCAGATATTTCAGTATCGATACATATCGAAATATCAATATTTTTGAAAACACAAATTCGTAGGGATGCACAATTTGACCAAAAATGTTGTGATTACATATCAATTTGACTATAAAATTATTATTATTTTTACTAAATAAAATATTGAACATAATTAAACTATTTATATATTTCCCTGTACAATAAAAAAATACTATATACTAATATTTATGACAGTCTTAATTTCTTAATTTCCAAACATTAAACTATCAAACTTTTATTCAGCAGGAACCCTTAAAGCTTTTGTTGACTACAAACGGTTTATCCAATTTTTTCATACACCCCATGACGCTTTGTGCAAATTATGGGAGTAACTGTAAACAATCTATGAATGCAATAATAAGCTTTTTTATAACAACTGGGTGCAATGAAGTGACATTTTTCTACTCACTCACCCTTCAACCATTGAACATTAAAAGGAAACTTAAAAGTGTAAAAGCATTAACATAACTAATACAGACCATAAATAACCCCAAAAGCTTGATTCGTTCCGCAAGAATATTACGGATGGGTTAAATTTCACTGTAGTAATATTTGTCTACATTATGTAACATGCGTTGTCTTGATCAAAAATGTTTATTAACTTTAGAATTGACTTGAGTAATAATAATCAAACATGAACAATATTCTATTTACCTGCTGTGTAGAAACTTTCCAGTAAACACTGCTAATAGGGATTAGAAATGAAAAGGGGAGAAACAATTAAATTTTAAAGCATCCGTGTAAAAACTAACCTGGAATGAGACGTGAGGATTTTGGGAGATTTGAGGGATTCTTAGTAAATTACAGTTAATCATTCATGTGTGATATATCGTAAATTAAATCGGGAGAGCAGACCACAAATGTGCAGTATATGTTGTCTTTTGTCATACTATTAAACAGGAATACAAAGGGAAAAAAAGAAAATAATCAGGAGGAAAAGAATGCGGCGACTGAAAAGAGCTCTTGCCACAGATATTCTTGTGATACCACATCACATTAAAAAAATACCAAGCGTTACGTTATTCTTCTGATGTCTGAAAATAAAACGGAAATTGTACACCTCATTCAGTCAAACTGGCTAATAAAGTTTATTTGTAGCGCAACCTTATTATTTGAAATTATTTGTTTCAGTCTTTTTGAGTAGAAGTTTTCAAAACGGGAAGTGCCTCCGGCACCCATAATTCAAAACGCAATAGGCTCGTCAGGAAAAAGGTGGATAACCGCTTCTCATTGCAAGTATCGGGAAGATGGCAAAATTATACAGCATTCCCTTAAGACAGATTACACAAATAGTCCTTCAGGCAAGCCACCAACTAGTCAGTTTTGCACATCCCTAGCATTAAACGCATCTTCTGGATGTGACTGTTACATCATGCAGCCGTTTTGTGCACAGTGTGGTCAGACAAATTGCTTGTCACTGGACACTTGTTGCATCACACCTCATTAGAACACAATGTGTACTGTATGGACATGTGTAAATGCTCGACCAAACCAATCAGACATTAATAAACTCATATAAACACACACACACACAAAAATGTGAGTGTGTGTGTGTGTGTGTGTTTTGTGAGGGATCATTAGGATGGGGGGATGTGCTGAAGAAGCTAATCCTGTAAAGAGAGTATCTGATTCTGACCATAAGCCTAAGACACTCAATGCTTGATTCCTTCCTATCTTTCATTACAACTCTTCACCTTAATGAACGCTGACACGTGAGGCCATATGGGCCGAGACTGATGACATGAGACCTCAGCTGCTGCCTGCTGCCATCTAATACTCACTGCACTGCATGTGTCTTACTGATACTGACACAAGGAGAAATGAAAACACTTTTGCACCAAAAACCAAAATGCAAAGCCAAAAGCAATATGACCTAAAAGTGTTTTACTGCTGAGCTCCAGCTTAGCCTAAACACACTGCAAAAGATTAGGCATTCCTTTACTGACCATTACTCTTGAACTGAAGGTAAAACAGCTCTGTATGTCCATTAATAGCTCATTTACTTCAAGTACCAAGAAAAATGTATGATGAACCTTGCACAGAGTGTGCAGTAAATGACCTTAAAACAATATATCACATGTATGTCTAATGATCATATGACATTGCTGCACTCAACATGAAATAAAATAAAAAACCTCCGCTCAATTACTGCACCATATTCAAGCATGTCAAAAGTTATCTACTGGACAATCTGTGAATGTTTCTACTGGCTCAGGTACTGTATATAGATTATGTATTCGAAGTGAACAGAACGTTTTGTTTATATCCTGGACATAATGTTTGCATAGACTATGCCTGGCAACCATGATCGCAAAGTGTATTGCAAAATCAATCCACAATGACTCACAAGTACTACGTATAAATGAGCAATGATATTCCCATGTTTTAGACAACAGTGATTGAAGGTTTCTCAGACTTAATGAAGCTAGGTGTACTTATCAGTATTTCCCTGATCTAGAACTGATAAAAAGGATAACAAAAACATATTATTACTAGAATATTTCACAATTCACATGGGCTACCTCTGATCGCTTGACTCGAGCATACAGGAAACCACGCAGGGCACATGCACTGTAAATTGTGTGTCCAAATGATGCCACGTGTTCTACAACTGCTTGAAATCACACTTCATTCTTCAGATTAAGGGCAAAAGCTAGTGTTAAAAAAGCTATGGAGACCATTAATAGGGTAATGTAACACACTTGTAACACAAGTGTATAACACACTTTTGCGCAAAACAGAGTATACTCTTGCTCGGAGAAGGTGTCACTTCTTATAACCACACCATATTAGTATTCGCTGAGTTTGTTCATTGCCCTATGACTTTTGCAAGCTACACAAGAAAGGCCAAGTTTCCTGTAATTAAAAAGTGACATCTACATTAAAAAGGCAAGTTAAACAAATCCATCTCCCTGTACAGATACAAATACAGATAAGCTGATCATTATTATGTTATGCAGTGTTTACCATTCATTAACTAGAGTGTGGCGGTCCGCCAGTCTAATCTGTCCCGCCAGTTTTATAATGAACCAAAAATATATTTAAACTTCTCTTTATAAAATAAAAGTTCTTTAACGTTGTGGTTTGCACCATAGCTTTGGCAAAGTATATGTCAAACTAACTAAAATCGGAAGCACAATATGGCTAATAACCTTATCAAATTGTAAAAAGCTACAACTTAACCAAGTCTGTTTGAGCTGCATGTTTCAAAGCAATGCGCTCACTTTGTTTATGCGATCAGCTCGCGATCAAGTGTTTTCCACATCTCAGAACTAGTGGTCAACCGATATATTGCCAAGGCCGAATTATCTGCCGATATTTGGCATTTTTTAAATTTCAGCATTGGTCGATACGTTTTTCCTGATTGGCCGATGTATTGGAAACGGGACTTCTGAGAATGGCAGCACCCCATCTTTATTAGTCTATATGATCTACGTTTAACAGTTTTGTCTAATACGTTACTAGATAGAGGAACTGATGAACAAAGAAAGTAAACTGTATACGAAAAAGTATTAAAGCATATGCTTTTTTATTATTAGTAACAGAAAGGCAAACACTATTACACTTTCTCATTTACCGTCAGCATTCAGCAAATATGCACAGCCACAGTCCGTGTGAAGTGAATTGTTTTGTTTAATTTAGAAATGAATATTTTTTTTATAAATTTTCAAATGATTTATTTCTACTTTATTAAATATTAATTAAAATTATGGCTGCACAACTAATCGCACTGAAACAGCACGCGATTTGGAAAAGGCTGCGATTATTTTATGCGCAGCTTGTCAGTGCCGCTCTCGTGCAGACATGACAAATATACCCCGTCCCCGCCACAGAAGTAGAGAGTAGAAGTTGCTTTTTTAAATGCACGTTATACGTGATTCAAACTCACAGTGCTTTCAGATGGAGCAGCGTTTACAGAGCCGTACATCAATGACAAGCTGCGCATTCAAAATAATCGCAGCCTTTGCGATTTCAAAATCGCGATAAGCCATCTCGATTTAAGTGCGATTACATGGAAATTGTGATTAATCGTGCAGCCCTAATTAAAATGTTCAAATTTATATAAAGTGTGTGTGTGTATATATATATATATATATTGATCGGCCATCAAAAAAACAATCTCGTTCGACCACCACTCACCGAACGGCTCAGTTTACAATGGATAAATGCAGTGAACTCCATCTCTGAGTGTGCTGTGAGTTTAGCGTGAAATTGGGAACGCAACAGGCATCAGTTACGCTTTCACATAATTTCTAACATTTTTATGGGCAGATGATTACAGCATTTCACTAAATTTGTAATGAGAAGTGTTTGTTAACCTATTTTCACAGAAACTGCAGTTTTCCACCAACATAAAAGCTCAACTGCAGTTTCCTTCAAAATAAAAGCCCTATGGTTATCTCTTGCAGTTGCAAGTGTAGAAATTAGGACAAATGTAGTGTAATTATTCTAATGTAGTGTAAAGTAAATTAATAATATACTTATGAAATATCCATTTATTTTACAGTGCATTTGTTTTAAAATATATGGCTGTCATGGGAATAATAATAATCTAAAAATTATTATTATTATTATCATTATTATATTCTAATTGTTTAGCTTTCTAAAACACCAGTGTTAAATTAATGTAGACTCTATCACAACTAAAAAGAGGGCTGAGTCCCCTTTAAATTTCAGGTACAAGTCAATTCACCGTCTTTTTCCTTTGTTCAATTTGCACACTGAACATGGGTTGAAGCTCCTAATTTTGAACTCCCAAAGTGCACCAGATTGATGAATTTAACTTTAAAATGTACAACGTTTTCTTCCTTGGCCCTGGACCCCCCTAGAGGGACTGAGGTACACCCACCAGTCTCACAAATTCCTGTGGGAAACACTGTTATGGCCAATATTCAATACAAAATGATATAATATATTATATAAAAATAACAATAAAACATACTAGTAATACAATGAATAGTTTTACAAGCGAATTTAGGCATAAAAACAATAGGCTATAAGTGCTATAAGTAAATTATACAGTATTTATTTTGAGATTTGCTGAAGATTACATTTACATAGGGTAAAGATTACATAGGGTAATCTAAATGTAAAAATAAAGAAAACATACACAATTCATGTCTAAATGATACCATGTGGTCTACAATGGCTTGGATTGAGTAAATGAATCTATATCCAAGCTAAAAATGTAATATTAAAACTGGTATGATACTAATATATTGTGCATTTCTACTGAATACAATAGGTTACACCAATGAAAATATAACCTTTTTAATTATAAAAAAAGCATTAAATTAAAAAAGACCCATTTGCATATTTATTTATCAGCCTCTTGCTCAAGATATACTCAAAAAGATGCATGTAGTACATTCACTAACAGGGTTTGATGACCGCAACAGTAGCAAACACAGGATTAAAGTGGAACGCTCTCACTTTGACGTGACACTGTTTTTGTTATTATAGTCAGTGAGCAAGATGATATAGCTCTAGCTGTGGGCCTGTGACCAGTTCTCAATGTTCAGAATGGTTCATGTTCAGAGCAGGCTTATCAGCTCTCTTCAATTCTGGCAGCTGATGACATGCCAACAGGGATTTTATAACAACCCACCAATTGGACACAGCTAAAGGAGGCTCTTATTTATAAGGCGATTTAAAACTGAAACGACTGGAATTCTATTCGATATTTCCACTGACAGCACACGTCCAAAATGAACCTGCCACAGCTGTCGGAAGGCCTGGGCTAGCTCATACCACAGAAGGCTAACGATAGTGCTGCTAGGTAAAAATCACAACCTCTGTGCCATATGGAGAATTAGCTCCGTGCATGTGTTTTAGCTTGAGACTTCATGCTGGGGCACTTAATGGCTCTCAGGACCCCAAAACATATGAGCAAAGCAGAGCAGAGCAATCAAACAGAAGGGGATACCGTAGGGGTGGAGCAGGCCTGTAAAGTCAAGGAATGTCTTGTGTTGACACCGGAGTTACTGTGTGTGTGTGTGTGTGTGTGTGTGTGTGTGTGTGTGTGTGTGTGTGTGTGTGTGTGTCGATTTCAAAGAAGGCCTCCAAACATTTTTATGATGGTATTAATGGGCTTGAATTGAAGTGTTACTTGAGAAGACTTTAGGACTGGCCATTTAAATATATCAGCAGACTATCCGCAGAGGCTCATGGGTTAAGGTTGTTTTGGGCGCATATAGCCTCTGTCTCTCACTTCCAAGTCTTTTTTTCCCTCTTCACAAAAGTATCCAGCGAAACAAAGAGGTGCATATCTTTAAACCCCTGCCCACTGACAAAGTTTGTTTAACCACAAAGACTACTTCGCCTTCCTGGCTGGGGGGGTTTAGGGAAAGAGACGTTGTCTTCCTTTCAATGATTTCACAATTGCCTCATTTCCTATTTTCTCCAAGAGATGTTTTGCTTAATCGTGAGTGTTTGAGTAAATTAGGTCACAGCTGGCTGCCTCGATACTCGATAATCTGCTTGGAACAGCAATTATAAAATGCAAACAGATAATTTTGAATTTACACAGGTTTCAAACCATTACTTCTAGAGACTGAAACAGTTGATATGTCTCTTCTGAGCCTTAGAACAAACAGAGTTCAGAGTGCTAATATCCTCTGAGGCTAAAAAAATATAATTATATATATATATATATAAAAAAAATTCCATTAGACTAATTTCACTAAAGCAGACTGAAGAAGGAAAGAGAAACCTCCTTTTCCACAAGCTTATAGTGAAACCAAACACCAGTGCTGGGTTTCCTCCACCCCGTTCAGCCCTGCCCAGCCCCCTCTATGGTCCTGTAAAATCCTTGTTATGGGAAAAAGCCATTATGTGAGTTTTTTTCATGTTTGCAAAACATGGCAGAGAGGGATGGGGGGTAGGGTGAGGGGGGATCAAACATACGCCCCGAAACCAAAGTGGAGGTCGGACTGAGTAATCAAAAGAGTGATATTTGCTGAGGGGAAAAGTACACTCTGTACCTTTAGTGAGCATTTGATATGTGCTTCAAATAGGTTGAGATATAGAGCCTGCTGATAAAGTGGAACCAGTTTGATAAAACATACACTATCATTCGGAAGTCTGATGTCAGTGTGGTTTTTCAAAGAAATTAATACTTTTATTCAGCGAGAAGCATTAAATTGATAAAAAGTGACAGTAAAGATTTTTGGAATGTTTTAAGTAAAAAAAAATCAGTTTCAGAAAACAGTGCTGCAGAAAGTAATGACATTTGTGCAAAGCAAAGGAAACTTGTGTGTTTTAATGCATGTGCATGCATCTAACAAACACTAAATAAGTTCAAGTAAAAGCAATACATATTTAAGTGCACAACAGAATGTGATTCTCTGTGGACACACACACACAAATGTTTGTCTGGCTAGACTGTGATGAAGTATGCAGTTTGTTCCTATTTCGTAATGGCTTGGCTTTGAGCCGACCCATACGCAGCCTGAGAGGGATATCCCA
Source organism: Phoxinus phoxinus (assembly GCF_949152265.1). Taxonomy (NCBI): domain Eukaryota; kingdom Metazoa; phylum Chordata; class Actinopteri; order Cypriniformes; family Leuciscidae; genus Phoxinus; species Phoxinus phoxinus. Next base: position 26,234,150 of record NC_136878.1, on the reverse strand, counting down.
GCATTATTGGGAGGGAGCCAGGTTGGAATGCCACCAGGTCTAGTTTCCTGCATTCCTGCCAAAACTCTACGCAACTACTTGCTTTTTTCCCCCCTCTTCCCTCACTGTTTTTTTGACAATAAACGGCCATATGGCAACCGGTCTAACTTGGTCTCTTCCGATCCTTCCCTGTCTGGCTCTCTTTCCTATCTATTCTGTTTTCCTTTGTTGGATGACTGTGGATTTGTAATACCAGTGCAAATAGAATTGCTACACATATCCATCTTACGCTGAACTAAAAGAGAAATTAAGTTATGACATAATGCAAACAATGTTACGCATATAGCTTTTTTCAAGACCTTATATTTAGTTTTCATAATTGAGTTAATTAGATCTTTGGGTTTAGTTTTAATTAAGAAATATATATTGTACAGAACAATTTCAATACTTTCGTAAACACAGACACCAGGAATTTGGTAACACAAGTTTAATGCTTCAGTCTATTTTTACATTCCCCAAAACAGCCATTCTTATTTCAAGAAGACCTTTATAGCATTTAGATGTTTTTTTTTTAAGTGTTGAAAACAGGCAGTACGTTGGCTCCAGTCAGTCTGCCAAATGCCATCGGCATCCTTTCATTGTTTCTGCATTTCACTTGATAATTGTGCAAATAGCGATTACAAAATGCATGCCCTAGACTTCTGCAAAACAACATTAATTGTTGTAACACTGTCCTCAGTAGATTTTTATTTTATTTTAAGGAAAGATTGTGGTTGGTTGGTATTAACCTTACATGATCAATTAAATTAATATAATATAAATTAATATAAATTAAAACCAAGCTATCTATTTACATTAAAATGACAACTGCAGTTTAAATGTCTTCTGTTGAATTTGTTTGAGATACTTTTGATGCACAATTTTCCTCAATTTCATCAATGTCAATCAAAGCAGATGTATTTATTCAAACTGCATTGTATCCCTTACGTTAAGCCAGTGCTTACACTAATGCAGCCGCTAATGTGCATGTCTCATTTGGCCAGGTCTCTGAATGATCTATCATAAATAAGGAATGACAAGTCCATCCAGGCTCGTTCCGTATAGATCTGTGTTTGCTTAAGAGCCTCACTCTCAGTGTATCACTCTAAATTATCCCCTGAGAATACAGTGGAACTAAACTGATGCAGCATAACTCAGAAACATTCTCACTCGCACATAATCCTCAATTTACAGTTGTTCTAGCTGACTTAGAATAATTAAACATCCAGTCGCAATACAAAAATCTGTTTTAAAACAATCAAAACCAATTGAAGCCACACTAGTACTCATACACATCAACAGCAAATCTAACAACAACACATTTGTTCTTTATGTAGCCTACTCTGCAAAAACACTTTTAGACCTAAATTATGAAATGGTGATTATTTAAATATTTTAAGCAAGTATTTAGGCAATTCATCTTTCTAAATCCAAAGTAGTCCAAAGTGTAATGTACTATAAACCTATTACTGCAGTAAGTTTGATTTTACTTAAAAAATGTAATGCAGTGATTAAATTTAAAAGTGAGGAAAATGTATAGTGCAGGCTGTTTGCCTATGGTGATGATGAATTAAACCTGATATTCTCAATATATAATGTCAATGCATGAATCAAGAGTCCGAACCGTATAGTTTACATTAAGATCAAGCATTAAATTCTAGCACTGCCATGTCATTTCCCCTGGAAAATTCAGTTTTTTTGTTTATGATGACGACTAGCTGTTTAGTTATGAAAGATACTGGGACTTCAGCAAGTAGTTTCACACAGGACTGAACCCAATCTCACTTCATGCTTTTAAACTTTCCACATTAGTAATCACCACACAGTTCACCAGAGTGCACATTCAATGGTTATTAAAGTGCATTTCTATAATCTCACTCATGGACATACCTGTTTGAACTGTTCCTCATAAGTCCATTCGTGGTGCTGCGATTGTGCTTGTGGTGCCAAACCACTCGGTGATTCAGCCTGTCCTGGACATGGATAGGGAGGTTGGATTCTGGATAGATGTATCGGGGTACTTTTTGGAGACTGCCCCGCACCGGGATAAACAGCATGGCGCGGTGGGTAGTGAGCTAGGGGTCCTTCCAAATCTTCATCCCCTCCACCCTCGTTCATACTGTCATCTTCATCCAAGTCGCGCTCTTCATCATCCATCCCGCGGTCCAAGTCTAGGTCAGCATCATCATCTTCATCATCATCGATGTCGGAGTCGGCTGTGCGCTCGTTTGGGTGGCCGGAGCTCGAGTTCGGAGCTCCCGCAGCGAACGCTCCCCTGACAGCTGCTTGATAGTGGCGGAAAGCCAGAGCTTGTTGATGAATCTGCGACTCCACCATAGACCTGATGTCTTTCTCTTTTTCGGCTTGGCGGATCTTCTCCTCCAGGGCGAGTCGAGCCGCTTGCTGTCGCTGCAGGTTCTCCATGACCGCCTCCAGCTTCATCCCGCCGCCGCCGCTCGACTGACTGTGGGCGCTGGAGGAGCTGACCAGCAGAGGAAGAGTGCTCGCCGACGAGAAAGCGGCTTGCTGTGGGCAATACAATGCAAAAGTTAAAATTTTGCTGGAAGCATGGTGCGAATTATGGGGGTTTAGTGGAGTCAGACCCCCATTAATTAAGACTTGAGGCCCCAGCAAAAAATGGCAAAATATTATGTTGGGGGTGGGGGGAGGGGGAGTAAAGTTGGCTACACATTTTTCATACACGTAGGCTAGTTGGCGTTTTTAGTAAGTACCGGTATAAAAGTTACATTTTAAGTTAGTTGGAGCACGTATTTTCACCTATCATCAAAAAAAAAAAAAAAGGCTGTAACGAACAGATAGCCTACAACTGGCTAGTTCACACACTGTCAATCAGTTTCAGGCGGTACAATAACGTAAAAACATGATGTATAATTTTATTGTAGTTTTTCCATATCAGAACTATAGTTACAAAAACTATAATCCACAAAAACTAGTTTTTACTTTATTTACCTAAAGTATTTTAGGTTGTTTAGCTGTTAAGCTAGTGGCGCCAAATTATGTGCCCAGACAGGTTGATCACGGAAATTACATTTACATTGTATAGGTTTAGAAGATGTTCTTTAAATATGTCCAAATGTATTTAAAGGCATGTCGAAACTTTAGTTGAAAGTCATGCATATTTTACTAAACAGCTGTCTACTAGCCTACCGGTAGTAGGCTAGCATAAAAAAGCAAAACACTGTAGGCCTATTTTTTTATATAAAAAAATGACTGATGCACATTGTAAAAATATTCTTATCAATGTCCGAACTTTGTTTCCATCCATAACTTGTCCCCGTAATTTTTTATTTTTTTTTACTAGTTTTTCATCATTAGCAATTAAAGTAGGCTAGTTGGAAAAACTGAACTCATCACTGCAGGTAACTTCGCCACCGCTTAACTTAATTTAATGCAGAAATTCAACTTTTCAATTTAGTGGGCTCATTTTTATGTTCAGATGACATTACCGATCAAATCAGTGCAGCAGTTCAGGATAAAATAACTTTGCATGTACTGGGTTAGGCAAGAATCGTGGTTTCCTATGGAAATTATTCCACTAACAAGATCAACTACACAAACATGACGGTCAGCATCAATGAAGCAATGTCACATTTCTGATGCGATGTGCAAAAAACGACCTCGGACTATTCAATGACAGAAATATGACAATGCATAGCCTATTGCTATTAATGGTACAGTAGCTATAGGTCGAAGGGCTGTGTAAAGTAACAGAACATGCGGTAGTCTATAAACAGTTTATAAGTGCACTGAAGATCGAAATACAATATTTAAATTAATGTACCGAGTAAACAACTCTACCCGAGGAGCAAAAGCGCGTGCTTACCAGTGCAGATTTAGTTGCTATGCTTGTGTTGTCAACCATGCTTCTCCCGTCAAATGCGACGAATATGCTAAAAAGTGACCTTTTTCCCCCAAACAAAGTCAGAAGTGGTTGTATTCCCGTCTCAACATCTAGATCTGTGTCGTGAAAGCAAAGAAATAGCTCTTTCTGAAAGCGGTTTCGCGACGCGCTCGCGGTCTCTGAGCGATTTGGCAACAAGTGGCTGTAACTGTAGCGAGAATGACCTCTGAGGACTAGAGATCAGATCAGTCCCTCTGCCTCCATCTGCTCACTACACGTCAATAGACATGGATATAAGGCAATCAGGGCAGGGTCTGCACTCAGCCAACAGAAATACAGCTGAGCAGCTTCCTGCGCGCGCTTCTCTTCAAATACTACACTTTCAACTTCACTTGAAACTAATTGAACGCTTTAACAGTTTAACACGAATACTCCGACTTTGAGAGCTGAAAGTGTAGAATACCGTAGAAAGAGCTATTCAAAGGTCGAAGATGGTTTGCGCTTTGAAACGTAAATGATGAAGTATAGCAATAATTATAGTATGATCTCACTCACAAGATGTTCTTCAAAACATATGCGCGCATACATTTCTACATATTTATGCGTTTCTGAACAAGAGTAGCGAAAGACTTTTGGAAACTGGTCAAATACTTTACGTTTGTTGAAAATGTGTATTTGTATAATATTAAACGTATTTTATTTTAAATAAGGCAATGAAATAAGAGATCACTGAAAATACTAAAATCCCAGATTTGATTTTAAGATGTGCAATTTAGGCAGTGAATTAAATGCAACTATTTTATCATTAATGTAAAATGCAGCCAATGTTCATTCATCATACAGAATAAAAGTCAATCGGTTGCATTACACCAGCATCTAGACAGACTTGCTGATAAATATCGAGTGTTAGTCTTCTGTAAATACACCCTCTGACTGCAGAACATATAATTGCCATTCGCCCTGCAATTATCCAAGATTTGTAATTATATGAACCGATAAACAGACTTACAATTGAATTCCATATAATTTCAGAAAAGTAGGCCTACATTAGTCATTACCGCAGTTTTTAGGGTTTTAAACAATTTTGTGGTAATGAAACCAAAGCCTTTGCAGTATCATCTAATCATGGCTGTAAGAGATATAGATAGAGAGAGAGAGAGAGAGAGAGAGAGAGAGAGAGAGAGAGAGAGAGAGAGAGAGAGAGAGATGGATAAACAATGTTTGACTGTCATACATTTGATGTCTGAATAAGTCCAGATAGCACTGAACAGCAGGTAATTTCTCCCATGACCCCACTGCTCTCTGATTATGATGAAATATCCCATTATCTTTTGACCCCAATAACTCCTGCAAGAATCCTGTGTTGCTTTATGCCCTCGAACTGTTGAGCAAAATTGATAATCATTCCACGGTTACAATCCATTCAAGTTAATGCAAGGCTAAGGTCTTGAACTGACACTGATTAGGCTAGAAAGATGGTTAATATGTTTGACACAGTGAACTGTGCTCAGAGAAATTTCTCAATGACAGGATTGAAATCACACACTTTACACAATCAATAAATTATAATGTGTGCATATCTTAGAACAAAAGTGAGACTTTTCTATTATAACTAATAAAAAAAAGATACAGTATTTGGGACACATGCCAAATATCTAATGCAATTCACTTTAATGAACTTTATCTAATGCAAAACCTAGACTATCAAACTGAGGTTACCTTTGTCAAGGTTATGTAAACATAAGCTCTGTTCCAACAATGTGAGATAAACGTCTAAGTGGATTAAAATGAACAAAATGACCATAAATGTTGCCTGTTAATGGTGTGAAAAATTTGATTAACATCGCCACCTGCTGTTCATGATCTGTAAATACATCAAAACAATACTATAATTTAAGAGCCATTACTGAGCTATGTTCCTTATACTTTAGTAAGAAATGAATGCCAAATTTTAAAACAGGATGAATGTAGTGTACCACAATGCTAATACTATTTATTATAATGACATTTGTCATGATCCAGTTTCAGCTGTAAAATGACTTGCATAAAACTAGCTGTCAGATTATTTTTCATGGCACTCATCCTCAGAAACACTTAGCTAATGAAAACATGAAAGTGTTTGTGCTTTGCATCAGCTCCAAGATAGCAACTGAGTGAATTCAATAACACTAATACATTGGCTGGCTCAACAGATAAAGCACAATGGTGTGATTGAGAGCAAAAAATAGCAGCAATAACAAAATTACATCAGTGTAGCTTATTCACTTCTACAACAAAATCATGACTATATTCAGAATTTAAGTCATGAATGTGCCATATGCAAAGTAATAATTTCCATGCATTAGTCTTCGGCTCAAAAATATGCAAAAAAAAAAAAAACTGTAAAGCAAGTTCAGAAATTCTCAAAAGACGTACAGAATAGGCTACATCACATTTTCATCTGAACAAATTCTACCCTATCTGACCTTGGTTTGACTTCAGTGAAAATCAGATTTGAAAATCTGAGTGTAACGTTAACGTTACCTGCATTACACAGTAGATATAGCATTTTCCTTAAGTTCAGTCCTATTCGTAATAAACAAATCGTTTGAATGCCCCTGCGATATCTTGTCCTTTTACCAGTTAACGTTAAGGGGTTTTCCCGTGCCCTGACATTTGTCAGTTGCGTCTCGCTTCAGTGTCCACAAGTTTCAGTCCTTTCAATATAAAAGCAGAGCCCGTCTACGGCGAGCCTAGCCACTCCCTATTAAGTCCTATTGTACCGAATTTTGGTTGTAGTTCCACCAGAGTTTCACTGGGGGCGATCACCCGAATGCAAAATGAATAAATTTGTCTCTTTCACCCGATTGCCCTTGAGAAATCTCAGATTTGATTGTAGGTTTTGCAAGTTCAACATGGGTTATAGGTCGAAAGTTGAATGAACGAGTACTTATGTCCTTTCGATTTCTTACAGGTTGAGTTGTTGTTGCCCATAACACGCTAGCATTCTGCTAATGAACGCTGATTGGTCAGTGAAGGACTGGTTACGACCAGAGATACCGCTTGATGGCATCGTGGCATCCGAAGCGGGACCAGAATGTCTTCTAGCAGAAACTCTTCTAGCACGTGTGTTTACCTGTGTCAGCTGTGTTGTCGATGCCTCGAGAGAAAAGAAAGTGCAGAGCGCGAAAGCACCACAGTGACTGAAGGATTGCCGTAAAGCAGTATGACGTCATTGACATTTTAAAATACTTTTTTAAGCAAATAAGTGACTCTAAAAAATCTAACACCCAGCAATGTGTAATTTCTTTGCATCTCCTTTAGAATACAACAAATTACCAGACAAAAAATTATATCCTGAGAAAAGTGGATTTTGAGGGGTATTCGCTCCGTGCACAATATGGCGACCGTTGACGTTCGAACCCTGAGTGTGCGGGCCAGTACTTCCGGTGAAAACTTCCGGTGATCTGACAGCGAGAGCGAGAGACAACAGCGACCGAGTTCCTTTACCAGAGAGATGATTTTTCACAATGAGTGTTTTTAGGATTCAAGAGGGTGACAGCCTCAGCACTTCATTGTTGTGTGTTCTTATATATGTACCGTTTCGTCACGTTACAACAAAGTCAGCTTTCATGCATTCCCCGCTGACGCTGCGGTACGGGCTGAGTGGATGCAGAAGATCCGGAGGGATGACTTCAACCCGACCACATTTTTAAATGCATATAATTTTCAGTGTATTTCACCTGTGCGTTTCTATGCTTTCTATTACTGCATTTATTTTGTGGAAGTCAGATGAGTAAAGAGCGTACGGTTTCATAAATCATTAAGTTGTCTGTCTGGTAAGCAGCACATACAGTAGTTTACTACGTGTAAAATTTACACAAACTTATATTAAATTGTTTGTGGTACCTACAGTTAAAAATTTTTAATATGTGATGATAATATTGATCGAGCAATTGATGTAAGTAAGTGAAAATATATGCGCAGAATTGAGAAAATAGTATTTATGGAGATAAATTGTAGCCTATCACAAGGCAACGTGTGAATGTTCACGTGGTATTTTATTTAACAACTCTAATCGTAGTTTTAACTATATTTACAGATGGCATAATTGTCATTGTGTATGCAGCATGAGTCCAATACTCTTCTGTTCGTGAACAGTTATATTTCATTCATTAATCTGACTATGCGTCCATGCATTTAATTGCCATTGGCTCGTGTTATAGTAATTTGGATCTTAGTAGTATTTTAAGTGATAAAATTGATTCTATCAACAACTATAAGAGATAATTTTCGGCTTTCTCCGGCTCCCTGCACCGGGCGTAATGCAAAACCGGAAGTGTCTAACCGCACACTCGCTGTTCGGAAATCCAACATGGCGGCCACGTGCAACTAGCCAATAGCTCCATAGACGTCCATTCGTTCTGCACTCGTCCTGTGAGCGCCCTCATATGGAATCAGAGTGGAACTGCAACCAGTTCAGAAGCCGGAAGTTTACTGAGAGTGGCGGTACTGTTTTCCCTGTTCTCCCATACTGTCTATGGTTCTCCCCATAGACATGTATAAAGGCTAGATGGCTCAAGGCGGAGTCAGCTGTGTCGCCATCTAGCCTTTATACATGTCTATGGTTCTCCCCATATTAGACCAGAGAATTAGACGTGAAGCAGAGAATGTCTAATAAGGGGATAAGGTTCACTCTCGCTACACTTCCGGCTTCTGACTGGTTGCAGTTCCACTCTGATTCCATATGAGGGCGCTCACAGGACGAGTGCAGAATGAATGGAGGTCTATGGAGCTATACCCCTCAAAATCCACTTTTCTCAAGATATAATTTTTTGTCTAGTAATTTGAATGTTGTATTCGAAAGGAGATGCAAAGAAATTGCACATTGCTGGGTGTTAGATTTTTTAGAGTCACTTATTTGCTTTAAAAAGTCTTTCAAAATGTCAATGACGTCATACACATCGTACGACCAGAGATACTGCTTTACGGCAATCCTTCAGTCACTGTGGTGCTTTCGCGCTCTGCACTTTATTTTCTCTCGAGGCATCGCCAGCACAGCGGACACAGGTAAACACACGTGCTAGAAGAGTTTCTGCTAGAATACATTCTGTTCCCGCTTCGGATGCCATGATGCCATCAAGCGGTATCTCTGGTCGTAACCAGTCCTTCACTGACCAATCAGCGTTCATTAGCAGAATGCTAGCGTGTTATGGGCAACAACAACTCAACCTGTAAGAAATCGAAAGGACATAAGTACTCGTTCATTCAATTTTCGACCTATAACCCATGTTGAACTTGCCAAACCTACAATCAAATCTGAGATTTCTCAACGGCAATCGGCTGAAAGGGACAAATTTAGCCGTCTAGCCCCATAGACTCCCATTCATTTTGCACTCGGGGGTGATCGCCCCCAGTGGAACTCTGGTGGAACTACAACCGGCTCTCCGTAGACGGGCTCTGCGTGAAGCCAAAAGTCTTGCTGACTCACTCATAAAGACAGTCTTTGCCGCCATCTAGCGTCGAAATAATGTAACTTCTGTTGCTGTTCACGATCAGGGACTATTTTTTTTCCTGCGGAAGGAGCGCTTTTAGTGATTTTACATAATGAAAGTGGCCTTTGTATTTTGGCTTTAATATTTGTAGTTGTGATAACCGTTTTATAAAATGTATTATTAATTATAAAAGGTACTCGAGGTATCGTGAAAAAGTCATAATAAAACATATAAGCGCTCCATCACTAAGCTGTCACCTTAATTCATCACGAACTCGATTAAGCTGACAATAAAATGAATATCGTATGTAGCCTACATAATGTAGGCCCTATACACGTTTTGTAACAAGTTGAACTATAACGAGAGGATTTGAGTGTGCAGATCTCAGCATTGTACAAAAACTCTGGCGTTTTGAGTGCTGAGGGGATTCTAACTTAAAGGGTTAGTTCACCCAAAAATGAAAATAATGTCATTACTCACCCTCATGTCGTTCTAAGCCCGTAAGACCTCCGTTCATCTTCGGAACACAGTTTAAGATATTTTAGATTTAGTCCGAGAGATTTCTGTCCCTCCATTGAAGCTGTATACAGTATACTGTCCATGTCCATAAAGGTAATATAAACATCATCAAAGTAGTCCATGTGACATCAGTGGGTTAGTTAGAAGTTTTTGAAGCATCAAAAATACTTTTTGGTCCAAAAATAACACAAAATAAGACTTTATTCAGCATTGTATTCTCTCCCGGGTCTGTTGTCAATCCTTCACAGTTACGCTGCTGACGTAAGACGCTGATGACGTGTTATCTGGTGCGCCCGAGCTTCATTTATAGACTGAGGGAGACGCACGCTGTAAAAGTGTCTCATCCGCGACATGCACATTTACGCACCATTAAAAAATGATATCCACGCAAACAATGTAGAATAGCTTGAATATAGCGTGCGTCTCCCTCAGACTGTAAACGAAGCTCGGGCGCACCAGATAACACGTCATCAGCGTCTTACGTCAGCAGCGTCACTGCGGAGTCCTGAACGCAGATTCACAACAGACCCGGGAGAGAATACAATGCTGAATAAAGTCTTATTTTGTGTTATTTTTGGACCAAAAAGTATTTTCGATGCTTCAAAAACTTCTAACTAACCCACTGATGTCACATGGACTACTTTGATGATGTTTATATTACCTTTATGGACATGGACAGTATACTGTATATACAGCTTCAATGGAGGGACAGAAATCTCTCGGACTAAATCTAAAATATCTTAAACTGTGTTCCGAAGATGAACGGAGGTCTTACGGGCTTAGAACGACATGAGGGTGAGTCATTAATGACATTATTTTCATTTTTGGGTGAACTAACCCTTTAAACACGTCTGATTGGCCATTAGCCTACGTTATAGAAATCATCAGATATGTTTGTGATTGGCTATATCGCTAAACGCTGCAAAAAATACGTTGTAAATAGAAAAACCTATTTATATTAGTTTCGATGCTCTCAAGAGCACAATCTTTTTATGATGGGAGTATTCGCAAGAGTGCAGAATTCAGTCAGAATTTAGAGTTCAGCTCGCGCACTGAACAAAACTCCGGTGTTTCAGCGATTATCTTAATGCCTCTGATTGGCCATTGCATCTCAACATATCGTCTGTGAATGGTTATAGTGCGCAACGCTGTAAACCGTGTAAAACACGCAAAAAGTAGGATGCAACAAGCAGATGTAAATTTAATGCCGCAAGCCCGCAATCGACACTCATTTTAATTTTCACTTTATTACTAGATTTAGTTTAAATGTGCTGGTGCATTTTTGTTCCGCACAAGACCTGAAAAGTGACAAAGCGTCTCGATCATGTTGGCACGTGAGACCTATGCGTGAGACCAACTAAACAATTAAATTACACTTCAAATATCTTTATTTCCAAAGATGTTTTTTTTGTCATTTATTGTAAATTCAAGTGTTTGTTTTTAAAACAACTTAGTAGACTAGTTATTTGATGCAGTGGTGTGACGTCATCATGATTGACAGCTGTGATTGACAGGTTCTCTCTGAGCGAAGTAGTCACTGAAGCACCAACAGACTTTTTTTTCGGGATCTTCGGAGGACTGAGGAGATTGGAGCTTTAAATTTAATATACATTTTTATAATTAATTTTAAAAAGTGCAGGAGTGTGTGCTTGCGATTGATTCTGCTAGAGTGAGGACGTGGCCTTGATTTTGCCGCTTTACTTCCTGCTCACTACTGCGCAGACTCAGATCCCGAGATCGCTACTGCGCAGACTCAGGTCCCAAGATGTCAGCGCCATATCGGTACACTGGCAGCTTCACTTCTCACCAATGGAAGAGAGCCATTGAGCGAAGGGGTGTTGTCCATGTTTTTGACCCGTGGCCAGGGGAAGGCCTTCTCCAGGCTTACACACGCTCCACTTATGGAAGGGGGAAATAAGCAATGGACCACTTGCCCTGAGCTTCATTACACACTTCCGTTTGGAAACGGTACGTCTCACTTATTTCTGGTTATGTTTAATTTCAATGTACTGTGGTCAATGAGTTGATCAAACGTCACCTAAAATGAGTGTCCGCAATAAGATTTAAAAATTAGGATAATGGTGAGTGAGTGCTACCTGGACGCATCAGTGAATGGTGAGATATTTTGCTAAATAAAACTATTTTACTAGAAGAATTGCGTTTTTACATTCTATGATAACTTGATTATGTCTTGTTCTGTCTGTATCATCTCAGTGATCTTTAATGAGGGATTGCGCATGCACTGTAAGGTGAATTTAGCGTTTTCAGACTTTTCAGTGTGGATGATAAGCTTTTGGAAAACACTATAGTGTGGACGGAGAGCGTTTTGAAATAAACTCCGCTTTCAAATCTATCTGGATTAATGTAGAATCCAGCAAGCTTTAGAAACACAGCAAGCCATGTACTTGACAGACAACTAGTTTAGGTATTTTAAAAGTATAAGTTTAGGCACATACATTGTGGCAGAGATAACAGGGGTGATGTGGATGTGGCATTAGGCCTAGTTGAAACGTTAAAACTCTACAAAACTAAAACGTTTTTAAAAGAACATTTCAACATGTATGAAAACTAATCTTTGCAGCTAAAAACCTGCTAAATACACTCACCAGTCAGTTTATTAGGCACATCTAGGCGATCTAGCTAGAAGGGGTTGAACAACTTCAGATTTTTTTTTTAAAGTTGACATTTATGTGATTAAAGGCCCACTGAAGTGTCTTGAAACACGCACCATTTTTCAATGCGTTTACGTAATTTCCACTGAAACAGGAAGACAGTGCGGGACATATCGAACAGCTCCTCCCTTTTTTAAACATAGCCAATAGTGTTTCATTTTTATCACAGCTCGGCCAGAGCCATTGACCGTAAAGCCGCATTTTCCTCCTAACCTCTAACCGTTTATCCTAATCTCCTCAATATTGCTTTAAAATAGCAAATTCAAATGGGTCCGACACATTTTCTGCTCTGTGCAGACTCAAGCGTACGATCTGCTCTGGGCTATCATGCCTCTGGACCGGAGCAGACTATGTGTACGCTGTGGCGGTTCACGTGACACTAACATGAAACTAGACTTAATTCGCTGCAATGAAAAAACAAACAAGAAAATCATTTGGAAATCCTTTGGGGGGCTGTTTCTGGTGGGGATATAGCACCAGCAAGTCCTGGCCTAGCGCTACCACTGCTATCTGAAGGTCACAGCAGAAATTGAGACTCATCAGACCAGGCAACTTTTCCCAGGTAACAACAGTCGTCAAATTTTGGTAAGTCCGTGCTGATTGTAGCCTCAGTTCACAGTTCATAGCTGACAGGAGTGGCACCCGGTGTGGTCTTCTGCTGCTGTATCCCATCTCCTTCAAGGTTTGACGTGTTGTGCGTTATTTGAACTACTTTTGCCTTTCTATCAGCTCAAACCAGCCTAGCCATTCTCTGACCTCTGGCATTATTACAAGGCACTTTTTCACAGAGAACTGCCACTCACTGGATATTTTCTCTTTTTCAGGCCATTCTCTGTAAACCCTAGAGATGGTTGTGCGTGAAAATCCCAGTAGATCAGTAGTTTCTGAAATACAGACCAGCCCATCTGGCACCAACAACCATGCCACGCTCACTTAAATCACCTTTCTTCCCCATTCTGAGGCTCAGTTTGAACTTCAGCAGATCATCTTGACCATGTAAACATGCCTAAATGCACTGAGTTGCTGACATGTGATTGGCTAATTATATATTTGCATTAATGAGCAGTTGAACAGGTGTACCTAATAAAAATAAATAAATAAAAAATGAAGAAAAGTTACACAGTTGTCATTGCTTCTTTTTATTGTTATGTACTGAGACCTGTTGAAATACAGTAATTTATCATTTGTACAGTTTCACAGTAAATAGAAAAAGTGGACAACGAATTACAGGGAATTTTACAGTATAAATTTATATATTTTTTTATTGTATTAAAATATATTACTGGAGAAAAGACCATACAATTATTGTATGTTTTACAGAAAAAAAATATAAATACATTTACAGCAAGTTAAATGGTAATGTACATTAATACAGTATTTTTTACTGTAAGTTTAATTTCTAGAGGATTTTTTTTACAGTGTACTTACTCTAATCCTATAGTACATGTTGTTCATTAATATTACAATGCTTAAATGTATTATGCTGTAACAAGTATGAAGTGTAACCAATTTGCATTAAACCACCATACAAATGAAAGACTGTTCCTGAAATATTACAATAGATACATCTACCTGTTTAGAGATTATAAGCAACAGCTGTTTAATGATATACATAAACATGAGAGGAAGTCAACATGTTGACCAAGACCTGCATAAGTAAACAAATGGAACAGCAGATGATTATGAGAATTATTGTGGGTCTTACTTTTTCTAAACCATTCCAATTATTATTTTGCATTGAATGCAATGAGTATCGATGAATCACATAAAAAAAAATTAATCTTATCAGACTACATGATTTACCTATATGATAATGAACACATTCATTAATTATTTTATTCATAAGTTTTTGAAATATTGTTGATCAAATCAGTTTCAGTGTTTTCCTCCTTACAATATTTAAGGTACAATATGTAAGAATTGTGTAATAAAATATCCAAAAATCACTTGCATAGTGTGATGTATTTCCTGCAGTTGTGTAGGCCTACTTACAATATCCCAAAAGTCTCCAATTTTAAATAATGGTCCGTCCCGGAAAAAAAATGTCGCCTGTCAATGACGCAATATCCGTGCTATCCTCGGTTTCCGCTCGTACTCAAGGGGGTAATCCATCAGCCGGAAACCGAAGCTTCCCCAGGGGCCGCCATTGATTAGCAGACCATCTCCTGCATTCCACTGACTCCCATTCATTTTGGCGTCACTTTGACAGCGAATAACTTTACATCTGAGGCGTTTAAAGACTCCATTTGTCCATTATTTATTTCTAAAGAAACACGACAATTTATAAAAGGCTCCATTACCTTGTATCTTACGTTATGGCCCCGTAGAAGCAGTTTTTGTAAAAAATAGGCTCGACTCTCTGTCGCACAGTCGAGAAATTACCATATAGACAATCGGAGAAGCTCGCAAGCAATCGGAGGGACGTGGAGGCATAAAGTCAAGGGAGAAGCCCATAGAGAGTCATAAAGTTGATCCTGCTGCTAGCTCATGGACAGCTAATACTCACGCTCTCCGTTTCTGAGAGATTCGTAAGAGAATGATTCAGATTTCTCTCGGCACAGCTACTAGAAGACTTACAACTGTCAGACAGGTTGCTCACGTCACAGTACGCAGTCATCAGGAAGTGAGTGCTTCTAATTGGCTTCACTTTTCTCTGTTGAAACCTATGGGGTCGCTGTGTCCATCTTATATACTGTCTATACTCGTACTGCCATGGCCATGACGTAACCATGGTGACAGACGTGGACAACTGCGTAGTGCGTAACGTTTAGCGGCATGCTGCTCTTATTTCGTTCAAACATTATGGACCATGGCAAGCAGACTTTGGAACAAAAAAGGAGAACTAAAACGAGGCTCAATAACGGCGTGGCGTTTTCGAGATGCCGAGAGCTCCACGTTTGTGACAAACTTGGACTTGACAGAGCTTCACGAGTCACGACTTGACAGGAACGCTGCTCTTTCACATACTTTATTAGACAGGTGAGCAAATGTACATAAAACAAATCAATGTTATATAGTTCAACATGATGGAATGTTAGAATATGATCTGTATGTTATTCTAATGTTGATCTAGCTTAATTGTTACTAGTAAGCTGCTAGTTTCATATAGCAAACGAACTAACACATAGAAACATAACTTTCAACACACTCAAATGCTGTTTAGTATGATATGTAACATTAGACCAAGTGAAACAGCGCTGCGTTACCTCACAAGTTTAATTCATCTAATAAACTGACCTGTGTGAGTAATTCAGCACTTGCGTGTAGTTTTTCTTTTTCCTTTATATCCGCGGGACTCGCGTGTGATATGTGTCTATTATTAGCAATAGCGACCTGATTCATTTCACTGTAATGTTAAAAAAACATGAATGTTTTCACTCAACCATTAATATTATTAGATCCATCAGCTTGACAGCAAGTCCCATCATTCAGCTCGTCACTGCGTCATAAACCTACGCCTTTGTTATTGTAAGAGGTTAGCGCCCCTTAGCGGCAAACATTTTTACATATTGCTTTAATGCTACGTCCAATAATATGTGCCAATAACACAACTATCATACATACCTATGTATGTGGGTACATCTGCAAATGTCTGGAACAAACTTTTAATTAAACAGTATTGATGTCATTGTGTTGAAATGTCTGGGTTGAAAAGGAAGGCTAGCCATTATTACATCTCCTGCCCTCTCTGTGGGTGCATTTGATTAATAACGGTATTCTCCCCCTTGTGACTAATGACCACTGTAGAATCTTATTTAAAACTGTTTATGTATTTATCAGTGTCTTAACACAGTGAGGTAATGCTTTGAAAGACAGCATTATTGCACTATGGTGTGTTGGGAAATGCAGTCAAGGCTATATTAAAATAAATCAAATGTTAGTAATTAAACCTGTCCTTAAGGTGCGTGTGTGTGTGTAGGTTTGCATACATCCCTTGTGTATAGGCCAAATTAGTTTATTTTGCTCAGCTCCTCTGTGTATATTAATGTGTTCATCAGGAGTTGATTTTATATCCAATGCTGAGAAAACAAAAAGTGAAATGATTTCTGTTAATCCAGTGGTCAAATGCTTTGTGGCCATGTAATAATAGTTGATATAACAACTTATAATAATATAAGTTGTTATATCAACTTGACAATATATAATTCATATATATATAATCAATAAATTATGAATGATTTGCTGCCATTGTGTGAATAATATGTAATGCAATTAATAAAAAGTAACTAGTCTGATTACGAGTATTTTAAAACAAAATAATAATTAGTACTTCATTTTTGAAATGTGATTATATAATCCAGATTACATGTAATCAGTTACTACCCAGCACTGTAAATAAATAAACTTGACTTGATTTATTTATGTGCAAATGTTTAATGAGAAAAAAACTACTGAGCGCACCTTGAAAAATGCTGTTTCCTTGGATGCCTTTGAGTGAAACAGCCAGTAGGTGTCTCTCAAAAACACATCTAGTTCAGCAACAAGTCCGCAGAACTGATTAGAAAGACACACACACACTTATGTGTATTAAAATGAGATGAGATGAATTTATAATAATCAATAGCTAAGACAAGAGTTGGTTTAGATCACTTTTTCATGAGACTGGACACCTAGCTGGACAAAGAGCCACTATTATTAATTTGGAGACTAGTTATCATCCTGATTATGGATTTGTAGTTATGACCTTAGATTTTCTTAAAGTTTTTTTTCTTTGAAAGTGTCATAATGCACTTTCTGATGGTTTCTGCTCGCAAATTAACTGATGGTTAGTCAAAGTAAATGATTTTTATACTGAACTAATTTAACAACAGAGCAAGTACACTTACGTACAGTGTCTGTTAACTTTAGAGATAACCTTACATTTAAAGAATTGAATACTTTTCAATAATGTTTTATTTATTCAGGTTCTTTTTGTCTAAAATTAAGTAGCAGTTGAAGACTTTCAATGTTTCAAGAGGCTTTATACAGGAAGCAAGTGGCAAACATGTTTTTACACCACGGTAAATTACGCAAATGCAGTTTGCACATGGTTCAAAAAACATTAACAAATTAAAAGGAAGTGTGAGGAAAAACCACAACCCATCCACTCAAAGTTTAAAGTTACCTCTAGAAAGCGAGGAATGAGGTGGCACTTCATGCATGACATCCGTTGGCTATTGGAAACCGTGACTTTGCCGGCCTTGAGCTGGAGACATTAATCTAGCATGATCAGGATTAATGCAGAACACAGCCCTTTTACTCGCACTGACAGATGGCTTCAATTACGTGAGCACTTTAATACATTTAAGAGAGTCATAAACTCATCGATTAGATTAGCAAAACTCAAAACAAGCATGGGTCTATTCCAGGAATTACAGAAAAATAATACATTTTCTTAGGGGGAAAAAAGAGATACAAATCTGAAAATGTAAGACTTTAGGATGACTTACACAAGTAGCATGTGGAATTGCAAAAATATAGAACATAAACATAATTATCCAAGTTTTAATGGCTATGGAACATTTTTGGAACAATTTTGTGATTCAGTAACCATAGCAATCCCATGGGGGAACTACACCCTGGACCACAGAATAAAAGACACTCTCAGCATATTGCATCTCAGGAAACAGGGAGTCTGATATTTATGTGGGAGTGCTAGCTAGGTCTGCCAGGACTGTCGTTGTACTTTGGCCATTAGCTAATTACAGGGACGTACTTCACTGCAGTTCTCTGAATGGATCTTTTAGTTGCTGGTATCTTTATATCCATTTGGTTTATTCAGCCAGAATGTGTAATACCTATGGGGACAAGGAGCTGGGATTCAGAACAGTCATTGACTGAAGCCACAGACTCAGCGCACCATTTAGCAGTGACGTGAATAAGAAATTTCAGATTTCATCTAGAGAGTTTGGCTGAGTCATTTTTAATCTGCTGCTAAATCTGTCCTGCTATAAGGCCTTCTTATTCTGAAATGTGCTTGCTCTTTTTCTGAGTCTTACCGTTAAATTTACATTTGTTGCATTATTATACATCATTCTAAGTATTATACAGATATTGGAGCAATAGTAGTATAATATACATATACATTATATGCTATACATATAATAATATTTCAAACTACATTACATCCATTTTCAAAAACCTGCAAATTATTGTCAAATCTGTGATGTGATGCTCTAATTCTACCACTAGATGTCACTATTATAGTGCTTAAACAGTTGAATAAAGCTTAAACGTTTGCATAGAGAACAGTCGGCTATCAAAAATCTGACATGCCATATAAAACATGAGATGAGAAGATTATTGATTGAGGATTTAATGTTTATTTAATGACTTCACGATTTAAATTATTTCAATTAGTTTGTAAATATCTTACATGGACAAATACCATCATTTGGAGTAAATTCTAAAAAAAAGTTTTACATCACAACTTTGATGAGCTATCTGCTAACACTAGTCAGAAGTTTTTATTAAGAACATTTGACATGATAAGCAGGTCAGCTTCAGCTCAAACATACCGTAAAAAGTTGGTAAAGTGTTAGCTAATAAACAAACAAGTTTTATTTCACCATAAAATTATAGATTAACCAAGAAAAAATATCTTGGGGGAACCATTTGGTCTCAAAATCGTTAACTCATTCACTATTCCCAGTGAATGTCACAGTCCACATACAGATAATATGGAACATTGTGTTCCTTCTTTAACCCAAATGCAGTAGCAAGTATAGCCTATGTTATTGATGCCATGAAGTATATGATTTTGAATTTATGTCTTTTCACTATAATGCAACATTAATTACTAGATTACTGTATGCCGGCTACAACAATCAGCACTTGATTGATTACAACTGTGCAAACTGTTCCGGCTAGATTTCTAACTGGGACTAAAAAAGGGGAGCCCATCAATTATTACTAAAACTTATTCCCCCTTTTTCACAGACCAGGCTTAACCGTAGTGCTAAACTAAAATGGCGTATTGAGATGTTTTAACTGAAAACAACTTGCACTATATTAAAATATATCAGTGCCATTGTTTTGTCTCAAGATGCACACCAGTAATGTTTTTTTTTCTAAGGCAGGTTTATAAAAACTGCTTAAATGTCCTAATTAAACTAAGGCCTAATCCGGGCTTAATCTAAGCCCTGTCTGTGAAACCGGGCTATTCTGTGCCTTTTATTAGCCTACTGATTAAGCATCCGATTTTATTGTTAGGTTAATGACTTTTTTTTTTTTTTGGTATGGCTTAACTTTTACAGCACACTGTACCTTGATCATTAAATCCAGACTGAGGTTGTGGGCTGTCATGAATTGCGACACTGTAGCTTTAAGGAGGGGGCGGACTGCACAGCGATGACGCAGGAATAATAATGAAAGGATGCTTGAAAATTCCTCCTAGACTGCAGCGTGTGTGGTGACCAGCCGAGCCGCACACTTCACACATCCTAACAAGAGTAATTACACAGGCAAGCGGAGAGTTAGACAGAGACTCAAAGAAGACTCCAAACAGGGGAAGAGAGAGGGGCTCTGGAGAGACTTGCAGAAGAGACATAACTCACTTATAAACAGAAAGAGTGGGACTTTGCCATACTTAAGTTAAATTAAGGATACGTCTTAATTTAAATAGCAATCTACTTGGTAGGAAAAAAAACTTTAAAAAGCGTAGTCTCTTTGCAAAAAGAAAAAAAAGTTCGTGCATTGGTGTCAAAGATGTCATGTTTCATATCACTATGTCTGTCCATTTGGGTAGTACTCATGATGCCTGGCAGGACAAGTGCACTGAATGACAACATCGACGTGATGGTCCTGTTGCCTGACAACAACACATACTTGTTCTCTTACCAGAGAGTTTTTCCGGCTATTGAGTTCGCGAGAAAAACCCTCAACGGATCAGAACTGTTTGGAGGCTTGAAATTCAATGTGCGCTATGAGAACTCCGGGTGCGGGGGGGACGCGCTCTTCGCGCTCGTGGACAAGCAGAAAGAAGAGCGTCCCGACCTGGTCCTCGGTCCGGTGTGCGAGTACGCGGCCGCACCGGTGATGAGAGTTGCATCCCACTGGAACATCCCGGTGATCTCAGCAGGTGCTCTGGCCACCGGCTTCAGGGAGAAGAACAGCGAGTTCTCGCATCTCACACGAATCGCACCAACTTACCTGAAAATGGCTGAGACGTTTCTGGCGATATTCAAAGATTTCACTTGGAGAACGGCATATTTGATTTACGAAGATGATAAAGAAGAGAGAAACTGTTTCTTTACGATGGAGGGTGTTTTTACAGTGCTTTCAGAATACCACATCGTCACAGATCTCGCTGTGTTGAACTCGCACGAGGAGAGAGTAGACACCGACGGGATCATCTCGTCCACCTACGGGAGCGAAGGTATTCGTTCACTTGTCCGTCAATTACTAAATGCTTTACGCAAGCCGTTTTAACATCCTCAAGACGAATTCATATCTATTTTGTTTCTGTACACTTTTTCATTAGCTACAAGTACATTTCTGATTTTAATACTTATAGATACTAGTATGTTGAATTGCATGGGGTTCCGAAATTAAGTAGTAGGCTAGGCTATTCACTTCAGACTAGTATGTTGCCTATAGCTATTCCAATTGTCGCTGCTGCCTATTTCTATTTTACTTTTAACTATTCATTAGCTGCTAGTTTTGTTTTCTTCTATACCATAGTAGCCTATGTACTCCGCCTTTACAAGTACTAGCCTACTGATAAATAGTTTTAAGGAATAAAACGGCTTGCCATAGATGCCAAAAGTGTCTTACACATTTGTTAAAAGCACAATCCCCTGGAGAAGTTTCTTGCCAGAAGGGGATAATTTGCACAAGTGGAATGGATGGCAACTTGCTGGGTTTGAGCCTGATACTTTTGAATTACTCTAAACAAGCGAAGGTCTCCGAAGAGACTTGCAGGAGAGACACCTTTCAATTACTATACTAGATCTTAACTATTAGACTACACCACAAGTGGTAGTTATCCACATACTAAATAGCCTATAAGACTGCAAATGAAGTAATTTCAGTATAACATGATGTAAAAGGGAGACATTTCAGATTTGGTGATGAAAAAGGGGGTACTTAAGTGGTTTGTACTGTAGGGGTTTGTAACGTAACATACAAAATGTTTAGAAAACGAAGCTAATATTAGCTTGAAAAAAAAAATGCTGAAAATTCTGTGCAGTTAGATTTTTTTCTTCACCAGTGGCTGTTCTCAGCAGTTATTTGTGACTCACTTCTTTTCGCAGGTCAAAAGGGTGGATTTGCAAAGTATTGCCCTCGGTCAACACATTTACTTATGCTATTAAGTCTCTTTTAGTTTAAACTGGAACATAGTTTTTCCGGAAGTGTTGTATAATACCAAATGATAATGCATTAGTAATCCTAACAGCAATCCCAAACTGGAGCATGTCGCAACAGACCAATATAGAACAGAGCAATATAGAACACACAAACGTGTCAAATGCAGATATTTTCCTAACTAGGGCTGTTTTGATCCTTTCCTGATCTCCTCAAGCTCCCCGTCTATAAAGATAGGTAAGAGGTCAGTTGCAGTCCATAAGAAAGCCTGTGGAAAAAATGATCAGAATTTTGACAGGTGGTCAACACTGAGCAAGAGCTGTAGGAATTTTGGTGAGCAATTGTAGGCTTTAGCACTCGCCTAGACATCCTCAAGCACTTTTTAACAGCTTTTCTCATGGCGGGTAAAGTCATGCGCTGTCTGCCTGGCTGATTCTCAATAACTAGTGAGGATACACTCTCCCTGGAGCTCACTCTGCTACTATTGGTGTTGGATACATTGTGGCGCTAAAAGAAATGCCTGCTGTGAAAACTATGAACTGTCTGCAGTTATCCTTCTGTTATCCTTCTTTCAAACATCATATCCGTCTGCTCCAAATCTGTGGCGTTTCACAGAAAGTCTGACTGTGCACCTCCTTACTGATCCTGTTTCATAAACAGTGCATTTCTCACATTCCTAGCAAGGATGTTGTCGATTTTAGAAAATATACACATATACCTCAATACAAGGGCCCTGTATCACTTTCTTTCCTTTTCTTTCGTTGTCTGTGCGTTGAAATGAACATCTTACGTTTCTTAAGCTAATATTGCATATTGCGTGAACACCATGGTAATTAAAGGAATGTTCCACCAATTCTGAAAATGTCAGTTTGGAATGACTGAAACGGGGTAAGAGGTTAATGCTGTCTTGGGGCTGTTTTGACACTAACAATGACAGGGTAACAGCTCTTGAGGCCTTTTATAATTCTTTCCTTTTTCTACCAGTTCACAGCAGCTAGAGGTCCTCAACATGTTGCGATCCCTCACAGCAGCTATAAATGTACAAGAATGGAATGCTCCTCGTATAATGACATATACTTCCTTTGATCTGTCCATCACGGGCCATGCAGATTTGAATGTGGAATCTCAGTGATGGGATGCATTTTTTAGGCCACCACCCAAACACTCAAGTCAAAATTTGACATCTGTTTCAAGTGTCTTCTGAAGGATAACATTGAACTGCACAATTATATCACAGAATACACTCCAAGGTGTAATTTCTCTGCAAAAGTAAGAGTATTTTATGAGAAATTCTACCATTTGTATATTGTTTACATTAAGCAAGCAGTATGGCCAAAAGTTTTTCAACTACAGTATGCACAGTTTTTTTTTTTTTTTTTTTTTTGATGAGGATGTGGGTATTTCAAGCAACCTGTCCACAGGAATCATCACTATTGTGACGAAGGTCAATCATTTAGTCTTCTTAATCTCCGCTCCTTTTCTTACACTCGACTGTAAAATCGTATTCAGATTAGCCTCAATCCAATCAACAGCTGATGGATAGATCCAAGTCCCCGTTATATTGTTTTTCCTTTACCGTAATCTTTTTCTCTCAGATGTCCATCAGAATACTGAAGAAAAGATCTGTCGCTACTTCCGTAACATTACGACTTTAAGTGACAGCACTGCCTGTTAATGTCAGCGTCTGCCCTCTGCCAAGTGACAGTTGTTATTGGGCCCAAATACATCAAAAGATATAGGAATCTTTTCTTCTCCCTTTTAAAAAACTGGTAAGCCTATTTATTTGGCTATCTATCGTAATTATGCATGATTATCTGATTAGTTGCATTGTATTATTCGGATTTAGCATTGCTACCAAAACAGACCTGTGACCCACCAGTTGAGAACACAGCCATAGAGTACCAGTTCAATATGCTTTTTTAAGGAGCTTTTGATAGTACTAAAGCAGCCATTTTTCCAAAATAAAATCTACCAGAATTGGTCTGTTTCAAGAAGGGAACATCACGTTAAAAAAAAGATATATTTTTGAAAGTTTTGTGGCAAGTGACCAGATAGTTGGCTATAACCAGCATAAAAGTTTGTGTTTACATTACCATCAATTTCTGACATAGCCACTGTATAAATTAGCATATATTTGAATGCTAAATGATGCAGCCTGTTCCATGAGGTAGATTGCTGGCATTGAAATTAGTATTCCAGGCATGGTAGATGCTTCATTGTTTGCTCATAAAAGGCTGCAGTGGTGTAAGTACTGTAGTAGTGAGTACTGATACAGTGCAGATGGCAAATATGCTTAAATGTATCTGGGTGTCAAAATAATAAATTACATCATGAGTTTGCTTGTTTTTTTTCCTTTTTGTTAAATATCATTTTAACTTCAAAATGCAGACTGCAACTGTGTTCAGTAGTCAGTGACACAAGCATGTAAGCAAGTTGATTTATGTGGCTCCTTATAATAACAGCATTCATCAGTATCTACTCTTTCACACAGTTTCTCATAATAACAATCCAGTACAGGTTGCCAATTTTTTTTTTTGCTTGCCTGCAGTCATCTTTAAAGGACGTCATTGGGAAATTCTCCAGCGCCCGTGACGCCTGATTTGATTCATTGGCCATTGCAATGCCCTTGTTTTTGTTGTCAGTCTTCGCTATGCAGTTTTGAACCTGTTGCACGATGCTGTGGTCTGTCGGTTTGCACAGTTGAGGCAAATGTTATAAAATACAGAACTTTAATGACATATGGCCCAGCCTGCACATGAGTGCTGATAAAAAAAAGAAAAAAATAGCACCTGTTTTTTTTTTTAAACTGTGGAGTGGGAGTGTTTTGTGCTCAATATCAGGTACAAATCGGGTATAATTGAAAGATGAGTGTCAACATTGGTAACAATCCACTTGTTAAGTCATGTCATAAGATATACAGTTTTCGGGTCCAAGCCTCTACTAGTTTTAAAAACACAAGGTGTACAATACAGTCTATGGGCTCACAGTGTCCCAAACACCAATATTTTAACGATTCATAAAAGATGAATCATGGCCATCTGAGATTTCCATATGGAGATAAAGGTTAGGATTATGATTTTTTCAGTGGTATCACAGCACACCATGAGTTTATATTAGCACCATTTGCTGTTTGCTTTTGGCATCTGATTGAGTGTTTGGACACGGAAACGACACCTAGCTGTTGAATTTCTAACATATAAAAGATGTAGTAGATGTAATCCCTATTATAAATACTACTTTTTTAACATATCCCCTAGTGAAAAATAATACTTTATTGTATTTGAAATATATTCCCCTTTTCAATAGTTTTCAATACATTGCAAATATACTAACAAAAAATGGTACTATCTTTAAATGTATTAAAAGTATATTAACATCATGCTTTTACCTATTTTCACAATACAACTTTTAACACACTTTAGAATACTTTAGTATTTTCTAAAAATATACTTGAAGTGAAAATTCTGTTCATTTTTTAAAAGCATATTTATGTGCACTTTATTAAAAAATATATATATTTTAGGTATATTTTAACTGTGTGCTGGAAATGGTCATTATAAGTGGTCAATGCATTGAAAGTATACTTTCAAAATATATTATAGTATACAATAGTATTTTTTTTTTTTACAAAGTATAGCTAAGTATTATTTGTTTATTAGTGTACATTTGTTATTGAAGACAAAGTGAGCAATTTTAAGTATTTGGAATAAGCCAAAGGTATTACTGAGCATATACTTTTTACTCAAATGCGCCGACATGTGCGCCGAAATGTAGCGCTGTTGTGCTTCGGGCGACCCGTGTTCCAGGTCTCAGCTTGTGGTCCTTTCCATATCCAACCCCCCCTCTCCCTCCCACCACACTTCCTGTCTAGCTACTGTCCTATCCTAATAAGAGGCAAAAACACCAAAATTAAAACAATATATATATAAAGCCACTTATGGTATAGTGCTTGTATTTTTTGAAGACACTCATAATGAATTTGTAATGTACTTGTAACACAAATAAAGTACACTTTAATATCACTAATCAAGAATGTAATTAGTCCCTACACAGGCATATACAGTACTTAAAGTACTGTAAATTTAAATTTAAATTTACAGTACTTTATTTAAATACTGTAAATTTAGCACACAAAAGTACACTATACACTTAGTTATGCTTTACTATACAATTTAATTTCAACTAAAATATACTTAGTACAAAATTAGTTGTTTCAAAATAGCACACTTCTAGTTAGCTAATCATTAACACACTTAAAGTATACTAAATTAGTATACTTAGCATATATATTTTTTTCACCAGGGATGTCTAAGCTAAACGTATATGAATCTCTATTTTGTGAGACCCCCTCACCGATTCTAAATGTCAGAAGATAACATTTCATTGAGGATGGAATACGGTGTTGCAATGTTTTGACAGTGAATGACGTGAGCACAGAAGCACAATTTGCCTGAGTGGTCCTCCGGGAGTGAATTTACTAAGCCAGACATATGTCATTATAGCCCTGCTTATTTTGCATTATGTGCCTTGCTGCCAAAGTTGGACAGAGGGGCAAGACAGTAAACCCTTATACTATGTAGCGATATAGCACAAGTTTGCAAAGCGATATTATTTCCATGTGCACGTTCACACTATGCGTCTATATAGACCCCCAGGTGCATTAAATGTGGCACAACCAACGGTAAGTGTGCCATGTGTTGCCCCGTTGCATTCCTCAGCTCATTTGTAACTAGTGTCAGTGGGAAAAATCCAGATTTTTGAAATATTGCTGGCTGGAGCTGTACCCCATGGAATCGCTGGAAAGCCAACACAGGGCCTGTAGTGTGCTGTGCGCTCTGTAATTAAAGGGTGCTATAGTGCAGGAATACTGAGGTGAAGTTTGTCCCACTCGGCTGAGGATATTTCAAGCAGCGCATTACACTGACTGAGCTGTGGGGAAAGTTCCAATCCTCTGAATCTTCCTATTTATGGGACACTTTGCGATTATTATTATTATTATTATTTTAAACTCTGTTTGCTTGCTTGTTTGTTTATTTATTTTTGACCTCCTTGCTCCATGGGAATATATTTCATACCTGAGACTGTTTTCTGTAAGACCAGGTCAAAAATAAGCTATTCTATGATACTTAAAGGCTTGTGCTTACATAATTGAATCAATGCCACATGTTCTTGTAAAGCTGGCTAGTAGCAAGAAGGTCATAATTAATCTTAAATGAACGACACTGAACGTGTTCTCAGGATCAAGACGATAATACAGTGCCTTAATGTGCATGTCGGATTCATGGTCTGTAAAACTCTTATGAGGACACAGTGCTTTATTTTCTCTGCCATAAATAATATAATACTATATGCACCAAAACTGGAATCATCATTTTCCTTACGTTTATCATTTTTAACAACCAGTCAGTAATTGATTTAGGTCTCACAAGCCTTAACATTGTATCAGTTGTAAATGTGAGTATGTGAGTCAGATTCATTAAAAAGAACCAGTCTTTTGCTCTGGAATCGACTTCACAGGTCGTGCTCTGTTTTATAATCACCAAAAAGAACCTGCTCAGAAGAGTTGTTCGTTCTGTATGTTTCGTGCTGAATAGTTAGGCAGGGAACACTTTCAGAGTGTTTTAGGTCTGTGTACCGACGTTATCATTAGACACGTGCGAGAACCGAACGCAATGAAATCATTCAGTCGCGTTATTATATTTGGTTTATTATTTTCTTGGCTCCCCAACCTAGACATAAATGCCTTTTGACATTACTGTATACACATAACCCAGGTGGCGATGGTAGCCACCATCTAGAATGTTGTTTTGAATGGCAAATAACACTCTGTTCCTTGTTGTTTTGCAGTGGTGATTATGTGTGCCAAGGCGGACAAAATACGAGAGCTCATGCTGGGATTTCATCGACGAAAATTAACCAGCGACAGCCACATCTTCTTCAACATCGAGCTCTTTAACTCCTCTTCCTATGGTAAAGCTGTATTCATGGTTGTTCAGAGCTTATCTCTATTCCCACGATGAACCATAGTCAGACAAGATAGTGCTATGACCCTGTAGCACAATAAAGCTATCTGCAGGTCTTCTGCTTCACAGAGATTACATTCAAGAGATATTTGGCTCAACACAATAGTGCCTGGATATTGTCTGGTGTGCAGGTCCAGGATGTTCCACTGATGTTCCTGTGCATATCTAAAAGCCCCTTTGTTTCAGAAAAAGTAACAGGGTAGATATTTTACCCATTGTCATTGAGGTTTTATCAGCAGACACAGGCAAAACACGCTTGTATAATGCCCTTATCCTGAAAGACATACTTTTCTATTGCAAATCTTGCAATATGTTCATGTGAACATGAATTTATTACAATAAAAACACAACATTATTTCACAGGGGATGGATCCTGGAGGAGAGGAGACAAATTTGACAATGAGGCCAAGGCTGCCTATAGCTTTCTCAACACTGTAACATTGCTTAGGTCCACTAAGCCAGAGTTTGAAGTCTTCTCCATGGAAATGAAAAAGTCACAACAGGAGTCGGGCATCCCTGTTTGTGAAGACTGCAGTGCTGTACGTGAGTCTTTGAAACGATAATGTTTAAAATATATATTGAATACTTTCGTATTCAAAAGCCAAATATAAGATCGAAAGTTCTTTGCTTCTTTTTTATCTGTTCATATTGGATATTTTATTCACGTGTCACCTTTTATTTTAACTTTCTATTTTTACATAAAGTTAATTATTTTAAAAAAAGTTATATATTTAATTTGTGTATATATATAGATATATGTATATGTGTGTATATAATCTTCTTGGCTATTTTAAAACACACCATCCTTTTGTCCACTGTTAACAATATACAAGCAAATCAGCCAGTCATTCAGTCAGCCTGTCAGTCAATCAATCAAATTTTTCTCTTTTCTGCAATTCCATCCATTTTGTGGCCTGCAATATTCAGAGAGCTGCTGATTCTTTTATTCACACAGTTTAAAGTCAGAATACAGTGCATTCACACTAAAGGTGCTTTTGAATGGAGTGACTTGGCGTTCCATAAAGGCCCCATATTTTGTTCTGGCTCTTTGTCCCCATCATGTCAGCTTCCTTTGAAAAGCCATCAGAGTTTTCTAAGAAAGACAGTGGAAACTGTCTTTCTGAAATAAATAACTGTGGACGAATCGAAGTGCCAAGGTTAATAACCTCAGTGGGGGCCCTGACACTTCTGACTGGCTCAATTGCTGTATCAATTGGAGCCATACAAGATTTGAGCTGGACCTTTGTGGAGGACCACTACCATATAGAAATGTATTCAGACAAAGCCCATTCTCGTTCCAAAAATGAATGTCAAGACTTCAGTGTGCCAAGCACAATTATTTCACTGTATGAATACACTTCCCAGAGAAGCCTTACCTGACAGAAGCACAGGCTTATGTGATGTTTCACAAACTTGGCCCTTTGCTTGTAGCTACCGCTTGTATCTGCTCAGTTTTTTCTGACGGCGGTGTTCATGCTGAATTAATGAGCTGGATGAAGAATGCTCACTTTATTCATTAAGGAAGGTGATACATTTTTTTGGAATTGGCTTACAGTGAGTGGTGTTCTTATGAGCATCTGCACAGATTTAAGCAATTCATACTAGCTGCCAGGAAATGCAGCCATACTCATTTGCAAAGAGCCCCCCATATGCATAACATAAATCTGCTGGATAAATGACAGTTTCCACTGTTAACATTCTAGAAGCTCGGCTGTATAATCCAGCTACAAAGTAAGACCTTTAAAATATTCGTGAAATATGGATATTTAAAAAGTGCTGTTTTTGATCCAAAGGTGCTGTCAACCATATGTCCTTAGTGACTAAAATGACTGAGTCTGTGAAAAATGCAAAGTATTTTTATGCACTGATGACCAGTAGGTGGGTGTGTTGGATTACCACAGTCAATAGGAACATGTTTTATGTATTCCGTATAATGTATTTTATGTGCTTGATTGGATTTCTCCAAAGTTTCTTCCATGTTTTCCACTTGCTAAATACTCTCAGAAGAAAAGGTTTTAAAATGATCTTAAAAACAGGCAACATTCTTCAGCATCATTAACTGTTTCTAGTTGAGAAACATCATGAATTTGGTCAGACTGACATGTATTTTATCTTACTTAGTAATAGTTTTCATCTGTTGGCCCTCAGGTTACTTATTTTCATCTAATTTCGTGCGTCACTGTAGATTATCAAGTTCCAGCATGACAAAACCATTGAGGCTCAAAAAATCTCTAGAAATTCTTTTTGCACAGATTTAGCATTTATAAAATACCTATCCTCTCAGGTGTGTATAATCCATCCACAGCTTTTTAAATCAGGTGATTTGTAGTCAAGCAATTTAAGGTCAAATTCCAGTAATGATGTTTTAATGCTTGGCGACTGACTCTAAGATATATTAATGTCTGTACTTGAGTCAAACTGCTTCAAAACAGGATCAGTGAAGCAACTAGGCGCATTCATTAGAGATGATCAAACTCAATACACTAGACTGCATATGAATTGAAGGCCACCCATGATTGCTTCTTTCCTTTCCTTCTTAACAACTCTTATCTAGAACAAGATATGCAGTCAACCGCTTTGCTGACCATTAAGGGTCCCTAAATTCATCTCACAGGATCTGAACACACTGTGGCCGATTGGTTAAACTGAGACAAACAAAGGAAGTTATTATAGGCAGTTCATTCCGCTTTAATCTTTTCCATTTGATCAACAGCGGAGGCTGCCACTAGCCACGTTTCCATTACCCTTCAAATTGTGCAAATTGAAATTGAAAATGCGCCCGATGGAAACATGTCAATTTTGCAAAAACTCTTTATCGCAACCATTTATCGCAAACAAGTTTTCACGCTCACATGTGGTAGTTTTTCAGGCAATTTGAAAAATAAATATTTAGCAAAACTGCAATGGAAACAGTTTTTGCGCATTTACAGGTCACCTGGCTGACGTAGATGACGCGGTATGTTTGGACATAATACGAGACAGAAATCTTTATGAAATTCGTAAAGGATTACTGGAATACTGGATTCTAAACCTCATAGAAATGCCAAAATCAAGACCTTGAAGCAGATATGAGGAAGAAACACCTAGAAACACCAGCCGCTGCTTGGATAACACACATACTGTACGTCTCCTTCGATTAATAATAATGGCCAGTGCAATAAAAATGGCCAGTGTAGTGGCTGGGATATACATAAACCTACCAACGTCCGTTGCCATGATTTTTGGAATGACTTATCGCGAGAGGAAAAAATTAAGTTTTAGTCGCATAACGTCGGTTAATGGGAACGCCGTCATTTCACAATCGTTTTTTGACGACATTTAGAAAAAAATCACAAAAGATTTGCGCAAATCTGTAATGGAAACATGCCTACTGTTTACAGAACAGACCTGCGATAACGACCAATATAATTCTCTCATGACAGCCTTTACTTTATCTAATTCATGCAAAATAATGCTCAAGGAATGTTTGATCTGAAAGAAAGGGGAGCTATGGAGGACTAATTATTAAAATATATAAATTAAGACATGTTAAAAAATACATACATGAAATGGGAAAAAAAAGAATACATGAGATCAATGAGATGAAATGTATTTTTGAATTGAATATACTTATCGCATTTTCATTAATTTACTAATTGAATAATTAATTTCTGCATGTATTTATTTAATTTATATTGTTTCTGGATTTTCTTCCTCCAGTATAATAAGAGAACTAAACAACTTTTGCTGCCTCACCTGTTGCTTTAAGCAGTGCATTACAATTTAATTGTGGTACATGGATAAAGAATAAGATCTTTATATTTCTGTGAAGGTTTTCACAACAGGTCATCACAGAACATATAATCATATGAAAGGCTTCATCATGTAAGGTTTCGAGTGGTCTTCAATCAACGAGAAAAAGTCATTCTGCAGCGACTGAATTCTAAATGACTACAAGTTCTTAACATACAAAATAGATGATGTCTGAACAGTTGATTGTCTTTCATTTTCTCACTGCATTCCATTATGAAGAATTAAAAATATGAAAATAAGTTAAATCAAATATTACATACAGATATAAATAAATGAAAGAATTAATATGTTTAACAGATTATTGCGGAAATTATTAAATAAAGTAAACTAAAAATAAATTAACATAATTTCCCATTGGGTCATTTATCTATATTTTTTCTTTCATTTTTCATATTTGTTTCTCCATATATGGTGTCTTAGAAGTTCTGTTCTGGCCTTTCTGTCATTGCAGCATACCTGGTAGTGACAGTGAGACTCCACTGGGTAATGTTTTCACCAGGGTGAGGAAACTGACATGCGGTTGCACCTTTTCATGCCAGAGCCTGAAGTTAATCAGCCCAAATAAACAGAAACAGGCTTATGGGTAAAACAGTGAGTCCAGTGAGCCCTGAGGATGAGTTACATTCACTCTAATGATGCAGATCTTGTTTGGGTTTAATCACTGCAGTTGGGCCAATAAAAAAGGGGAAAAACCTTACAGTGGATTTATTTATTTTTGAATAAATCAAAAATATTTTTTTTTGTAAGAAATCACTTTATCATTTAAAGATGCTGCAAACTGAGATAGAAAACCACAAATCTCAACAGGCCTCCGGGTGACAGGCCTTGAGACCTCTCCTTTAACATCTTAGTTAGAATAATAGAAATTTAATCAAAATCTCTTCTATATCTCTTTCATATCACATTCTTGAACTGAGATGGCATCAGTTTTACACAAACTGTTAGCAATAGTGCCTGATCTTAAATATCAGCAGGGTTTGTTTCGCAATGAGAAAGCATGACATTTTTTGCATGAGGAATGTTTTGTCCGATACATTTTGTTGCTAAATCACAAGCTGTGCTCTGTATGAAAACACGGCAGGGTTTGTTATGCTCTGAATGCTTGGAGATTTCACCTCTGTTCACGCTTCCAAAAATGAATATGTATATAAACATTGATATGACTATATCAGCTTTTCCTGCTGTTTCACTCTTATTAGGCAGTTGAGGGTGAATGTAAATATACAGTAATCTTGGCAGCCGGATATCGAATCTCCCCCGGGCTGCAGACTGACTAAGCCCCAGGTTTTACTATTGTTTGCCTTGGGCTGCGCACATGCAGCATGCGGCTCTGTGGCAGGAACGGACCATTAATCCATATCAAAACATGAGCATCTACTAGTACGTGCTTTTCAGTATTCATGGCGGCTGGGTAGCCCTAATTATTTTTTAATTGGTTAACATTTCATTGAACAAGACAGTGCTGTTATGGATACTTTCCATCTTTTTCACTCTTGATGTTAGAAGACTGCATGCAGTTGTTCATTCATGTGCAGGTTAACTAAAATATGAAATTGATAAATGAGCTGCTCTTGGATTCTCTCATGATAACCTTTGCTTTATCATATTTGTCTACTAATGTCTTATAATTCTATGTAAATACAATATAGAGGGCCGAATATTAAATAAAAGACTGACGAAATGTGAAAAATAAATGCATGTGTACTGTAATAATCCACAAAGCCAATGTATTAATTTTTTTTAGCAATTTAATCATGAAATTTATTATCTTAATTTACTTAAAACCATTAAAAAAACATTTCATTATGTATTTAGATTTATTATTTTTTTTTATGAAAAATACTATGTTCTATTTGAATAATAAAATATTGTTGTAGCCAATAGCCTCGTGGGCAGCACTCTAACACCCAAGTTCGAGTTGTCCTTTCCTGATCGCGTCCCCCACTCTGTTTACTCTATTTTAATAAAGACAAAGACGTTAAAAATACATCTTATTAATAACTAGATATTAAAATGCAAAATACAATTCATATAAAAGAGAGTGTAAATGTGTGAGCCCTGTGATGGACTGGCCATTCGTCCAGGGTGTCCCCCGCCTGTGGCCTGAAACGCTGGGATAGGCACCCTGCATCCCCGCAACCCTGCAGAGGATTTAGGGGTTTGGGGATAGATATAAACATTTTTATCACTTCTCTATTTCTTACTCTAATATGCTAATGAAGGGTTAACCTGGATATTGACCTTTTTCGTTGATGAATAGAGGTGTCTCTCAGAAGCAAACATCATTTTGATAAAAAAAATTGCTGTCTTCGTCTAGTGTTCCTCAGACCTTGCTCTTTTATTGCATTGCAGGTCAATATGTTTATGGAGGGGTTCCATGATGCTTTGCTTCTGTATGCATTTGCCTTGCGTGATGTGATGAGTAACGGTCTGACGAAAAAGGATGGACGGCAAATCACACACAGCATGTGGAACAGAACATTTGAAGGTAATTAGGGGGATAAAATGCTGTGCTTTTTGCAGCAAAAGTACTATGGATACTGGACTGTGGCAGACATTTGCATTTTATAACCAAAATTAATCGGCAGCTGTAGTTCTGAAATGCAAATATATACTCAGAAGTGTGAGAATTGACTGGTTCAATTTTGTGTTAAAGTTCAGCGACAGAAAGGTAAACAGTGGCAGCAAACTCAATCAAGTGAAACCTTGCACTAGCCAGACGGTGTCAGAAAAGGATGTTTACATGAGAAAATAAACATTACTTGCAAGGAAGGGATTTGAAGCAATATAACATGATAACAATATGCACACTCAGTTTGTAGTATGATCAATTACCTGTTTATTTAAATTATACAAATTATGTTAATGGCATAAGTAATGACATCTTTTGACCACTTTAACCTATTTACTATCAATGGACCAATACACTGTACACACTTTAATTTAAAAGTTTGGAGTCAGTAAGTTTTTATGTTTTAAAGAAATTAATGCTTTTATTCAGAAAGGATGCATTAATTTGGTCAGTATTGACAGTAGTAAATGCTTTTCTTTTAAACTTTCTGTTCATCAAATAATCCTAATTGTTTTTTTTTTACGGTTTCCACAAAGAAATGTTTCTTGAGCACCAAATCAGCATATTAAAAATAATTTCTGAAGGATCATGTGACACTGAAGACTGGAGTAAAGGGCCGTTCACACAAAGAGCGATAACTATAAATATAACAATAACTATATTGGCGTCCACACCAACGCATGATATTGTTCTGTT
Source organism: Phoxinus phoxinus (assembly GCF_949152265.1). NCBI lineage: Eukaryota > Metazoa > Chordata > Actinopteri > Cypriniformes > Leuciscidae > Phoxinus > Phoxinus phoxinus. Next base: position 26,199,237 of record NC_136878.1, on the reverse strand, counting down.
TATTCTAAGCAATGCAGTTTTGTCGTCTTCCACTTTAAAAACATTGACAACCAATCGGGCATTTATTGTTCATTAGGTGAAAAAAAACCTGTTCTGAAAGTGATTCTAATGATATTGTTCATCTTTGCCATTATCATTATAGTTGTGGCATGGACTCTTCTATTCTTTTACATTTATAATGATTTTTATTATTATTGTTATTACTTTATTGTTATTGTATCGTTTTAGTTATCATCCATAGTGTTAACGGGCCTTAATGGGTGCTAAAAATTGAATTACATTTTAAAATGTATTAAAAAAGAAAAGAGTTATTTTAAATTGTTATAATATTTCACAATATTACTGCTTTTCACTGTATTTCAAATTCATGCAGTCTTGGTGAGCATAAGAGACTTCTTTCAAAAACATAAAAAAATCGTATCAAACCCTATTTTTTTAACGATAGTGTATAGCAATTTTCAAGAAAACAAATACATTGGTTAGTGGGTTGGAAACACTTTTGTCCTTTAACAAATCAACATCCTATTAAATTATATTTTACACTCTAAGCTTATTATTAAGAAAATAGTAATGCATATTTTGTGCAAAAAGAACAGTGGAATCTGAACACTGACCCATTTTATTCCCATTATTATTATTCACCACATTTGATTCCCATTATTGTAGTTGCGAACAGAGGGTTCGCCAGTATTCTTGCCACTGTAATTCATTAAACTTCCTTTACAAAATATGTGCTCAGACATGTCTGCGCCCCAGACCTGTCTCAATGACCACAGCAAGACAACTAAACGTGAAATAACAATGTTTTGCTCTGCCAGAATCATCAGGAACAGGGTCATGTTTTCCTGTTAAATTAAATAATATTTTAAACATCTCAAGAATTCAGGAACACAGATGTACAGATGAAATTACCATTTCTGCAGTTAAAGCCAACAAAAATGGCAGGAGGCGGATGAGATTTCCTGTTGTATTGCCCACCCGGAATTTGCCGATTCTTGCTGGTGTTTTCCTTGGAATGTTGGACTTTTTAAACTAATTAATTTTCTCATTCCTTGCATTCCATTATACAGGCATTGCTGGCCAGGTGTCTCTAGATGCCAATGGTGACCGAAATGGGGATTTCTCTATCGTCAGGATGACAGACCCAGATGCAGGAACGCACGAGGTATGCGCATGTAATCATTTCTGCTTTATTTGACCAAAAAAGTCAGGACAGCAAGTAAAATTCAATAATTTCAAACTAATTTGCATGTTTGTGCCAGAATTATGTCTGAAGTAAGGAAAGATATGTCTTTTTATGCCTTTAGACTATAATGAACTTTGGCACCAATGGAACTTTCAAACCCATGCCAGGCTTTAAGAGGGAATGGTTCTCCTTGCGAACAGCACCAGAGCCTCCACCCCCAAAACACATTGAATCATCATGTAAATACCTCTACTTCTTAAAGACTGACACTTTTTTGTAACAGCATGATATGCACATATGTCATATATTTATTATTATAATGTATATGCAGCTTTCCTTATAAATGGTTTCATTTTCTTTTCTAAGCAGGTGGACTAGGTGTATCGGCAGTGACTGGGCTAATAGTAGGGGGAATTCTGGGAACAGCTCTCCTCATGGCATTCTACTTTTTTAGGTAAACACCAAAAATATATATATATATATTTTCATAAAATAGGTCAATGTATTAAAGTCCCCCTGTAGTCATTGTATGCCTTAAAACTCATCTTTGTTCACCAAAATGACACATAAAAAATGAAAAAAATCCTCTGAAAAAAATAAATCTAACTCTACACCCATGAATATGCAAATTAGTCCCCACCTCCAGGTAATCCACACCAGCTCAGAGATCCATTTGGTCAACTTTACTGTAGTAAACGCTACACAATGGCAAGTGGAAATACTGGTTTAATTCAGCCATATATCTTTGAACCAGAAACTGATTTAGAAGAAGTGGAAGAGTGAACTATACACGGTCGTCTACAAAGTTGGTCTATCAGAATGGTAATGCGTTTTATGTATCGCTCTCTACAATGTCGAAACCATAACGGTACTTTTGCTTGACTACGTTATTAAACGGCTAAAAATGTGTTGCACAATCCATGTTCCCGTTCGCCGTCTCAGTCTGCCTTCTAAAAATCCTTACAAATACTTTGAACAACTTAGAACGTCAGTGGAGAAAGGCATATAGTTCATCATAACACTGTAAAATACATCATATACATAATTCACCTGCTATATTGCTAAATGTACAGTATTTTTTATATCAACAGAAAAATATACCGGGATAACCTGGCTTCTCTTGAGACTCCCCTGGTTCAGAGCATAGTTAATGATATGTTAAAGCACGTTGACGTGATTGGTTACAAGGTAGTTTGTGTCGTAAGGAACACCGGCGATTATAAAAGCTGCGTTTTTGAGACTGTCTTTAATTCACTGCAGTTTTAAGGAGAAAATACTCAGCAATGGTGTTGACTTATGATTTTGCGCATAGTTTGTCTTAAATCATATAAAAAAATACCACATAGACATATAAACAACGTTAAAAACTTGATTTTCATTTCAATTATAATGAAATAATTATCTGAAAATTGTCTTTAAATCTCAGTTTTATTATCATGTTATTATTATTATGTTTTAGAACCATCTGCCCAAAACGTACTCTGATACTAACATAACCTCGGTTCCCTGAGATAACGGGAACGAGTATTGCGTCACAAGACACTTTGAGAAAACGAATTTTTCTCTAATACTGAAGTCTAATTGAATCATGCAGTAAAACTGCACACACCAATGGCTGTGCAGTGAAACTGCAAGAACATATGGCGCTTGCAAGTCACCCACTCTTGACCGATGCTAAGGATAGCAAGAGGGCGGTCTTTAGTGAAAGGGGCCGCAGCTCAGCCAACTGGAGTGGCTTGAAGGGATGGCCCCTGAGGTCCCTAAGGACCATAGACAGGTCACATGTTGGAAAAGTAAGGGGATGAAGCGGGTTCAGCCTTTTGGCCCCCCTCAGAAAACGAACAACTAAGTTCGATCTGAGTCTACCTTGATGGTTTATGTAGGAGACCACAGCCATGTTGTTCGAGTGGACTAAGACATGGTGACCTGTGGCGTCTGTGAGAATTTGTGAGCAAATTGAGTGATTAACCACGTTTGATTATGTTCAGAACCTATCCTGACACTCCGGGGATGGCTTCCCAAGCCTTGCCCGGGTAGCTAGGGACTGAAGTAGTTCAGGTGACAGGCCGCTGTACTGGGACGGGGACTGACGCCCGTGGTATTGGGAAAAGGGCTCTCTTTTTGAATGTTTGTTTTTTATTTTGTTCGCTATAACAGCGGTCAGTTGTGTGGGTGCGTAAACATGAATGGTCCCAATACTTGCAACGAACACATCGCCTCAAACACCCTCAAAACTTTACTCCCTCTAATTGTATGTAAGTGTGAACTTTTTTTTGGAGGGAGGCTCTCTAGGCTCTCCTCTAGGCTCTAGACACTAACTCTAGGCTCTCCTCTTCCTTCCTGGAGAATCAGGGCGGCTTCTGGGGCTCAGAATTCAGCGTTATTGTTTGACAGGGCCCCTCGTGCTTAGGGGTAGCGCTTGGAGGAGCGGGAACGCTGTCGAGGCTCAGGCTCGGGCTTGAGCTGAGTGGTCGAAGGCACAGGCTTCGCAGGCTGCTTAGTCAGCACGCTTCTCTGGCGAATTGAAGCAGCTGCAGAGCTGGAGTGCTTGGGCAGGAAGTGGTGCATTGCCTGCGACGACTTCTGTGCTGCGGTGAAGTACTTTGTGAAACAATCCACCGCAGGGCCGAAGAGACGAGAAAAGCAGCCTTGTCTGCATCCTTAATCTCTGTTAAGTTCAACCATAAGTGGCGTTCCAACACCACTAAGCTGGCCATGGCGCTGCCAATAGCCTGGGCGGTCGTCTTGCAGCTCTCGAAATGCAGCACGGTCGAGGCCAGACTCGTCAATGGATCTGAAGAGTTTAGCCTGAAAGAACTGGAGGACCACCATGGTGTGGAGAGCAGAGCCCCGTTCGGATCTCTAGACGGCAGGGGGGGGGAGTCATCCTCTGAGCCAGAACAATCCTCCGTGATAGAAGCCGCCAGTGACATGCTGTCATCTGGGAGATCCACTTCAGATTCCCCAAACGAGACCAGGTCACTCGCGCCAGAAGAGGCAGTGGATGCAGAAAGTGAGGCATGCGGGATCTGCGCTGACGTGAGCTCACTCGTGGCCGACTGTTTCTTTCTCCGAGGTTGCTGGGAGGAAGAGAACAGGAGAGTGCAAGAGGCGGAGCCACTCTCTGAAAAAAAAAAAAAAAAAAGCTAGGTACCCCAGACAGGCAACACACTCCCTTTGCTCGTCAGAAGCATTTATGGCTTATGGCGTGGCATTTGCAGCAACATTGCAAGGAAATTTACTCTTATAGTAATCGCCAGATAGCCACAGGGGAGAACGCTAAATCAGTCAGCCAAACAGTCAATTCACCTTTGGCTAAGCCCCGCCCCCCTTAGTTACTGTTGCTACCTCCGACAACTTCATCTGGGCTCTGGTTTGGTATCAACATGGCTTATGCTGTGACAGCTCTTCCTGCTGAAATTTTATCAAACTTTTATAAAGCAGCAAATAAAGTGTCCGATAGAAGTAGGCAAAAGTGTCTGCAGTGTGCGTTTGAAGGCTTTATTCAAGACAAACGGTGAAACGCAAGCAACAACAAGGCATCCAAATAGAGGCAAAAGCATAACTTAAAGGTCACAGTCAAACAATGAACCACAGCATATCCTAATCGAGACGGAGGCTGTGACTAACAATATCAGGAGAAACACTGTCATGCAAAGCTGGGTAGGTCTCTATTCACTTCTATAATCGTTATTATTTACAAAGCAAACGGACTACGCGAGTAACTTATAAAGATGTATTTATTAGCAGCGTGTGCTCGCGTATCAACAATTAGGGCAGAGAACCGAAATCATGACCTAAACCAGCATAAAACTGTCTAACTAGTATAACTTCACAGTAAGGTTAAAAGCTAAATGTATCTTAGAGCACAAAAGTGAGCTTGTTGATCCTTGAGGGGTTTCGCTGACTGAGAGGACGTCCACACAGTTTAATCCAAAGACGACACTTGTCAGTATTTAACTTCGGTTTTGGGAAGGGGAAAAAACGGACACCCCCTTCCAACCTCTCTGGGAAACGCGTATCTGTGTTACAAATGCCCCAGGCACAACGTTTAACCATATTTTTTATAAAACGACGACGTAATAGCCTGCCGAGACCAAAAATATGAGACGCCTGCGTTGAAGTCAATGGAGCGCCGTGAAAAAGTGTCGGAGCCTCTGTCGGAGCTCGTTCTTGGCTGCGCTGTGATTGGTCAATCTACATTCTAGGGCGTGGCTTAGCCAAAGGCGAATTAGGCTCGTTCGACGGTGAGAAGGCTTCTTCTTTTGTCTCTGCGTCCAGCGAGGAGAAAATCTTTGTCGCTAAAGGAGAATTATTATGAGACCCTATGTCAGATTTCCCGCTTATAGACGGGTAGCCCCGCCTGGGATGCAGAGCCATAGGTTCACGCAGTTTCCCTGCGTGATTCAATAAGGCTTCAGTATTCAGAGAAAAAGGAGTTTTCCCAAAGCGTCTAGCAATGCAATACGAGTGAACTGTATCAATAGGGAACTATAAGTGCACAAATGTTTATTAAGATAATAGTAGTACTGCTAATACTTGACATCTACATTCATGATATTGTTCTTTATCGCTCCTCAGGAAGAATTACAGGATAACCATTGAACGGAGAACACCTCGAGAAGAGTGTGACATTGGAAAACACCGTCAGTTGCGGGAAGACTCCATCAGATCTAACTTCTCTGCAGCGTAGTCTGCAGTCGTAAGTCGACTGCTGGGGTGTTCGAATTCGGGGAAAGTGCATCTCAAATGGGTCTGTTGGCTCATCAAACACCATCCTTGGAACCCAGAAATATTTATAGATATGCTGTAGTGTTTTTTCCTTGTAATTTTTTCTTGCTCTTCAATTCGTAAACTCAGGAAAGTAGAATTTTTGTAGGAGAAGTGCTCGCAAGGCTTCTTGACTCTGAAAGAAAAAGGGTATTTTTTTTTAATTTAGCTACAGACCTTTTTTCCCTGAAAAAACTTTTTCCCGTTTTTCCCTGTAGAAGCCTGTCAGTTTTGTAGAAAAGAGTGGGCTGACTTAAGTCCTGTCAGCTGCTGGGTCGGTGGGGAGAAACGGTTATGAGATATTGAGGACTGTTAGAGTGAAACTCAGAACTTAAGCTTACTTAAAACCTAACACTCTCCCCAGTGATCTCTGCATCACTTTACCTTCCTCTTCTTCGATTAGAGAATGTCCCGTAGAACACACTGATAAACATCCATTCTTTCTTTTTTGTAGACTTGGTTAGGAGGCACTGATGAATAAAAAACTGATGTGAACTTTAAAATGATGTGCCTCTCTGTCAACACGTATCTCAACAAGCTCAATATATCAAATTTGGCTGCATGCTGAAACTGAAACACTGAACTGTTTATTTATGATTATAAATTCTGATTTTCTACAATAGGTTTTAGTCCCACTAATTATAATAATCAAATATAATTTCAACTCATATCTTGATTTACACTGCCATGTACAGTATCATACATGCTGCTGAGTGCTTCATAACCAAATGTTGTCTGATGGGTGTTCACGGTTTTGGCTTCAAGATTCAATTGATAAAACCGACTGTTGTAAAACTTAACCAATCTAAACTATGTCCATTCATGTCAAGATGTTTAAAATAGGGCTAACGTCTGCTTTTGAAACTTGTCATGCTTTAATGCTTTAATAACAGCAAAAAAGTCTACAATAGACCTCCTCCACCATTCCATTTTTGTGTCAGTCGTTTTGTACAGCCCACTTTTTATTGTTAAACAAAACACTTTTAGAATGCTGGAAATAGTTTCAAAGAAGAGATGATTCTGCTCAAATCATGCCTGATTCTTCATCTGTTAAGGTGAACTGCAGAGGCAAGCAATTCGTTTGGTTTAAAAAAGATAAAAAAGGAGGTTGTGAGAAAGTTATGTAATAGATATATAGATATGTCACAACATGATTTTGTTGCATACACAACAGAAGCCGGTCTACCTATCAAAGAAAGATTTTGAAAAGCTATGTTCAGTTTATATTGCACATGTACATTTTTTTACTTTGTCTTTAGATTGTCTTTATCAGGAGGTGGTTATCAATAATCTATCAGTTTAATAGCATATTATAAATAATATTTTTTAACTTTTGTGATTATTCAGTAATGAGGATGAGATGTAAATGTGAAATGTCACATTTAAAACCACCTCTATGGTGTGCTCGTCAAAAAATATAGGGTTTTATTCAGGCTTGGTATGATGGCAATTGTTTACTGATGTAAGTAAATGTATCAACATAAGATGTGATGTTATTTATTGATATTTTTGTAGAGGTTTCATTTTTCTTAGTGTTGATTTTAACATTGTGTCTTGTGTGAAATATACAGAATCATTTTTGTAAACAGTATATCTGCCTTGTCATCTTGTTTTATCTGATAAGTATATTTACAAGGCTTTGCAAACACTCAGAATAATTGTAACTTATTTAGATTGATACATATTGACCAATTAAAAAGAAAATTTATTAAATGAAATAGTCTCTGTGTTTACCACTATAGTGCCTCTCATACAACTTGCAAGTGGTCCATTCTGGGTAGACCGACTTTAATCGCAGGACATATTTTGCTCTTGTAATTTAGTATCTAAAATTCATAATCAACAGTGTGGATCTGTTTTCCGTGAGCTTGTGTCCATTCAGTGGACCAATCGACTATCATAGCTGTGGTCTGAAATTCCTCATAGATCTCCAAGAGAGTGTGTGCAAATGATCCCAGACTGCAGAGACACTATGTGAACACAGGTCATGTAGCCAAAGCAAACACAACTCACTTCCTTTGCTGCTCATCACAACAGGTGTCTCACACACACAACATTTTTCCAGTGCTAGTCCATCTAAACAACTCCTCCAGAAATTTGAATGCTAAGGGATTGTTCCCTCAAAAATGACAAATCTGTTTTAATTTACTCACTCTCATTTCATTACAAACCTGTATGGATTTCTTTCATGAGTGAAACAACTGATGGATTTCTTTTTTGGCTGAACTGTTCCTTTAAGATTCTTCTAAATGTTTCTCACCAGACACCCTTCAATTACCATCAATATGAACCAGAAGTCATGACTTAATGTCTATTGGAGTACAGTATGAGTTCAAACACACCTCAAAGAACCATGAAATCCCAGCTGATACAAAGTCATTCTTTGACCTCACATCTGGCAATGGAAAAATTCCTTGAATGCTTCTTAATCAGACTACAGACTACGAGGCTGAACCTGCTGACTAAGCAAATACCCTTAAACAGAGAAGATAATGCACCTGTCTGTATACAAACACACTACAGCTCAAAATCTTAAACTGCTATTGTAATGCTTTTCTGTTTCGGATCTATGAGGGAGGACTCAAAATGCAGAAATGAGTGATAAGGGGTTTATTGAAAGACAGTTGACAAGACGAGAGATTGTGGGTGAGTAGGTGATAACAGTCCAAACAGTAGGCAGGGAACAAAGCACAATGACAGGCAAGCTGAGGGTGGCAGTTAAGACCAGCCCAAGGTGAACACACTGGTGTTCTGAGGTAGATGTGCAGCACAAGGCCAATGGATACAGCAAGAGCCAGACAGGATAACACCGCACACGTAGATGGACTCACAGGGCACGATCAGTCACTGCACCGGTCTCGCTGATTGGTAGAGAGAGAAAGCAGCCAGCTTGCAGGGCTGGAACACAACAAACACAAGACAGAGCAGTATCCACAACTGGAACCATGAGCAATAAATAACAGGTAGAACCACACACTCAATGACAACAAACTGGCAAACCGTGAGGGCAAGAGAACACATATAAAGGGAGCAGAGAACACGAGGAACAGGTGACAACACTCAGACAAACGAGGACTCAACCAGGGCGTGGTACAGGGAAACAAGGAGGCAGGAAAAGAGGAGCACATGGCCAACATAAACAAAGACAAAGCCATACCAGAGAATGTCTAATATGGGGAGAACTGCCACTCTCAGTAAACTTCCGGCTTCTGAACTGGTTGCAGTTCCACTCTGGTTCCATATGAGGGCGCTCACAGGACGAGTGCAGAATGAATGGAGGTCTATGGAGCTATACCCCTCAAAATCCACTTTTCTCATGATATAATTTTTTGTCTAGTAATTTGAATGTTGTATTTGAAAGGAGATGCAAAGAAATTACACATTGCTGGGTGTTTAGAGTCACTTATTTGCTTTAAAAAGTCTTTTAAAATGTCAATGACGTCATACACATCGTACGACCAGAGATACTGCTTTACGGCAATCCTTCAGTCACTTTGGTGCTTTCACGCTCTGCACTTTCTTTTCTCTCGAGGCATCGACAACACAGCTGACACAGGTAAATACACGTGCTAGAAGAGTTTCTGCTAAGACATTCTGGTCCCGCTTCGGATGCCATGATGCCATCAAGCGGTATCTCTGGTCGTAACCAGTCCTTCACTGACCAATCAGTGTTCATTAGCAGAATGCTAGCGTGTTATGAGCAACAACAACTCAACCTGTAAGAAATCGAAAGGACATAAGTACTCGTTCATTCAACTTTCGACCTATAACCCATGTTGAACTTGCAAAACCTACAATAAATTCTGAGATTTCTCAACGGCAATCGGGTGAAAGAGACAAATTTAGCCGTCTAGCTCCATAGACTCATTTTTCACTCGGGTGATCGCCCCCAGTGGAACTCTGGTGGAACTACAACCAAAATTCGGTACAATAGGACTTAATAGGGAGTGGCTAGGCTCTCCGTAGATGGGCTCTGGCCATACGTTCAAGCACACCACAAACATAGAGACATGAAACGAAGACAAGGCAGACAAAGCTGCCAGGGCAGAACCCTGACATTTTCCTTTCTCACATCTTGTTACATTGTCCTAGTCTTAACACAGGCGAAGCAGATCTATTTTCAGCACACTTTGATGGAATGCTTTTTTCTTTTTTTTCTTCAGAAATGCAAAGGTTTCCTGTAATCATGGTGTTCAAGTGTTTTCAAGAGGAATCCATTATTCAGTGCCTCTGCCATAACACATGTTGTAGTTGCTGGAGTGATTCTTAGATATCAGTACAGTGTGTGTCTGTGCAGGAAAGTGAATGACCATTTGTAGTGATTTGTGAAATAATCTTGTAAAATTCAGGGAGATAAAAGCTGTCCGTTAACATAAACATTCTTTATCACATAGCGCGGCTGCTCGTCTAGTAAAGGATACGGGATTTTTTTAAATCCAATCACTTGAGCAACAAAATTAGTGACTAGTATACTTATGATAAAATATTTTTATCACAAAACATGTCTACTTTTCAATGAAGGAGAAAGATCCCTTTTGCAGACAGATGGAGTAGTTACAGCATCTGCCAGCAGGGGCTAACTGGACTGTGCTAACCAGCCAAACCTTGACCCATGTGAGAAATATAACATTCTTTTTGACATCCGAAGACTTGACCTTTGTTAAATATGGCATAAAAATCATATATTATTAATTTTAGTATGTTAAACCTGACATACTTGTAAGTGGCTGTTATAATAGTTTATGATCTGAAGTTATCATACTGTTGTTTAATATCCCACACCCAGTCCATGGCCAGAACAAAAAAAAAAATTCATTCCTTAAAATGTATTGCTTTCTCTTGTGAAATCTCATCAGTCCTTTGAGAAATACCACTGATGAAGCTTGAACAAAAGGGTCAATATATGAATGCAACAAAATATTTTTGAATGCCTTGAAAGAAAAAATGCCTGTTCATTTGAACACTGTAAAATGTAATTAGTTGACCTTACTTAAAAAAAGTATGCAAACTCGTTGCCTCAAAAAAATTAAGCTTAGTAATCTTAAGATTAGTGAGTTATAAAAGCTTGTTTATTTTAAGTGTGTAGTACTAAATCAAATAGTAAAAATCAAATAGTACCAATAACACGTTTTTTTATGTTCATGTAACTTAATAACCAAGCTTAGTGTTAACTTATTTTTTTCATTTAGTATGGATTGCTTGATATAAATTTAAAATTAAATACCATGTTTGCATTTACGGTGTAACATACTAATTTGCTAACATATTAGCAATAATATGTTATACAAAAGAACTTGCTGTGTGAGTGCAACAATATAAAAGTTTTATTTATTCTCACATCAAGCTCATGCTTCACTCGTCACCATGATGGTAATATCCTAAAATCAACATTACCAGAAATTCTTCTAAATTAGCATAACAAAACATTAATCACGACTAAATCTCCCACTTAACATTAATCTTGCACAAAAAAACACATTATATTGCACTTAATTTTAGCATTTAGTCTCCCTTTCGAGTGGCATCGGCAAAGCATGCTGGGAAATAGACATCCCAGCCGCTTCAGTTAAACTTAAGTTCGTCTAAATTAAAATAAATAATTTCATAAAACTCAAAACAATGAAACAGTTCAGTTTACTTAAAATATATTAGTTCTGTGAACTTGAAAGAAAAAGAAAGTGCTAAATACTCATAAAAGTTAATTTGACTGAACGAATTAGTTTAATTTAAGTTAGTCCTACTCAAACCAATTAAGTATTGTGAGGGTTACGGTTTACAGTGAATCAGTTTAAACTGTAAAGATGCATGCTAAAATAACTCATTAGAAAATTGCAGGAAAAATACAACCACGAAAGTGTTTAAAGTGCCTTTTAGATTCTTAAATTATGAAGAGGTTCAAGAAATTAAACCTGATGCCATATTTAAATGGCATGTTATGTTTAGAAAACTTGTTTTAATGTAGGTCTTAAAGGGCATATTGCAGGTTTTTTTTCCAGAATTAATAGCCTATATAACCTTGTATGAAAATACCATATGAAAAGTAAATGCACGATAAAAAATTGTTTTGCCAGACATAAGGGCACAAATTCAGTGGAAAACGTGACCGTTTCCTTGACCGTGTTGAAAAAACGCTTTTTTTTCACCACCGCGTCATATTACGTCACAATGGGGAGTCGTTTGCCGGGCGCTGCGTTCGCTCAGTGCAGAATAGGCTGGTATTATGTTGAAGCGGTCATGATTCAGTGTGTTTTCGGTGGTTATTGTATTTCAATTAATAATTATCATGGTAAATTACTGTGAATTATGGCCTGTCAGGACATCGAGTCCACAGGTTTCCGAACAAGAAAAAGGATGGTGCTTTCTTCCGTGTTTGTGTGCGTTTTGTGCAGGGTAAGAGACGGCCTTCGCTTCTGCGTCTGCTTTGAAAAACGCGGTAGTGTGTAGCGTTCACTATAGACTGCATGATTATAATCCCGGCGATATGATGAGTTAACGTTACGTTATATGATGACGGCGATATGTGCACACTGTCCCGGCTCCTTCATTGGGTCGCCCGGTCCGCCGTCAGCATGTGGGTCGGCTACCGGTGGGAAACATGACGGTCACGGATCCGTCAGAGATCACTTATTGTACATTTGTTTTACAAAATGTGCCTTGTCTTAATTTAATTCATTAACGTATCCTCCATAAACTTGTAATGTCTTGCAAGTCTGCAGCCGACACTTATTATTAGTATTATAATATAATATAATATGTTCATTTTCAATCTGTACTCCGAATTTTAATGTTTGTGTTGGCTGCTTCTACATATAAAGTTTTTATACATTAAGAAAGTTGTGATTGTGATTATTTTTGTATTCATTATCACCAAATGGGGCCATTCAAAACCTTTATAATGTCCCCCTTTCTCTGGAAACTGTCTCCTAATGGCTGACATACACGTGCAGGTAAGGCCGGTGACACACTGGATGCGTGGCGTGAGCGTGGCGTTTCTGTTGCGTGTCAGCTGCGTGGCGGATGCGTCGCGTTTTCTGTGTCTTTACACACCAGAAACGTGCCTGACGCGGCGCTGGCGCGCTGCTGCTGCTGTAGGTGACAGAGGGAGGCCGCCGACAGGCTCTTGTCTTCACGACAACAGTTTCAACTTTTTTCACACACCTTCACCTTCCATAATCAGATTTTCAAAAATAGACTATGTTTGACAGGTGCAATATTTGAAAATCGATTTTTTTTTATTTTTATTTTTTTTATTACATTTATATCTGAATTTATGTCAACCTATAGACTTTCAAACATTAAAATGTCATTAATTAATATGTAATTGTGTACAAAATGACATATAAACATGTTTTCCTATTCAATTTTGCCTGGAAACGCTTCCAACACGCTTGCGTGTCGCGTGAAAAATAGGCGTCGGTTCTATTTCTAGCATGCACGCGTTTTCCGCGCGGCTCATGCCGCGCCTGAGACGCGCGTCTCACGCAGGCAGTCTGCAAGCTCTAACCTGTTAACATGGGAGCCGAAATAAAAACGGACACGCCACGCAGCTGAGACGCTCACGCCACGCATCCAGTGTGTCACCGGCCTAAGGGTCTAATACTAGCTTTGCTATTGCCTGACACATAATTACAATATTGTGATCTGAGCATAGTGTTATACATATCGTCGGCTAACGTGAATACATCTATAAGCTAACACTCTCATGGAGACCCGACTCCTGCCCTGTTCTCCTCACACCACAGCTCAATGCGTCTCCTCTGACCGTTGTTTTGTCTAATCCTGGCCTGTCTACTCTCTTGGCTTCATATAAGGCTCATAATTATATGGCTGAGGTCTGTCATACGAGTAAACATTTAGGCTACAATTTCCTCAGCGTCCGAACTGTCATTGCGATCCATTGCTTTCCTATTGTTTACTTTGACCGCGCTCCCTCATGATACGTCACTTCCGGTTTGGCGGTTTTCAAATGCGGAAGTAAAATTTTCTCACAAAAACGACTCCAGAAGCCTAAATAGCGTTTTATAAGTATATGTTTATATTTAAATCTAGTTCCTACATTATTGTTCTATACATTGGCTCACTGGGTACTCTAACCTGCAATATGCCCTTTAATGCACAGCTGAAAATAATCTTATGAAAATCAAATGAATACTTTTAAGTAAATTCATTCTAAATAAACTGAACTAGCAGCAACCATATATTAAGTTTTACACATAATAACAATTTCATATTTCAAAAAGAATCTCATTATTTTCCCAGAAGAATTATTTCCCTTTTTTTCTATATGAATATAAGCATAATATCTTTTTCAGAACATGCGGTTGCATACTGAATACTATAATTATTTTTAGGCCATGCAGTTATTTTGCATCATAACTCTTAAAGCTTTTAAGCAGCTTCAATAAATAAACAAAATAATAAATAAATAAGTTGTCTAAATAATACTGATCTTACATTTCTTCTCTACTGCACATAAAAGCATGCTTAAATTAGTGGTCAATCAATTTAGTTTTTACCTTCGGCTGAAAATTGTATTATCATAAAGATTGTAATGCAAAATTTGCAGGTAATCACGTCCACAAACAGGTTTAAGAAGAACTCTGTAATTAAGAGTTTTAACTCCATTAAATTAAATCTATATCAATTATATTTTTGAAATCGTAACAGTCTTGAACTAAGCCTCAATGCAGAGGCTTAATTATGAAGAAATGCTTTATAAAACCCTTTACATAACATTTTTATCAGAGTACCAAACTTCGGAATGCTCTCCCTTATTGCACAATTGCATGTGATGTTGGATAAATATTATTATCCAGGCGGGATGTTGTGAGGGATGCGTTCATTAAATTTACTCAGTGGCCAGATTAACATCTGTGCTGTTACAAACAATACAGCTCTCTGAAACAGCCTCAGTATCAACACTGCCCATTGCTCTTCCAGTCCTCTCAGAGTGCTTATGACCTCTGTGGCCTTAGTACGTCCTCACAGAGACGTCAGAGTTTCCTTATCAGTTGTGATTCTTTGTCCCAGAGCCCCCTGTTTAAAAAGTTCATACACATTTAAGTCTTGAAGCAATTTCAGTCTTCCTTCCTCCTTGATGCAGGGTTTCCTTTTCATCAGTATTGTTCAACTGTGATCAATTTCACTTTCCTGCTACTCGGCCATGCAGCGCTGTTGATGTTCAGGCTGAGGAACAAGCCGCTGGGACTTCTCACAATGACCTTCTAAGGTCTGTCACAGTCTTCTGGAATGTTTTGACTGATGTTAAAAACTGTTTGCATTAAAAACCTCTGTGTTAATCTATTGATCATCTGCAAAATAACCTGTCTAAAATAGTCTGGCTTTATGCATGACGATGCAAATCTAAATATGCTCGTTGTTCAACATCAAAAGGAAAATATCAACATTTCATAACATTAGATTTAGTTAGAGAAGCAAAGCTAAGCAGCAAAGCATGAAGTATTATGTAATGCAAGCATTAAAATACCGCTTGCTATCCTGTTTCCATAGCAATAGAGACATTTGAACAGTCCACCAATCTGTTTCAGACCTTTTTTTTTATTTTTATCAGAATGAGTTGAGTGAGTGGAGTGGAGTGGAGTTCTGCAAAGAGAAATGCAATCTCAGTGCAAGAAACCAGAGCCAATACTTCAAACCTTACTGTGACTAAAAAACAGCACTCATGATGTGAGGATTGAGTTAATGATTTAATCATGAATCACTCATGATTAAAGCAATCATGATATTTATACAGAACAAAAATATATGGGAATATACAGCAAATATATAAATATAAATGCGATAAATTACATAATACATTTCCATATTGGAAACTAGTGCTATATTTTTCTATATTTGCATTGACCATATGTCTATATATATATTAATGAATATAAAATATTTATAAATGAAGACAAAAATAGCATTACATGTAATATTCAAAAAGTTGTATCTGTTGTGTTGTGTACATATATTGCACATACATATAAATGTGAATGTATGTTCACTCGTATATACACACATTCACGGAATGAGTTACATCAGATTTGTAGTTCCCAGCATGCTTTGCTTCTGACTGTTAAAGGAGAGTAAATGCTAAAATGAAGTGTTATTTAATGTGTTTTTCGCAATATTAATATAGGGTATAGGGAGATCTGTTAGTTTTTAATGCTCTATTATTTTTTCATTTAAAAGTGTTACCATTGTGCTGAGAAGTAGTGGTTCAGTTGGCCGAACACCGGACTTTATTCGATAAGAAATGTCTGTGCACTCCTCAGTACAGTGATAGTCTCTTGGCTAAAAACTTTACGTGTAGGTGTGCTTTTATCAACTAGCTTGAAAATATGAAACAACTTGTAATGTAAATAATTAACAAAAATATAAGAAATGTGTTAGATTATATATTTCTCTATAAATGTGTTTATGTTGCATGAGTAAATATATCTGCAAATTTTATGTGAAGTACCACATCTGACCACATAGACATCTATATATTATGAAGAATAAGCGTCAGTATATGACGCCTTGGGATGAGATCGGGCTGAAATTACATTGTCACATATTTTTTTCAATATATGAAAAGCAGCAATTATGTATTATTCAATATATTGTAATATATTAACACAGTATATTCTGTATATTTCCAAATATACTGTTAAACCATTTAATACATTGATAATTAATATATAGGAAATATATTTTCGTTCCGTAAGGGACATGTTTTAATCTATGGAAGAATATCTAGACTGACTGATAACAGTGTCAGGTTAGCATTAACAAATCAATATGATTTGTATTCTTTTTCCTCTTCCTTTTAAATACAGCATTATATTAATTCAGTACATATGCTTGTACTGAAGAAATTTACAATAAAGTTGGCAAATTATGTTAAATATCAAAGTATCAGTGCAGTAAAAGGTTAAAGGCCCCATCGCATGACATTTTCACTTTCTGAGTTTTTTTAACATTAATATGAGTTCCCCTAGCACTCAGTGTCTAAAAATTTCAATCGGTGTAAACCAAGCTTTGGCTATATCTTTCTCTGCCTTTGAGAAAATGAAAGCTCAGAGAGGCTGATCTTGAATCTTCCCCGTATGTCGTCATACGGGGAAAGGTTACCTCCCCTTTCTCTGCTTTTCCCGCCCAGAGAATTTGACCCCGCCCATGAGAAAATGAGCTAGGAAGTACGAACCCGCGAGCGCGGTTTTAGATTTTCCTCGAGAGATATCATGGCTTGTGAACGAGCGAAGCACAGCAGTTGCTCAATAATTGGATGTACAAATGAACACAAGTCTTTTTTTTGTGCCTTCATCCAAGTGTAACTTGTGTCCCCTCTCCGTTGTGTTATGGTTCAATAAAGCTCGTACTTCAAGAAATCTTATCTTCTCTTATCAATTTATTCACTGAGAAAACATTGTGTAAGAGTGAGTTGATATAATTCAGCATACGACACAATAATAAAACACACATTTTTCACACTCTTCACCAATATAAAACTTTTCCTGGTTTTGAATATATATGATGTTTCTCATGATATATCACACATTTCATGGACAGATAATTACAGACAGAATTACAGAGCTCTCAATCACACGACTTACCACTGGCCTTACACACTTGAACTGATAGTTGCGACATAGGGCGCACAGCACCGAGAATCAGCTAGCCAATAGGAAACGCTGTAAACCCTTATTCTATCCAATCATCTTTCAGTGTGATTATTTAACAGCTCATTATTAGCAAGTGGAGACACACACACTTTATATATAACTCTGTTACACAAGCCCTAGAAGAACCAGTGGATTAATTTAATTTTCTCTGAAAATGTGCCGACACAACTTCCCAAAGTTTTGTATGTCTGCGCCAAACATTTCACCGACGACTGTTTCCCCAACTTGGGTCAATACAGAGCTGGGCTTGCTGAACATCTAAAAAAATTATTGTCTGGATCAGTATACATTTGATATTTTACTGTAAAATTACACAGAATGTAAGGTTAGATCTATTACAGTTTTTTTTCTCTCTCCATACAGTTAAAATGACATAACTTACATAAATTACATAGTGTAATTTTAGGCAGAAAAAAAAGTCCATTAAACAGTCCATAAGTCGTATTCGGTAACACTTGTTACCATGTGCATAAGACTGACATGACTATGAAGGAGTTTTTATGCATGTTTATGACAACTGTCATTTCGCAAAAATTTTGCATTTTAATGCAAATATGTCATTGTTTGAGATGTCTTTGTTATGACAACTTGACAAACCAATAGGCTACATCATAACCTGTCAGTGTCTTTTTCATGACAACTTGGCATTAGCAAGACGACATAAATTGTCATAAACATGACATAGCAGATTAATTATCAAACTTAAGAAACCACTTAGCTTTATCGGTTAACATTACATTAAACTGTCATGTGGTTGGTTTTAACATTGGCTGTCATGAGGCCATTATAACTGTCTTGAATATTTTTCTTGACCTCAACTACAGTGGTACAAATTTAATTTGTCATTAAAATGTTGTTTAATGACATTAGTAGTTTCTTAACTATTGAAGCTAAGTAGTTTCTTAAGTTTGATAATTAATTTATCAAGTTTGATCATTGATAATTAATCTGCTTATATACGTTTATGACATATTTCTGACAGGTTATGTTGTCTTGGTAATGTCAAGTTGGCATAACAAAGACATCTCAAACAATGTCATATTTGCATTAAAAATGTCATTGAGCGAATGACACTTAATGACAGTTTTTTTTTTGTTTTTTTTTATTTGATAGGGACAAAGCATGTTAATGAACATTTGTACAAAATACACAATGTAAACAAGCCGGATTATAGCAACATTGTTAATGTAGTCCCTAGGCAGGTACACACAAAAACAAATACTATACACACAACACTACTAAAACACAATACATTACAAAAATGACTAAAAAATTTTACACACCTGATTTGTCATAAGCCACTTTAGATGTTATTTAAAAGTGTGATAAGTCGAACATTGTCGTATTGGCTGCGGTAAACTATTTGTCATGAAGTGGAAGGATGAACCCAATTGCAGACAATATGCAAACACACAAGGTTTAATTATAACAGGGAAAACAAAACCCACGAGGGGGTAAAACAGAGGTAAGGAAGGTTGACTAACAAGCAAGACTATAAGTAGACTAAGAACTGGAATATACTACATACAACTCTTCAGACATAAAACTCTTACTTGACAAGGACTTCTCAGCAATGACACAAACACAGGCAGGTTACACATTGATTGACAATGAACCAACACAGGACAGCAAACACAAGGGGATGATATAGGGAGACACTAATGACAAGAACAGGTGAAGCTGACAATAATGACAAGACGAGGATAACAAGGAGGCGGGGTAACGTAACGAGACAACACAAGCACATGGCCCAAAAAAATGGCCATGTGCTTGTACACAAAACATGGGTCTGTCATGATCCTGCCTCAAGACTAGAGAAATACAAAGACACCAGGGCAGAATCATGACAGAACCCCTCCCTGAAGGAGCGGCTACCAGACGTTCAGTCAGGAACGAAACAAGTGACTGGTTTTAGGAATATGTCATAAAATCATTCATTCAAACAATTTGTTATAAAACACTGATTCATTCAGTAACACTAATGTGTGTTGCTTGAAGATGGTTGATTCTGTTGTGGCTTTGTTTGAAACTGTTTTCGTTGGCAGAGCAAAAAAACAGTAACTTGCAATATTGTGTCTAAAATGAAAATTACTCAATACTTACTGGTATTTCTTTGTTATTGAACAGCAGCATAAAAGTTTCTTAAAATATTATTTTAAGGATAAGAAACAAACAACAATGTGCCTCCTAATCACCCGTCTGTGCCTGAACTTATGGTTTTGTAAAATGTGCAGACAGCAGTATGATGGTTTACTTTATTAACCGGTTAATTTACAGTTTGTTTAAAAAAATTCCAGCCTAGACCTCACTTGACAAGGAATGAAATTATGGAAACTGAAGCTCCTATTACACAAGCAAATGAAACGTTTTTACTTGAATTTGGCCTGCTTCCAAAAGATCTGGATCCGCGTCAAACCACGATGGTTCTCAGCTGTGTTTCTGTCTTTCATTCCCTTTAGGTACTCCCAGCACAGATTTCAGTAACTGGATAGACTTTGAGAAATACAGGCCACACGAGACGTGTTTGTAGTTTTAAGAATTAGCCCTGTAAGTTTAAGGGCAAGAAACAGGAGCATTTAGTCATCAGGCTCAAAAAAGATCCTAAATCCATAGATTTTCATACGAAATGTGTCTGGTCTCTTGAAATACAAACAGTCCACTTTAGACATTTTAACTATAAGTAACTTGTCAACTACATGTCAACTAACTCTCATTAGAGTATTATAGGCTGTATTGTTATATTAGGGTTAAGGGTTAGGTGTTAGGGTTCGGGTTAGGAGAATAAGTTGACTTGTAGTTGCCAAGTTACTTATATTCAGTAGAATGTCTGTTGGGGGACCAACAAAATAAAGTGTTAGCAAATATTAAGCAGACAATCTATTAATACTCTAATGACAGTTAGTTGACATGTAGTTGCAAAGTTACTTATAGTTAGTAGAATGTCTAAAGTTGACTGTCGAAATAAAGTGTTACCGTCTGTTTTAGTAAAGTCAGGGGGTTATTATTTTGGCTAAACAAGTAACCAATTTGAACAATTTACCATTTCAGACTTATCTTACTATTCTTATGCAACCTCCACATAGCCTACATTTCTTGTGACAGGCCTACACCAACGAATATGGATGTATTGACAGCATCTAAAGTGTTTATGGATAGCCTTAAACATATTAAAATCTTTATCAATCATTACTATTATATTTATATGATTAAGTTACATTTTACTAATATAGCCTACAGATATTTTTAAATGTTATCTCAAATTAGGTAAATGTGCTGAATAGGCAATGAAATTAACTTATTCATTCCATGAATTTGAAAATTTAATGACAAAAATTCGTAAACATTTCTAAGTTTAAGTCATTCATACAATGTGTTAAGATGCTGTCAGAATGTTAATAATGTAGCTATGTTTCCATGTCTATGCAATCATACAAAAATACATGTATCAAACTTTATTTGTGAATAACTATAATTTCTAATGAGATCATGTTCACTGTTTGGGATTGTTTCAATAGTTTTCTTAGTGTAAACCAACTTCAATTGATGTCCATTTTGTTCACACTCATTTATATGGTACATCAACAGTCTGATATGGATTCCCTAAGAGTCAGGTGGCATGTCCTGCCCTGTTGACATTATTAATTTGTAACACTTCCAACTATTGATCTCCTTACATGTCCTCTGTTAATGTAATGGACGTGTGGCATTTGTGGATAATAAATAGGCTTTTGTGTTATGTCTCAGACCAATAAGAGCTGTTTAAAATCAGCATACATTCACAGTTCTCTCAGTTGGCCTAAACATAAGAAGCAAGACCTCAATTAAATAGTCAACAATATCTATTCATTTCAAGCACACATAAAAAATAGCTCTTGATCTGAAGTTGACAGACTGAAGAAAACGGCACAACTCATTCAGCAAACTGCATGTTTTCATTTGTAAAACACAAAAATTCAGATGGCTTATTTTCTTATGGAAAGGACTTCAGACGGGGAAAAGAAAACATGGGAATTATATTCATAGCAATGTAATTCGATTTATGCACAAATGTTCCATAGAGAGTCATGCAATTCGTGTCTCGGTACTCAGCTGGGGCTGTTTTCAAGCTTTGAAATGTTCTTTTAAAACATGATCTTAATTCAGAGCAACCAGCACGCCACACCATCAGACATCTCGTGGGTACAGCAACTCCGATGTCAAACTCCATTTGCTTCAGATCATTTGAGAATTTCATTGAGGAGTGCTCCCTTGCTCTCCTAAAATACTTGAGAGTGATGCCTGGGGGGAAAAGACCAAGCTTTAACATTTAAACCAAATAACATCTGACTTTAAAACTGCATTATGGGATGAAAATCCACAAAGTACTCAGACTTTAAGAATGTGTCTGATCCACCCTGTTTTATAGCCAGGCTGAGCTTTTTTGTAGAATGAAGTTCTGGAAGGTTTACCTGACACATTCCCACGATGGCCGTGGTTTGGATTTTATTAAAAGTGCATGGGAACCGCCTGGGAGTGGTCAAGATGTTTCAATTAAATTACATCCATACCCTTCTTTGTCCCCAATTATTAATATTTATAGCAGGGGTAGGGTGGAATCACAACACTGGCCCAGCCTTAATAACAATCCCATGTAAATGAAAAAAGTGCCACTGACACTTTTGGGTATGATCTTGCTTAGAAGTTTCTGATTTATTTCTTTTCAGATCAGTCTGTGCACTTTAATTCAAATCTTTGGTTTTACGACATTTCAGACTACACGCAATTTCCCAGAGTCCTCTCTGAGAATATCTTCTAAAACATTGCACTTTTAATGAGGAATTAGAGTACAGAAACACAATGCCTTCTAACTAGTGATTATCACATACAGGTGAAACTCGAAAAATTTGAATATCCTGCAAAAGTTAATTTATTTCCGTAATTCAACTTAAAAGGTGAAACTAATATATTATATAGACTCATTACATGCAAAGTGAGATATTTCAAGCCTTTATTTGTTATAATTTTGATGATTATGGCTTACACCTTATGAAAACCCCAAATTCAAAATCTCAGAAAAATTGAATTTTACATGAAACAAATAATTTAAAAAAGGATTTTAAATACAGAAATGTTGGCCCTCTGAAAAGTATAATCATGCATACTGTATGTACTCTGTACTTGGTTTGGGCCCCTTTTGCATGAATTACTGCCTCAATGCGGCGTGGCATGGATGCTATCAGCCTGTGGCACTGCGGAGGTGTTATGGAAGACCAGGATGCTTCAATAGTGGCCTTCAGCTCTTCTGCATTGTTCGGTCTCATCTCTCATCTTTCTCTTGGCAATGCCCCATAGATTCTCTATGTTGTTCAGGTCAGGCGAGTTTGCTGGGCAATCAAGCACAGTAATCCCATGGTCATTGAACCAGGTTTTGGTTCTACCAGAAAGACTCGGGAGATAAATTGATATAACAGCGCATATTTATTAACAGCCCAGCTGTCACATGTCTGTCCTGTCTTGTTATGCACATGGGTGTTTTGTTATTTTGGGGCCATGTGCTCTTGTCATTGTCTGGTCCCTCCCCCTTGTTATCTGATTATTGGTTTATTTGTCCCACCTGTCCTGCTCGTTACCCTCCTTTGTTTGTTCTCCTATTTAGCCTCCCTGTGTTTGTAGTCCTGTTGCTGGTTCGTTTGTCTATGTTCCCTTGTGTTTCTTTCCTGTTTAATGCCCGTCTCGTTTTCCCCCCCACGGGGAGGTTTTGTTTGTAGTTTTGCTTTTTATTTACTTAATAAACATTCCTTTTTTGCACTTGAATCCTCGCTTCACTTTTTACCGTTCCGTGACAGAACGAACCAGCCCTTATGAGGATTCAGCAGAGGAAGAACTCACGCCATCCATCGATCTCTCCTGTCTCCTGCCCGCAATACGAGCGCATTGTGAAATTCAGCAATTTAACTTCCCTCCATCAACAGGGGAGCGACGTGAGGGAGTTTGCCCTGAGGTTCAGCGCGGCTGCAGAGGGACTGAGGCTTGGTGACGCGGCTCTTAAGGATTTGTTTAATTACGCCCTTGATGAGCCCATCAACTTCGGGATAATGAGAGCGCTGGACCATTTGACGTTTGAGAAATTTGTGAATTCCCTGGATCGTCAGGATAATCCTCCAGCTAAGGTGGTTGCAGTCTCCCCAGAAGTGACTGTAGAAGCTGCAGTTCCCCCAGAAGTGGCAGTTATTGCTGCAGCTTCTCCAGAGGCAGTCATTGTCACACCACCTCACCCTCGCAAGCGCAGGAGGAGGAAGGCTCCTGTTTCTTCCCCTAAATCGGTGGTCTGGGAGGACCCGACTTCGGGGGTGTCTGCTGTTCCAGAGCCGGAGCCAGTGTCTGCTGTTCCAGAGCCGGAGCTGGTGGTTCCGATTCCGGTGGTCCGGAGACGGAAGAGGAGAAGGGGAAAAGACTCTTCAACGGATCGTCCGGTGGTTTCTAACCCAGAGACCAGCCCGGAGGTAACTGCCATCCCTGCCTCGTCACCCAGGTGGCTCGCCCTGCCGGCCCCGCCCGAGCTGCTCGCCCTGCCGGCCCCGCCCGAGCTGCTCGCCCTGCCGGCCCCGCCCGAGCTGCTCGCCCTGCCGACCCCGCCCGAGCTGCTCGCCCTGCCGGCCCCGCCCGAGCTGCTCGCCCTGCCGGCCCCGCCCGAGCTGCTCGCCCTGCCGGCCCCGCCCGAGCTGCTCGCCCCGCCCGAGCTGCTCGCCCTGGTTCCTGAGCCGGTTGCTGTTGCAGTTCCTGAGCCGGTGGTGTCTGTTGCAGTTCCTGAGCCGGTGGTGTCTGTTGCAGTTCCTGAGCCGGTGGTGTCTGTTGCAGTTCCTGAGCCGGTGGTGTCTGTTGCAGTTCCTGAGCCGGTGGTGTCTGTTGCAGTTCCTGAGCCGGTGGTGTCTGTTGCAGTTCCTGAGCCGGTGGTGTCTGTTGCAGTTCCTGAGCCGGTGGTGTCTGTTGCAGTTCCTGAGCCGGTGTCTTTTGCTGTTCCTGAGCCGGTTGCTGTTGTTGTTCCTGAGCCGGTGGTGTCTGTTCCAGTTCCTGAGCCGGTGGTGTCGGTCCCAGTTCCTGAGCCGGTGGTGTCGGTCCCAGTTCCTGAGCCGGTGGTGTCGGTCCCAGTTCCTGAGCCGGTGGTGTCGGTCCCAGTTCCTGAGCCGGTGGTGTCGGTCCCAGTTCCAGAGCCGGTGGTGTCTGTTGCTGTTGCAGTTCCTGAGCCGGTGGTCTCTGTGACTGTTCCTGAGCAAGGGTCTGTTCCTGTTCCGCTTTGGTCTTCACCGCCCTGGCCGCCCGAGGGGTCTTCACCGCCCTGGCCGCCCGAGGGGTCTTCACCGCCCTGGCCGCCCGAGGGGTCTTCACCGCCCTGGCCGCCCGAGGGGTCTTCCCCGCCCTGGCCGCCCGAGGGGTCTTCCCCGCCCTGGCCGCCCGAGGGGTCTTCCCCGCCCTGGCCGCCCGAGGGGTCTTCCCCGCCCTGGCCGCCCGAGGGGTCTTCACCGCCCTGGCCGCCCGAGGGGTCTTCACCGCCCTGGCCGCCCGAGGGGTCTTCACCGCCCTGGCCGCCCGAGGGGTCTTCACCGCCCTGGCCGCCCGAGGGGTCTTCACCGCCCTGGCCGCCTGAAGAACTGTCCGCTTCGCCCTGGCCGCCTGAAGAACTGTCCGCTTCGCCCTGGCCGCCTGATGAACTGTCCGCTTCGCCCTGGCCTCCCAAGAATAAGCGGTCTGTCCCTCCCGTCCCGCCCCGCCCTGGTCTGTCCCTCCCGTCCTGCCCCGCCCTGGTCTGTCCCTCCCGTCCCTCCCTGGTCTTATGGAGCGTCTGGTAGCCGCTCCGTAGGGAGGGGGTAATGTCACATGTCTGTCCTGTCTTGTTATGCACATGGGTGTTTTGTTATTTTGGGGCCATGTGCTCTTGTCATTGTCTGGTCCCTCCCCCTTGTTATCTGATTATTGGTTTATTTGTCCCACCTGTCCTGCTCGTTACCCTCCTTTGTTTGTTCTCCTATTTAGCCTCCCTGTGTTTGTAGTCCTGTTGCTGGTTCGTTTGTCTATGTTCCCTTGTGTTTCTTTCCTGTTTAATGCCCGTCTCGTTTTCCCCCCCACGGGGAGGTTTTGTTTGTAGTTTTGCTTTTTATTTACTTAATAAACATTCCTTTTTTGCACTTCAATCCTCGCTTCACTTTTTACCGTTCCGTGACACCAGCAAGCATGAATTTATAAAGTTCTTTGGCGTAGGCCCCGTCCTTAGAGAGCAATGCGAGGGTAGCGGAATCTGCATATCCTGCCTGAAGACGAAGGCAGGGGCGCAGCCGACCCCCCCCTGGAGGTTAAGGAAGGGACCATCCTGGTGGTGGTGGGGAGGATGAGGGGAGGGTACCATCTTGGTGGTGGTTGGGGAGGATGGAGGTACTTGGCAGCGTCAGCATCTGCGAACTCAGACGAATGTAAGTACCGATCTTTTATACTGTGAGTGTTAGCACATGATTGGTTAGAAGAGAAGTAATACGTGGCACGCTGATTGAGTCTTCCTGGCAGAACCTACGCTAAAGCTGTCATTTCTTTTGGCAGTGTGG
Source organism: Phoxinus phoxinus (assembly GCF_949152265.1). NCBI lineage: Eukaryota > Metazoa > Chordata > Actinopteri > Cypriniformes > Leuciscidae > Phoxinus > Phoxinus phoxinus. Next base: position 26,173,039 of record NC_136878.1, on the reverse strand, counting down.
ACAGATGCCAAGTCCTGCTGGAAAATGAAGTCAGCATCTCCATAAAGCTTGTCTGCTGAAGGAAGCATGAAGTGCTCTAAAATGTCCTGGTAGATGGCTGCATTGACTCTGGACCTAATAAAGCACAGTGGACCAACACCAGATGGTCAGATAACGTTCTGTTGCACATACATTCAAGTTCTTTTTTACCCCCCGAGTCCTCTCGCGAGATTTACTCCTGGTACGGTAACACTTTAGGGTCAAAACAGTCCAACAGTACCACTATACATTCCCCTTTAGCTGTGGCTCCTGAACATGAGAAACTTAGAATCACATACTTCTGCACTAACAGCAGTTTTATGAAAAATGTGCAAATATGACCTAGTTTACATCAAACTGAACTCTGTGGGTGTCCCACAACTAAATGGATTGTCAAGAAAATTAAACATTATGCAAATCCTAAAGAACACAGTATTATTTCTAACATTTTGGATTCATTAGACTTGAGCAGCAAGTTCAGTTCATGTATTTTGTATTTGTCCTAGAGACTCTGCTGGATGTAGTGATATACATGGAAGCGAACTGAACTGATTCCTTTGCCTGTGGTTCCACGTTTTGCTGGGATACACTGCTGGGAGACTTTTTTGGACTTGATTGTCTGTGACACTGTTCTGGGGGTATTTGTTCAGTTCTTTCAATCCCTTGTATTTTGTCCATGTCTGCATCAATTGTGTATCCTGTTGTGTTCAATTTGTCAGTGTATGTGGTGCTCTTTGGAGGCTGTGGCTCCATCAGTGGCAGGATGTGGGGTCGGTTACGCCTGTATTCCTTCCCTTCAGACCGCTTCTTTGTTAATTTTGCTTTGATGCTGGACGGGGTTCTTGCAGCTGGTTTCAGCAATTGCTTGCAAACGGGCAAAATAGTTATAGTGCGACGGGACAACAGCCTTTGTTCAGGTGAACCCAGGGTGTTGTTTCGGGGTGTGTTTCTTAGGCCAAGGAGATTCAGGTAAAAATCTGTCCCGTCTCTCTCTGTGGTCTCTAACAGTTTCTTTGCACTCCTTACAGCCCTCTCACTGAGGCCACTGGACTGTGGATACTCAGGACTGCTCGTCAAATGCCAGAAATCCAAGATCGGGCAAAGTCATGGAAGGCCTGGCTAGTATACTGGGTACCATTGTCTGAGTACAACTTCTGTGGTATGCCGTGGACTGAGAAGTAATGCATTAGCTTATTGATGACTGTCAGTGAAGACAGGTTGCTGAGTCGGTCAATTTCAAACCACCCAGAGTATGAATCAACAACCACTAGGTGATGGTGATTCTTTCATTCAAATATGTCTGTGGCGACAAGCGACCGGGGCAGGTCCGGGACTGTGTGCAGTTTTAGCGGCTCCTTTTGCTGGTGGGGCCTCAGGCTGTTACAGACGCTGCATGCCATTATGACAGCCTGGATGTCCTCATTTATTGATGGGCAGAAAACACTTTCCCTCGCCCTCCTCTTAGTGGATTCAACTCCTGGGTGTCCCAGGTGTAGCACCTACAGATATTCAGAGTGCAGGGCAGTGGGCACGACTGCCCTGTTTCCTTTCATGATGACCCTGTCTTCGACGGTGAGTTTATCAAGGAAACTGAAGAATGGTCTCACCTCCGTGGGTACGCTGCACGGACGTCTTGGCCAGCCCCGTTGAATGAAATCAGTGAGTTTCTGCAACACTGTGTCTACAGCAGTGTATTGACGGAGCTCTTCAAGGCGCCGTGGAGATATTAGTTGAACTTTCATCACCTCAAACTCTGGCCGTTCTGACCTCTGGGGGCTGACGTTGCGTCTTGGTGCACGGGAAAGGGTGTTGGCTAAGTAGAGGTGCTTTCCTTTTTTATAGGTGAGAGTCAGGTAAAATTTTTGAAACTGTAGCATCATGAGTTGCAGGCGCTCCGGGATGGTGTGAAATGGTTTGTTGTGAATGGTGACCAAGGGCTGGTGGTCGGTCTCAATCGTGACCGGCTTCCCGTAGACGTAGTCGTAGAACTTGTAGCAGGCAAAGACCACTGCTAAAAGTTCCTTCTCTATCTGCACGTATCTCGTCTCCGTTTGAGTCAGTGTGCGAGACGCGTATGCCACCGGATTCCCCTCTTGAAGGCAGGCAGCCCCTAAACCATTTTGTGAAGCATCGCAGGTGAGTGTCACTGGTTGCCTTACATCATAGTAATGGAGTACAGGTGGGCTGCTGATGCAGGTTTTGAGCTTGTCAAAAGCATTCTGTTGGTGCTTCGTCCAATTCCACACCACTCCGTTGTGAAGCAGTTGACGTAGTGGTGTGGTAAGTTCACTTAGGTTTGGAATGAATTTGCCCAAGTAGTTTACCATCCCTAAAAAGCGCTGAAGGGCTGGCTTATCCTCTGAGGGTGGTATTTCACTGATTGATAAAAAAATTTTAGGGTCTGCTTTTAGTCCTTTATCTGTGAATGTGTGCCCAACATAGCTCATCTCGTTGAGTCTCTCAATGCTCTGCCACATGCTCGTCAAAGACGAGAGGGTCAGGACATCTGAATCCATCTGCCATTTTTGATGTTGTCGCTTACCACGGACGAGACTTCAAAGGCTAGCGTAGGTTACTTCCAAGAGACGAAGTTGTCCGATGAATGTCTCCAGGAACTCCAGAACCCACTTCTGACACCATGTTGTTTGATCAATAAAGGATAAGAATGAAAGTTTGATTCTTCTTTATTAACGTCCACAATAACCAAGTCATTCAGTTTCTGTTGCACATACATTCACGTTCTTTTTTACCCCCCGACTCCTCTCGCGAGATTTACTCCTGGTACGGTAACACTTTAGGGTCAAAACAGTCCAACAGTACCACTATCTATACTAGTGTGAAATTTTCTCACTCAAACCACTGACTGCTGCTGCTTCTGATTGCCTTTAGAGGGAAAAGCTGCCCATAACTACTGGTCTAGAATTAGTTTTCACCGTAATATTAGCATATTGGCATAACATATTTGTCAAACGATCCAAAACAAATTTTTGTTTGCGCTCTAAAGCAGGGGTTTTCAACCTTTTAGGACATGCTATGTTTAATAAATAACTATGTTTATCTATTAAAGGAATCCATTATCTATTTCAGTAAGCACTGTTTCTGCAATTCCTGAAACGCCTCGATTTATAGTCTTGAGTTTTCTTCCACGATCGTTGTCTCAGATGTCTGGGCCAAGAGCACTGTGAGAATATGACCACGCACAAAGCAGAGCCACGAACATGGTTAACACCCTGGGAGATCTGAAGGTTATGGTGGAAGCATTTCCACCGGGCCAGTCCCCACGGCCCTCGCGTTCCTGTAGCATGTCATGTGCTGTTGACCTGCAGAGTGATGGTGTGGGTCCTTCTCACAAGGGACCCATGTCATTCAGTGCTCTTGGTGAGGACCAGATGTCGATAGCTGCATCGGAGAGCGGGCTATTGTCATCTGGAGTGGAAGATGAGGATGAGCATGAGTGATTGCTCATGTCGGATTCAAAGTTGATGGTTGGATGATTGGCTCCTGGATGCGACACGTGGTTCACAGCCACAATTCACCTCAGTGCTTTTCTCCCCGGAACTGCATGACGAGGTTCAGAAGTCGTGGAAGGGACCTTTTACTTGCCAACGCCGCTTCGCATCCTTCTCCACTCTCACTACCCTTGATGGTGTTTTCAAAAAGAGGTTGGCCCACTGGATCGTTGATGCGATCGCCTTGGCGTACCAATCCCAAGGTGTGGCGTGCTGTGCCCTCTCGGAGTGAGGGTTCACTCCATTTGGAGTGTTGCCGCGTCATGTGCATTGGCGCGCGGATTTGGCAGACAGCTGGGGGCTGGGCGACACTTAATACATTTGCGAGATTCTAAAATCTCCAGGTGGAGCCAGTTTCTTCCTGTGGGTTGGGTACAAACAGGTAAAGTGGGGAAGGCTGGCTTAGCGAACCCTGTATTGAGTTTCCTCCTAACATCCTTTGTCTGTCAGACACAGGCGACCAACGCCAGGCCCAGTACTCAAGGTGCATGCCCGGTTGGTCAGATCTTGTACTGGGCTAGATGCCCCATATGTTGTGATTCCCCCATATGTGTATTCTTCCATGTTGTGGTTTCCCTGTTGGCAAACCAGTGTCTTTCCCTGGGCAGACCCTGCTCCTACCCTGGGCAGATTCTGCTCCTGGTGGTTGAGGAGATTCCCCCTTCCATGTGAAGTGCGTTGAGTGCCCAGAAAAGCGCTATATAAATGTAATGAATTATTAACAAATTATTAATTACCCATCTCTGCATCTGTAGTAGTTCCATCCCAGGACCTACTGCAGAGATCTTCCATATGTAGCACTGCGCCTAGGGTCAATCCATATGTGTATTTCCACAATTTCCTTCCTGCCACAACCCTGAACAACCACTGAATAGCTGGGACCCCTGTCTCGGCTCGGCACATTAGTTGATTTGTGCCACCATCTTATATACCCTTATGTATTGGGGAGTGGCTCGGCATGCAAATTCCACTCGCCAATTCCCTTGGCTGTTTTTCAGGAGGTGATTGGGGCTCCCAAGTGAGACCCCATTTGAGAGACCCCAAAAATGTTTGACTTTAATAATGAGACATTTATCTATAAAATTATCATTAGTATTTTTGTACTAAACCAAATATTTAACAATAAAAATAAATAAATATCTTATAACAACAGTTTCTCACCTGCTGTTTATTTACAATTTAGATGTCCAATAAAATCTGTTTTTGTTTTGACACATTTTTTAAATAATAATAATTAGGGGAAAACATCTGTGACTATCATGTGATGAAAAATCCTGTCTGAACCTTTTTGTTGTAATTTTCACATACTGTAGCTGTTTTCACGCATACATGTTTTGAAACTGTCATTGTAATTTCATAGTGAGCAGATGATTGGTGCATAGCAGCCTATTAATATAAGCAATATTTAGAACAGCATGTCAAGAGTAATTTTTGTTTATATGCTGATAGAAGTCTTCAGAAACAAATCACCAAATCTACAGAAAATGTGCACAGCCTGCATAAAAAAATGTACTTGTGATCTGGGACCCCCCAGTCAGACAAATCATAATATTTGTAAACAAAGACATTTACAATTCCACTGGGTCGACAACTATCACCCAGCAGCCAGTCTACACAGGAAATAAGGGACAACAACTGGGAAATGTATAAAATCAATGCCCTCTTTACATTGACTTTCCATTCTAAAACGAAAAAGAGAACATTTTAATTCACTCTGGTTGGAACTGGCCCTTCAGTAAATTGCTTTAGATAAAAATTATCTGCTGAATTACATGCAACTGAAGTGATAACAGGTATGTTGTTTATTAATCTGGGCAGCAAGTAATACGATATTTCAGCTGCATGTTCAAATCAGGGATGTGTTAGAAGGCTCAGAATGGTCCATCCAGACAGTGTCATAAATCTGCACTGGCACGACCAAATCTTTCTAGAATATGATGTCTGTGGCTGTACAAGTAGCCAATGGGAGATTAGGATAAACAGATAAATGAAAATTAGTCATAATGGCCACAGTGTTATCACATGAAACATCAGCAAATGAGTTTGCACAAACTGAAGTTCAGTGCAAAATGTAATGATTTGACATGAAAGCTGTAGCAATAGCCACCTAAATATGCAGAGAACAGGTATCCACATGATAACAATGACGGACAAAAGAACAAGCAAGCACAAGGGCTATTTATACACAGGGGGTAACAAGGCAAACAAGACACACCTGGAAACCATCAGGGATATAATCAACATTAAAAACTACATAAATACAAAAAAACTGGCACTGCAAACAGGAACACAACCTTCAGCATAAAAGTCCCAACACGACACAAGGAACACAAACATGTTAATTGTAATTTAATTTAATTAACATTTTGACTAAGTTAATTATACTATTTGACTGACTTAAAGGGAACCAATTATGCTACTTTTTACAAGATGTAAAATACGTCTCTGATGTCCCCAGAGTGTGTATGTGAAGTTTTAGCTCAAAATACCCCACAGATATTTTTTATATCTAGTTAAAATTGACACTTTTGGGGGGTGACCAAAAACAAGCTGTTTTTGTGTAGGCTATCCCTTTAAATGCAATGAGCTCCCTTTCAAGAAGAGTGCGGAGCTTCAAGAGCTCATTCTCCGGCTACCAGCAAAAAAAAAAAAAAAAACAGGACAATGACGCCTACAGAGCCAGAGAATATATGCTGCGTGGAGATAGAACAGGTGGTTTAGTTTTGTTAATAACTTATGTTGTCACCTTGCTTTTCCACTACAAGCTTGTTGTAGCAGAGTTGACCCCATCCGAATGATGGCCAAAACTTTACTAATGAGTTTATTGTTTATTGTACATCACACAACAAAAGATGAAGCTTCATCATTCATTATCATCAACATACACAGTGACTTACACAGAACCACTAGTAACAACTAACAGTAGACAAACATACAAAGACTTTACGTCTTTTCAGGGGGTGCTTAAATGAGCATTTCACCCATGGGAACATTAATCTTTATTGAAAGTGGGTCATATGTGTAGTCGAAATGTAAAATAATTTTCGAATTTGGTGCCTTCTTGACCGAGAAAAGACAGAAAGTAACTTTAGGGCGCATTTGTATGAAAGACAACAACTCCCACAATGCATCACATTGCAAAGCTCCGCAAGCAACTCCCACTAATCCAGAATGGCGCATATGAGGTATCTGCCTATCAGAGAAATCACTCTTCTGTCTACAAAGCTAGCTAACCACCAGAGCTTGAAATTAATTTCACACAAACATTAAAGTTAATTGGTGAACTCATTAATGAATTATTCCTCGTTTGTATTTCTTTCGAAATGGTGAATTATTGTATGGTACCGGGATGTTCAGTCAGAACATTTGCAGTGCGGAACTATGATGGTTCACAACACAAACGTCCGTGTCCTCATCAGATTCAGAGATTTTGTCCAAGAGAAATTGGCATCGGTGAAATTCTTTGCAGCAGACGGACTCTATCTCTGTGTCCGTATGCGCACAGGCACGACCAGTCCGCCCCAGCTCGAGCCAGTCCGGGCTTCTCGTCCGCAACAGGCAGGTCTTCTGCCTTGGCTGCAGAAGCCGCCGGCGCCTCCTGTTCCTCCATCAGCCTCAGCTGCTCTTCGCTATATTGCGGCTAGTAAAAGTAGCCACGAACTTTCGAAATCCTCTTCTTCCATATCATATGGAGTAAGTTACCTTCCGCTATTGTCGTAACTTCACATCTGGCTCCACAGCGCCTGTTACTAGCTTAGCTTCCAAACAAGATGGAGGATATTGCTTTTAGTTTCAGAAAGTGAGTCCCACCCACTGATCTGTAATAGGCCTGTAGCGTGAGTGGGTCCCTCGACTCCCTCCCCCTGGATAAATGAGGTACGAGTGTTTGTAGTCTCAACCACTCTACAAAGATATGGGACTCGCTGCTTAGAATGACGCAAAATGACGATTTTTACATCATTATAAGCAGGAACTGCAACACTGAAATCCTTATTTCTCCCTTCTCAGGGGAAAATGAGGGAATAATGCATGACCATAAAAAAATATGACTGGGTTTCTAACGATACCAAGCTTAATGCAAATGGGTGAAGTGTCCCTTTAATAAACTGGTAAACTTTATACCCGTAAAACAAATCCTATTAACTGTAATAAAGTGTGTGCTCTCCTTTTCATTACTGCCGTGACCAGTATCGCTCCGTTGACTGTAAGCTGGATCAGGAACAGTTGGTACTGATCCACTTTTTAGCAAAGCCTGCCTTGTATTTCCCCTAGTTCACAAAGGAGTCTGGAGTGAAATGGTTTCCGCAGACATAAATTAATTTAGGTACATTTTGGGACACATTACCTTAAAAAATTTAAATAATCCCCTGCGTCCTCAGTGGCTCAGATGTTGGGAGAAAATGAAGACTCTTATTGTTAGGGTGTACCGGTGGTGAAGGTGTCGAAGGTGAAGAATTCAAAGTCCAGGTTGTTTACCTGTGGTGCAGGTTGTTTTGCACCACTTTTTATAGTGCAAAAGTCGTGATTCCCAAGCAAAAATATATACAGTGGAAAAAACTAAGGCAAAAGATATATTCTTCTAATGTATTAAGAACAGGTAATGTGTGGCAAGGCTGGCTCTGTGTCTTGCTTGCAGCACCATTCCCCTCTAAGGGGGGATACAAGCTCCTTCTTTGCTCTCCACGTCAGTTCCCCACTTGGCGAACCCTGGATTGAGTCGGACAGTCAGCCCTTGTGCTGATGCCCCATATGTTGTGATCCCCCCTTATATGTGAATTTTTCCCAGGTCTTTCCCTGGGCAGATTCTGCTCTGCCCCATCTCTGCATCTGTAGTTCCATCATTGTCTAGGCAGGACCTACCGTCACATCAGTTACATCAGTAACCAAGACATTCCCTGTACAGAACCTATGGGATGTTGCGCATGCATGGACAACACAAAATGAACGAATCACTCTCTGAGACAACTTGTTGTTCCTGAGTTAAAGATTTATTCAAAATGAACTAATCGTTCATGATCAACCCATCACTGAAATTTGCAGTTTGAAAGAAAGAAATTTGCGGTTTGTTGTAAGGATTCACTTATAAACACAGACACCTGCCGAAACCTATACTGGCATAACAATCTAATGTGCAAAAAGAGTCCACCACTAATGCACAGACTAACAGTCATACTGTATAGCCTATAATCCATTTCACATGCCAAGAACCCCTATCTTGAGGTTTGAGTTTGCATGAAACTGTTTATTTTATATTTACTTCGACTAGTTTACTTAAATGATTCATTTCTCCCCTCAGATCCACATATCATCATCACAGACAGATGTGCCATAAAAACAATGCTGTGTTTTACAAAACACAGAAGAGACTCTAAGCATTTCACTGCCTTTTAAAAGACATAGAAGTCAATGCTTGCGTGAGCCTTTGTACAAATGTTATTGTGTGAACTATCAAAACGCTTGTTTTTCCACAAATATATCAATGCTAAAGGGAGGTGCTATTCCGTGAGATCCCTGGATGTTTCAAAATCCAAGACAACTGGGAATGCTCAGAAGTAAGTTGCAGTCAGGACAGCCTGTCATTTTCAGCATTTGAGTTGGACTCACAAGAGCCGATTGAAAGATGGTTTCAGATGCAATGTGGTTCTAATTCACACAGCCTGGGTTTAGTCATGTCTGAGAATGGCCTTTATCACACACAGTATTCAAAGCCTTTGCATGCCAGACATGCCCTTCCAAATGTGGTCCAACAATTTCTTGGAGGACTGTGGGTAATTTTAATACCTTTAATCAACTATGCTACAGTTTAACCCTGTATTGACTCTCTCGACTGATTTTATCCGCAATCTCAATACATGGACTTTAAAAAGATTTGTACACAACCTTTTCAGACCTGTTCTAGTTATTCATGGATGAAAGTAAAACCATATGTTTCTCACATTTCGACCTGGAGCTATTTCACTTTACAACTAATGTGCTTGACTAGTCCCACATAACCATTTCGTCCACTGTGTATCAAGTCATTGATGTATCTTAAATACTTCAATATGAACAGCATTATCACTGATGTATCATTATCTCCTTTTTATTATATACTTGGATCATCATTTATTGTGTATTTCTTACTCTAATTGATTTCCTGAAAGATGGGAGCTTGTCCATTTGTACATTTTACCATTTGTATTACTCAACTTGTCTGTGTTTGCACGTTTCAGTGTATTAGTGTAGGGGATTTTCAGTGACTTCTGCAGGTTACCTTTTCTGGCGACAAGTGACCGTATATATAAGTGATTAACACACTTATTCATAACACACTATAGAACAAAACCAGTGACTGCTTTTATGAGTAAATCACTGAATAATTAACTCAATTAATTTAAAAACCATGATGAAAGAGTTTTACATTAAAGGTACAATATGTAAGAATTTTGTAATAAAATATCAAAAAATCAGTTGCAGAGTGTGATATATATTCCTGCAGTTGTGTACTTATATCCAAATATAATAGTACAATATCCCAAAAGTTACAAAAGATTTTTAATTTCAGAGAAATTCCAATTTTAAATAATGGGCCGTCCCGGACTCCCTGTTCACTTGTCGCCTGTCAATAACGTAATATCCGGGTTATACCTGGTTTCCGCTCATACTGCCATAGTAACCATGGCAACAGACGTGGACAACAGCGTTACGTCTAGCGGCACGCTCAAGCTGTTGTTGTTGTTTCGTTCAAACATTATGGACCATGCCATGGCAAGACTTTGTGACAAAGGAGAACTAAAACGAGGATCAATATTAGCGTGGTGTTTGAGATGCCGAGAGCTCCACGTCCGTGACAAACTTCGACTTGACAGAGACGACGCTCTTACATGTACTTTATTAGACAGGTGAGCAAATGTACATAAAATGTACACATGTATTGGATGTGAAAAGAAGGAAATGTTTTTTTTTTCATAACACACTTCACTTTAATGTGTGTGAATTTCCCACACCGGGAGTAATTATTTGTTTGAATTTTTTATATTCTATGCAAAATGTTCTATTAAAGAAAACATAGACAAAAAACATTTGTGTGTGTTGTAAAGTGGTTAGAAAAAATAAAATCGGAATCGGCTAAAATCGGTATCGGCAGGTCAAACTTGATGAAAAATCGGAAATCGGAATCGGCCTAGAAAATTGAAATCGGTGCATCTCTATTTAGAATATGATCTGTATGTTATTCTAATGTTGATCTAGCTTACGGCTAGTCTCATACAGCCAACAAACTAACACATAGAATAACATTAAACACACTCAAATGCAGTTTAGTGTGATAGTGTAGACCAAGTGAAACAGCGATGCGTTACCTCACAAGTTTCATTCGTCTAATAAACTGACCTGTGTGAGTATTATTCAGCACTTGCGGGTAGTTCGGTAGAATGAAATGTCCTTATTCCTTTATATCCGCGGGACTTGCGTGTGGCGCTGATATCTGTCTCTCATTAGCAATCGCACCCTACTTCATACCACAGTCATGTTAAAAACATCAATGTATTCACTAATCCATAAACATTATTAGATCCATCAGCTTGACAACAACATCCATAATTCCGCTCAATGCTTATCATCAGAGGTTAGCGACCCCTAGCGGTGAAAACAAACAAACATATTGTAGCTGTAATGAAACTGTCATATGTTCCATGTCTGGTTTGGACTTTTATGGTACTTCCTGTCTTGAGTGCCATTTTTGTAGTTCTTTGTAGGTTCTCGATCATCCAGTGTGGCAGTGGCGAGCGGTGGCATCCCAAGCCCGGTGGTCTCATTAACAATGTTAATGTCGGTTAACATTGTTAACTCTGTTACGGCCATGGAGACAAACTCCAAACTTGTTGTGCTCCCTGTCGGATCTGTCACGGCCTCAGAAGCGGTTCCTGAACTCACTGCACCATCTGTCAACTCTGTTATGGCCACGGCGGCCGCACCTGAACTTTGAGAGCAGAGTCCCCAGGAATCGCAAAATTGCTTAAATGTGATGATTAAACTTTAAAAGGCTATGATTTAATAAATTAAACACCAGCACTGAATGTTTCAAAGTAAGCTCTTGTACGTTTGCAGTTTGCAATCACCAAATAGCCCATTTATGCCAAGTGTTTATTTTGATCTACTCGCATTTTGGCCAAAAAAGTTTTTATGGCATTTTCTTTTCATATTACCTCTGTATAATGCCTAATAATGTAGTGCAGTGTTTCCCAACCACTGTGCCGACAGGTTGTCAGGTGTATCGTGGAAAATTACCAAATGTAGAATTTTTTGTCAAATTATACAGAATAAGAATATAATCGCTGTCAGGCCGAAACCTTGTGTCTCTATATTTCAATTTTTTTGTTTTATAAAATTAATATTATTGGTCATCCTCTACAGCTGTTTGTGGGTTTTACAAATATTTAAACAATAAAAAGCATTTAAAAGAGGTTGTGACTAAACCTCTTAAATCCATTGGCTCTTTAAACTGTCAGTCAAACCTCATAACTCCACACCACCTCCATTTAGAAATGAAGCATATACTATAAAAAACAATGGACGTATTGTCTGTGACGCCACCCGTAGGTTTCTGAAGAGCATTTTTGAAGTCCAAAGTTGCAGAGCCAGCCGTCACCATCTTGGCATCGCATGTCTCCCAGATAACCGAAAACGGGCAAAGAGGCGGGACGTGGGGGGAGCTGAGGTGCCTGGGTTTATACAGTCTATGGTATTTACAGGCCTATTTCCTACACATATTTTTAAGGAAATGTCAACAATTAAAACAAATACTTCCAATATAGTCTAAGTGAATGTTACGCTTTATAAAATGCAGGTGTAACATTATATGACAACGTTTCAGACTGTTTTATACAGTCTATGGTTTCAGCCAACAGCTAATCACTGCCTGTCGGATTCTGGAGTGTAGTAATTTTTTGTATAAAATTATAAATAATAACTAAATTATTTTAAATAAATTTATAAAGAAAATTCAGAATTTCACTCACTGGAAAAAATGGATCCCAGACTTCATGGACTGTCTGTTAGTACAATTAACCGCACAGCAAGCAAAAAAAAAATCCCGGGAAAAACACAAGCACGGCAGAGATGGCAAGTTCAGCGGATGGATTTAGCTGACATGACGGCTAACAGCAGACAAACGGCTAGTAGTGACAGCAGTGGCAATCCACCGTGATCTAAGTGGCCACGACCTTAATTATGGAGAACTTTAAGGCTTAACATAATTTAAACGGATGAGTTATAAAAAAAAATCACCCCCCTCACAGTTGTCATGAAGGGCAAAATTAGCTATATAGACCAAAACCACTTTTTGTATCAGAATGTAAAAAATAATTTCTGCTGTAAAGTTGGTTTAGATACTGTATACTTCCTCCTACATGTGCCCCAGTCAAAATAGTTTCATGTTTAATAATAATAATGGTTTGATGCATTTGTTCATGATCTCATGTCAACAACAAATCTGCTTATCTGTCTAAGCTGAGTGGCAAATTGTCATACAAAGAAGAGGGACATCAAATTTGCTGTTAAATATAAAATAAGACATTTACTGTTTTAAATATTAAATAAGACAACAATTAATTTAGTGTCATATTATGTCAAACCACATCTTACATAGTACTGGTTCTCTTACGTAGAGTTCTCTCGTACTGCGTCGAAAGAACGCTACGGGAAAGATATTTCTTTGTCGAGATTGAAGCCTAAAATTAATCCTTAATTTTGTAATATTGTAAAACGCTTTTCTGAAGCATACAACCTAGGCGGAGCAATACAGCTCACCCATTGGCTGCTCTGCCAGAAAAGCACAGCCTATGCGAGGCCAGAGACGCTGACCAATGAGGACGCTTCGCGCCCTTCTGCGTCACCTCCCGCCCAAACAGGCGTGGCCTAGGCCTATAAATACGAGCATAGCTGTCTAACACGCCGATTTTCTTAAATTCAACGAAGCTGCACGCTTTGCTGGATTGATTCGAGCCACCACAGCCGTCTGATACAGCACCTCAGCAGGACGAGCCCTTACCTGAAGCCGCTGGTCATCGCCGCCTTCAGCCGCCGTTCCCTGCTGCGCTTCTCCGGCGTGGAATATCCTTTACATTATGTGTGTGTGTTTTGTGTGTGTGTTCGCCGTCGCGTCACACAGTTTTTCCACACTAAAAGAGCCGAGCGTCTTTTTCAAGATGCCTCGCACCTCCTGTGGCTCGTGTAGAGCCCCGCTCAGCGACGGGGACCACGTGCTTGTGTTTCCTGCCTGTGAGTATCACGCAGCTTCAGCTCTCGTCGATGGCGGCTGCCATCACTGTGATTTGATGCCTACGGTGACTCTGCGGACTCGCCTGGCGTTCATTTACTGAAGCTGCATCTTTTCCGCCCGCTGTAGTGCCGCGCCGTGAAAAGCGCCGTGCTCAGCGGAGCCCGGAACCTCCCTTCACCACGAGGTGCTCGCCGCTGCTGCCGCTAGCTTCTCCGCCCGCTTCGCTCGACTCTCTGACCGACGGACAAGGGCCGCTGTGTGGCGCCGCGTCCGTCATGGACGAGGAAGATGAAGCCGTGTCTGTGGAGGACGACTGCTGTTCTCTCCTCGCTTCGGGTAGCGAGGGATGGGCGAGCTCCGAGGATCTCCCCTCCCCCGCCGCTCGTGAGCGTCGACGGAGAAAGACCAGCATCGATGCGCTTACCGGCTGGATGGCTGCTTTTCTGCAGAGGAACGTACGTTACCGTCCTCACGACCCGCGCCTTTTTCTTCCTGAATTCACGAAGAAATCGCGGAGTCCCGGAAAGCCCCGTTTTCAGCCAGGATGCGCATTTCTGCTTCGAGGAAAGCTACAGTGTTAAAATCCCGCCGCGGCCGGATTTCACTAAAATGTCTCGCTCGCACAGTCCCAACATTCGCGACCGTGCCAGTGTATTTTGCAGTCACCAAATCGGCATCAATGCCCGTTTGCCTGCACACAGACGCCGTTTTCACGACGCCCCAGGTAAATCTGAAAATGTATTTACTGGTGTCCCGGCCACGGCCGATGGTGTAATGTGTGTATCCGTAATGCCCACGACCTAGTGCCCATTCGTACACACAAGCACAGCCCTACACAATACAGGGCTTGCACACATAAAATCGACTCATGTCGGTTGTGCTTCACATGTAAGTTAGTGAACGTGCCCGCTTTTCAGTGCCCACAATCACTACACACTGCATGTCCCGTGGTTTCTGTAAAAACGAAACGAATGTACGGTCAGTCGGTTCTGATAGACAGTACTCTCTGTGCTACACGGTGTCCCGGCCACAGCCGATGATGTAATGTGTGTATCCGTAATGCCCACGACCTAGTGCCCATTCGTACACACAAGCACAGCCCTACACATACAGGGCTTGCACACATAAATCGACTCATTTCGATTGTGCATTATATGTAGTGAGCGTGCCCGTTTTCAAGCGCCCACAATCACTACAAGCTACATGTCACACGGTTTCTATGAAACGAAACCAATGCACGGTCAGTCAGTTCTAATAGACAGTACTTCCCAGTGCTATAAATGTACCCGCGTTCACGCACCCACATTTATTCTCAAACATGCCGAGCCGTACGGGGCTCGCACCGCGCGCTCTCTCTTTCAGCTGAGAGAGCTGAGAGCGCGCGCGGGCTGCCCGCTCGATTAAGCGCGCCCCCGCATCACGCTGCAATGGCGCCCATGTTACAGCACACGACTGCTCTCGTGTCGCCGCCATTTCGCGACCAGAGCCCGGTTTTTCAACCCGTGCAAGCACAGCCCTGAACAACACAGGGTCTGCACACATAAAATCGGCTCATGCCGATTGTGTTTTACATGTAGTGAGCGTGACCCACTGCCAAGTGCCCACAACCACTACACACTGCACGTTCCGCGGTTTTTCTGTAAAAACGAAACTAACGAACGGTCAGTCAGTACACAAACACAGTGTCCCCGGTGTTATAAATGTGCCCGCTACCAAGCGCCCACGTTTATTCACAAACATAACGAGCCCCGTAGGGCTCGCCCCGCGTGCTCTCTCTCTCAACTCAGAGAGTCGAGCGCGCGCGGGACGCATACTGTGTTAAACATGTCCCCCGCCTCAGACGCCACGGCGTCCATGTTACAGCACACGGTTGCTCTCGTGTCGCCGCCATTTCGCGACCAGAGCCCAGATTACATTCAACCCCTAGTCACACGTGCAGATGCATGGGAAGGACTACCCGGGGTCTCAGAATGGGTGCTAGAGACTATAAAAAGAGGCTATTCGCTACAGTTTCATCGACGCCCTCCCCGTTTCACGGGAAAAGTCGAAACCACGGTAAAAACAGAAGTAGCACATCTACTTCGAGCCGAAATAGCGAAGCTATTGAGCAAAGGGGCCATAGAGCCTTTATCTCAAGCTCAGAGCGAAGGGGGTCTGTACAGCAGATATTTCCTGGTACCGAAGAAAGACGGGGGTCTCAGACCCATTTTAGATCTAAGGCGTCTGAACAAAACGCTAACAAAGCGGAAGTTCAGAATGCTCACGACCAGAAGTATCCTCGCTCAAATTCGCCGAGGAGACTGGTTTATGGCAATAGATCTGAAAGACGCGTATTTTCACATACAAATTGCGTCACGTCACAGGCGATTTTTGAGATTCGCCTTCGAGGGCCGGGCATATCAGTACACAGTCCTGCCATTCGGCCTGTCTCTAGCACCTCGTACATTTACAGTGTGCATGGACGCGGCGCTGGCACCCCTGAGACTCCGGGGCGTTCGAATTCTGAACTATTTGGACGATTGGCTAATTCTGGCTCAATCGCCGTCAGAACTCGCTCACCACAAGACACTAATACTCGATCACCTCGAGTGCTTAGGTCTGAGAGTCAATTGGGAGAAAAGTTCACTGTTTCCCAGTCAAAGGATCTCCTTTTTAGGACTGGATCTGAACTCACTGTCTATGACAGCACAGCTGTCATCACAGCGCAGGCGAAATACCCTGCAAATGGCGAAATCCTTCCGCAGCGGCCACATAGTGCCACTCAGGAGATTTCAGAAAATGCTGGGCCTCATGGCCTCAGCCTCAACAGTGCTGCAGTTGGGCCTGCTGCGCATGCGCCCACTACAGTTCTGGTTGAGAGCGCGCGTACCGCGCCGAGCATGGTTACACGGTCGTTATCGCCTCAAGGTCACTCAGGAATGCATTTCAGCCCTGACACCATGGAGAGCGTCAGACTGGTACCGGTCAGGTGTAAGCCTGGGGACTTCCTCGAGCCTGAAGGTGGTGTCCACGGACGCGTCCACCTCAGGCTGGGGAGCACTGCTCGACGGCAGACCGCTCTTTGGCCAGTGGGCAGAGCGAGCCAAACTACCGCACATAAACTGCCTGGAAATGATGGCAGTGGACTTTGCGCTGAGGCGCTTCTGTCCCCGGATAAAAGGACACCACGTCCTGGTCCGCTCGGACAACATGTCGGTAGTAGCCTACATAAACCGCCAGGGTGGCGTGAGATAGCGGAACGCATACTGGTGTGGGCCCAGCACAACCTGCGCTCGTTAAGAGCAATGCACGTGCCAGGCCACTTGAACGTAGGCCCGGACAGACTCTCACGGAACAACGTTCCTACGGGAGAGTGGTCCCTACACACACAGACAGTGCGTCTGCTGTGGAAAACGTTCGGCAGAGCGGAAATAGACCTGTTTGCAAACCAGGAAAACGCTCACTGCCCAGAATTCTTTTCGAAGAGCGCGAACGCGCTGGCCAGAGTCTGGCCCCGCCGCCCGCTCTATGCTTTTCCTCCTGTCTCACTCCTGCCTCAAGTGCTGGAGCGTATCAAGGAGAGCGGATGCTCAGTACTGCTAGTTGCTCCATTCTGGACGAATCAGACCTGGTTCCCAGCTTTGATGCGACTGAAAGGTACTGCCCCGTGGCCGGTTCCAGTGAGGAGAGACCTCCTCTCACAGGCCAAGGGCTCGATTCTGCATCCTCACCCCGAGCTTTGGTCCCTACACGTATGGGCCATAAACGGGTACCCGCTAACCTCCCAAGAGGAGTGTTAGACACGATCGAACAAGCTAGGGCTCCGTCTACTAGACGGCTCTACGCTTCCAAATGGTCGGTGTTCTCTGGATGGTGTTCAGATCAAGGTCTGTCACCACTTCAGTGTGGAGAACCGGAGATTCTCTCCTTCTTGCAAGAGCTATTGGATAAGGGAAGAACCCCATCCACGCTCAAAGTCTATGTGGCTGCCATATCAGCGTTCGTTAATCCAACGCTTGGCCGTTCACTAGGCAGGAACGACCTGGTGGTCCGCTTCCTGAGAGGTGCCAGGAGGTTAAACCCTCCAAGGCCTCCTTCAGTCCCCGTTTGGGACCTTTCTACAGTGTTGAACGCTATGAAAGGGGCCCCTTTCGAGCCTATTCACTCAGTTGACATGAAACACCTGTCTCTCAAGACCGTGTTTCTTTTGGCTCTCGCTTCAGTGAAGCGTGTGGGAGACTTGCAAGCGCTCTCAGTGAGAGTTTCTTGTATGGAGTTCGGGCCAAACGACTCTGTAGTCGTATTGAGACCGAAGCATGGGTACGTGCCTAAGTCCCTCAACACACCGTTCAGGGCTCAGGTCATCTCCCTGTCGGCCCTGCCGGCCTCAGAGGACGGAAATAGCTCCCTTTGCCCGGTCAGGGCATTAAGAGCTTACGTGTCCCGCTCCGCTGTTTTTCGACAGACGGAGCAGCTCTTTGTTTCGTTCAGCGGGCGCTCCAAGGGACGAGCCGCAACGAAACAGAGTCTGTCTCGATGGGTAGTGGACGCCATTGCGCTAGCCTACGCATCTAGAGGCTTGGAATGCCCTTTGGGCATCAGAGCACATTCCACGAGAGGCATGGCCTCTTCATGGGCTTGGTATAGCGGAATCTCGTTACAAGATATCTGTATGGCGGCAGGCTGGGCCTCCCCGTCTACATTTATTAGGTTCTATAACCTAGAGGTTCCTGCGTTGCAGGCTAAACTGCTCTCGGTCTAGAAGACTATGTATAAGTGTTCCTGCCCCGCGCTGCGGCCCAGGTCACTTCAATGTTAATATGTATAAGTGTTCCTGCCCCGCGCTGCGGCCCAGGTCACTTCAATGTTTAATATGTATAAGTGTTCCTGCCCCGCGCTGCGGCCCAGGTCACTTCAATGTTAATATGTATAAGTGTTCCTGCCCCGCGCCGCGGCCCAGGTCACTTCAATGTTTAAGCATCACTCACTGACAATGTGTCCCATGAGCATGCTATTACCCCTCATATATATCTATATTTACATATATATGCTATTATGCCTTAAGAGGCACTACTATAAGGGATGATGCTATTTTAGCCGCTCTCCCTATACTTCTTGGGGTAGGCACTTGTATACCAGGGCGCGCGCGCCCTTAGGTGTCTGTGTCGATCCAAGAGCACGCACGGCGGTTTGCATAGGGTTCCCGTAGCGTTCTTTCGACGCAGTACGAGAGAACTCTACGTAAGAGAACGTACTCGGTTACTAACGTAACCTCGGTTCTCTCTAGGAGAGGGAACGAGTACTGCGTCTCATGGCCGTGCGTGCCCACGCTGCGTCGCTTCATTGACGAAAATCGGCGTGTTAGACAGCTATGCTCGTATTTATAGGCCTAGGCCACGCCTGTTTGGGCGGGAGGTGACGCAGAAGGGCGCGAAGCGTCCTCATTGGTCAGCGTCTCTGGCCTCGCATAGGCTGTGCTTTTCTGGCAGAGCAGCCAATGGGTGAGCTGTATTGCTCCGCCTAGGTTGTATGCTTCAGAAAAGCGTTTTACAATATTACAAAATTAAGGATTAATTTTAGGCTTCAATCTCGACAAAGAAATATCTTTCCCGTAGCGTTCTTTCGACGCAGTACTCGTTCCCTCTCCTAGAGAGAACCGAGGTTACGTTAGTAACCGAGTACGTTTTCTTTTTCAGGTTTGAGGTTAATTTGCACAAATTGCCAGACAAATTTAAACCATCTTCATTCTCACTCTGAAGAGGCCTAATTCTAACATTGTGTGCTGAACAGACACCAAAATATGACAGGGCTTCCTCAAAGTTTAACCGCAATCTATATAGCTTTTTACTTTTCTGAAGTTGTCTAGTAATGAAAACATTTAAGCCTAATGTATTTGTTCATGGAGGTGCACGTATTTAAAACACGCTGGCCAATATGTTTCCATTTTCAGTACAGCTAGACAGTTCAGTTAAAACAGAGAATTCCAGAAAAACCATAACAGGTGTATTTGTGTAGGCAAACCTGACTATCATCTTATTTCCACAGGGATGTGTGGCCCAGATTTTTCCAGCCTCTCCATCATGGTCCACACGCAAAAGTCAAATCCTCTTATATCGAAAAGGATCTCTAGAGTAGTAAAATGAGAGTTCAGACACCCAGCCTGATATCTGAGAGTCTGCCCATTGGCTCCCAAGATTAGCCGCCCATTAACTGGCACATGGATCCCTTTAGGCCAAATATGTCAGTTCAGATTTCAGTTTTTCCTTTTGACAGCATTTAAATCTTAACTTTTAAGCATACTGCAGCATTTTTTTACAAGGGCTACTTGGAAAGACATTTATTTGCAGTTTTAATCAAACAAATCAGAGGTTTTTCTTTGAAATTCAACAACTTTGATTTTAAAACATTGTAAAATGTATTATTTTATTGGCTAAGAGTTGACCAAACATTATTGTCGCAACACTCATGAGCTTTTTTTGTCCAAATGACCTTTCAATAGGAAGGAATGCAAATCGTCATTCGTTTGACAAAAATAAGCACTACTTTCTGCCCTGAAGCTAAACTATGCCAACCTCAAATTCCCTTTTGATTGCGTGCAGGTGCCAGAGTCTCTGGCCTGGGAGCCATCCTGCTTTAACAATCAGAACCAGAGGATCAGAGATAAAAGCATTTGTTGTTAGCTCGCTGCTCGATTGCAACAAACAATCCCCCCAGTGCCCCTTAAAACCATTAAGCCTGGTGTAATCAATAAAAACTTGGGTACGACATGTCCCTACTTCTTGTGACTTCCAGAGGTGGAAAGTCCAGGTTCAGAAAGTAAAAGTCCTCCTCAGTATTTTGTTCCAATCACCTGGATTTGCTAATTAGCACAGTTTTTCAGCCAGGAGATAGAACTAATTAGTGAAATCAGCTGACTGAGTTCATGGGTGGAATAAACATATGGCAGGACTTTTACTTTCTGACCCCTGGACTTTCCACCTCTGGTGACTTCTGAAATACAATGAACATGGTGAACGCTAATTGGAAAATGATCAGCTTGAGGTGTGCTTTGAGGACACCCAAGCGGGCTGATAGATTTAAGGTAACATTTCAATGTTAGTGTTTGTCAACCGTGTATAGGAAACCCGTCATTAAGAATACCATCAGCGCATATCAACGTTAAAGACCATCTAGAGACTGTTTATTTTCTGTCATAAATCACAATGCAATTCACTTCAGTTCATTTCAAGCGTTTCGTTAATTGAGAAGTCTGGCTGAGGTTCTACATGTTGAAGTCTGCTAAAACACAGCCAGGTTTCTCACTTGATCTCCCTTACAAGCGCTTTTCTCTTGACGTGCTTAGCCAAGCGTGGCTAAAACCTGAATAAACAATCTTCCATCCAGTTAATCATTTAAGCCATGAGCAGGGAAATAAGCAATATAAGGGGATTAATTGTATGGATTAATGAGATATAATTGCACCACTTAGAGCTGATCAGATATTCCAGACAGGAAAAAAAACACGTTTCTTCTGCCAGCCATCTGAGTGTGACCACAAACTGCGTAAGTAGACTCACACATGTCCCCTGTCAATACCACATTGACCTCAGAGTATTAGTTCAATATTTGTACAAATTCCTCACAAAGGAAACCCCCCAGGGTGAGACACAGTCCACCTTAAATGTATGTCCATCGGAGCAAAGCACTAATTGCCATTTTGCAATCTCAAAGGCACAGCTTTATTTAGTTGTATTTCATTCTTTTGAACAATCATACTGTATGTAAGTTGCCAGTATTTTTGCTAGTTTTCACACAATTTTCATGGTCCCCAGAATATTTTGTTGTACGAATATCTGAACATGCAATATATCAAAAGAGAGCCTCTGTTTAAAAAAAAAAAAAAAAAAAAAAAAAAAAAAAAAATCCTTCTTCTAGCATCATGCTTTTTTTTATCAACACTTGAATGTGTTTTGAATAAACAAACTTTTGAACAAAAAGCAGAAAAAATTGCAACTTATGCTCTTTCATAAGTTGCATAATAGCGCCCCTACCATACAAAGCTAAAACCATGAAAAGACAGAAAAGTCCATAAATGGCTGGAAAGCGTTGAAACTTTGACGCTGCATATTGGTGGTAACGCTATGGGGAACGTCCTTAGCGTGACCGGTGTCTGAAGCACATGCCAACAAGCCAAATTCATTGACAGACGGCAGTCCATGAAGCCTGTGCATAAAAAGGGTGCCTGTGTTACTCGTCATCAGCTTTTTTTGTCTTCAGGAGTTGTTTGTGTGTAGCGAAACGAAAACAATGGAAAGCAGAAGCAATTGCTTCAGGAAGTGAGGGCTTCAATGTCCTTATTTTTTTTACACCTTTTTTGACAACATTTCAGGACACCCAAAAGCTCTGTGTTATCTGTTTGGAAGCGGAGCACACACATTCAGCTCTCGAAGGACCTGGATGTGCTCACTGTGACAAGCTCTCTGTTAGAAAGCTCCACTCACGCTTAGCCCTCTTCTCGAGAGATGAGGGGCAAGTGTCTGAACCCTGCAGGCCCTGCTGCTGCCAAGGCTCTCTTGCCAGCTCCAGTGATCTGCTGGATCTAGAAACTGGATCATCCAAAACTTCACATTGAGGTGGAGAAGTTCTGTAAGAATCCATATTTAGCTCGCATATTTCCCTTTCAACAATCTAATTACATGAATTTAGAGGGATTGTGTGAGCGAGGATATGTAAAGATGCTCAATAGAACCTCCAGTCTTGCAGTCAAAGCTGTCTCCTAAAATGTACAAACCTTCTGACCCATCGACGAAGAATTCCTGGAGACAGGGAGTAAGGGTTAATGAGACACGGAGTAATTCATACAAGGAGTAAGGAGCAGGGTGGCACAATGTCAAGAGGACATTGTGTCAAGAGGACAGTACTCTCCTCCGAGGAGAGTACTGGGGCACAAGAGGTTGTTAAGCACTTACATCAGGCTCAGAATCTGGATTGATGATGTAAAGTGGCGTGTGTCGGAATGAAATGAGGTGACCTACTATCTGATGCGGTCCAGGGCAATGCTTGACGTGAGCACTGCTGAGGGTAACTGCCTACTTACCTAAGAAGGGTGGTTATGCAACATCCTCTTGTTCTCAACTGGAGGTTTCGGCAGCAATAATTTAAGAAATAATGTTTGTACAGTATACCTGGGGGGTATCTGGCAAACTGTTTGCAAAAGAGCAGTCGTTGTGACATTTAAAAAAAAATCTTTGTTCATTATCTTTCCTCCATCATAGCTGGCTGGTAAAAATAATATTGAAGAAGGGATTAAAGAATGATCCAATATTTTTGGAACTCCTCCCTCTATTAAGCAGCTGATCGCAAATCTTAGGGATTGGTGAAACCAATGTGGTAAAAAAGAGAAAAGAGAAGTTACCATTTCTCATGAGTTCCCCTTTAGCATATCGGCTGGTAGGTTATGGCATGAGAATGGGCAGATTGATAGAATGTGGGGATACAAACCCAAATCATCATTCGTGGCACCATCCTGCGGGTTAATGAACTGTGAAATTAATTATGGTTGGCATATAGCATCCCTCTGTCTCGTTTACCTCCATCCCCAACTATTTGTTGCGGTTTAAAGTAGGGATGCATACTTATGGTTGGGTGCTTTCAATAGACATTTTATAGTATGATCTATGTATAGAAGGGCTGACAGTAGAGGTAGATCGCCTGAAGGTCTGTCGTCTACTTTGCCTACTATATTTTGGAGATTGCTAGCCATAACGCGTCTCTAGAGAGTGGCTTCACTTAAAGGGATACTTCACCGATTAGCATTAAGCTTTGTATCCCGGTAGTATTTTTGAATGACCGTGCTTCCCTCCCTCGTGTCCTCCTGAGACAAGAGATTTATGTATTTTTGTCTGGAAAAAATCCTGGCCAGCTTTCCTGGCCAGAGGCTAAAAACTATAGCCCGTAGTAGGAGGTAATTACGCATGTTTTCAACTTTCCTATAGTGGGTGGGATCTCACTCACAGAATGTACAAATAGTTTCAGTCATCTTTTTTTAAGCTAAGCTAACAGGCTCTTGCTCTGTGGAAAATGCGGAGTAGTAGGGGTGACCATACGTCCTCTTTTTCCCGGACATGTCCGGCCGGGACTGCCCGTGCTCTTCCTCCCGACCACCAAGCAGGTCTCGCTCCTCCGCTGCAGGAGCTGCTCCGGCCGCCTCCCACTCCCCCACCATCCGCAATTCCCCCCCGCTGTACTGCGGCCCACACAGGCAGCCACGAGCATCGGACCCGCGCACCAGACCTCGAGATCGCCCAAAATGTTTGGTACTCTGCTCCTGCTTTCCACAGTCGCCATTCACTATGCCTGCATTATTACATTATTTGACACTGACACATACATGCCATCTTTGCAGGTCATGCATTCTGCTTCACACGGATCCCGACTGAGACGAAAACACAGGAATTTTCTTAGCAATGCTAAAACGCACATCAACCGATCACTTGTTTAGCGTTTATGTAAACACTACATTCAGATTCACCAATCGGAATGAATTCAGTTCAAATGAAATAAAAGGTGTGCTTGTAAATGAATGGCGACTGCAGAAATCAAAAGCCGAATCCCGGACATCCTGGGCGATCCCAAAATCCATTCATATTGATATGCCAGGCCCTCGAAGGCGATTCTCAAAAATCGTCTGTGACGTGACGCTATTTGTATTTAGAAATACGCGTCCTTCAGATCTATTGACATAAACCAGTCCCCTTGGCGAATTTGCGTGAGGATTTTCCTGGTTGTGAGCATTCTGAACTGGCGTTTCGAAAGCACTTTGTTCAGCTGTCTTAGATCTAGAATGGGTCTGAGACCCCCGTCTTTTTTCGGTACCAGAAAATATCTGCTGTATAGACCCCCTTCGCTCTGAGCTTGAGATAAAGGCTCTATGGCCCCTTTGCTCTACAGTTTCGCTATTTCGGCTTGAAGTAGATATGCTACTTCCTTTTCTACCGTAGTTTCGATTCGATTCGTGGGGCGTAACAGCGGGGACGTCGAGCGAACTGTAGTGAATAGCCTCTCTTTATAATGTTCAGCACCCATTCTGATACCCCGGGAAGCCTTACCCATGCACTTGCATGAATAGCTAGGGGTTGAATAAGATCTGGGCTCTGGCCGCGACGTGGTGGCGACCGGAGAGCTTCGGTATGCTGTAACATAGACGCCGTGCTGATCACAGCCTGCCTGCGCTTGACTCTCCTATGGCGGCTTGCTGAGAGAGAGAGAGAGCGGGGCGAGCCCCGTGGGGCTTGTTATGTCTGTGAGTGAATGTGGGCGCGGGACAGCAGGCACATTTACTACACCGAAGACACCGTCGGCCTGACTATATGTGCACTGGTTTCGTTTTTACAGAAACTGTGAGACATGCAGTGTGTAGTGTTTGTGGGCACTGGGTCGTGTGTGCGAGCCCCGGAATGTGGCGGGCTGTGCTTGTGTGTAGGAATGAGCACTGGCCGTGGGCATTTTTACTACACTCATAACACCATCGGCCGTGGCTGGAATACCAGAAAATACACTCTTTATGAGATCTATCTGGGTCGCCGTAAAAACGGCGTTTGTGTGCAGGCAAACAGGCTGTCGTACCGGCTTGTTTTCTGCAAAATACACTGGAACAGTCACATTTTATGGAACTGAACGTGCAAGAAGTTTTGGTGGAAGTCTGGCAGCAGCGGGACTTGAACACCGTCGTTTTCCAAGGCGGGCTAGGAAGACTTTGAGGCCCGGGATTTATCACAATCTCAAGCCGGGGCCCACGCGGAGGGGGGCGGTGGCCAACAGAGTGAGTGCGTGGTCTCGGGTCCTGGGCCTGTCGACGCTGGGAGGCGGAGGCAGAGGCTGGGAGCTAGGTCCGTGGCGCTCCTTAAGTCCGGCACGCTGATAGCTCCCGGTCCGTCCTCATCCAGCTTACGGAGAAGGTCGGCCTGGAAGATCTGCAGGATGGCCATTGAGTGCAACGCAGATGCAGCCTGTCCAGCGGCGGTGTAAGCACGACTGTGCATGGCTGAAGTTGTGCGGCAAGTTTTGATGGTAGCGCTATCTTGGCACGCCGTCCAGCAGAGGCAGGCAAAGATGGGCTGCTACAGGTTCTTCCACAGGAGGAACAGAATGGTATCCTCTGTCTGCCATCATGGCACCGTCCGCCATGGAGAATGCTGCTGAGACAGAGGTACGCATTCTGGCTGAGAAGGGGGCTTTTCAGGACTTTGCGACTTCTTCGTGAAGCTCAGGAAGAAACGGCGCGGGTCTTGAAGACGGCGAAACGCGGTCCCCTTGCAGGAAACATCCATCCAGCCGGTTGTGTGCAGGCACCTCGGGCCGAGGCTTGCTAAGGCCTGCGTGAGCAGACGCATCAGCTCTGCTTCAATGCTGGCCCTTTTCCCAGAAGGCTGGCGAGCAGAGGGGGCGAGATCCACAGAGCTCGACCAGTCCTCACTGCCCGACGCCAGGAAAGAGCAGCTGTCATCCTCCACAGACGTGGTTTCTTCATCGACATCCATGACGGAAGCGGCGGCAGACGGCGGCCACTGTCCGTCAGTGAGAGACTCGGGCGAAGCAGGCGGCAAAGCTGGCGGGCGAACCGGCGAGCTCTCGCGGTTTGGAGGAGATTCCGGGACCCGCAGAGCATGACGCTTTTTATGGTACGGCACCGCAGCGGGCGGAGGTGCAGTTTCAGTGAAAGATGCCATGCGAGTCTTCAGAGTCACCATGGGCATCATCTTGCATCTCACCCAGGCAGGAAACACAGATGAGATGGCGGTCCCTGTCGCTGAGTGGGACTCAACACGAGCCACAGAAGATATGAGGCATCTTGAAAAAGATATGAGGCTCTTTTAGGATGAGAGTGTGAGTCGCAGCGGCGAACACACACTAGCAGAGAAAAAGGATATAACACGCCGGATAGCGTAGCAGGAACGGCGACTGAAGGTGGCGAGTTGTCGACCAGCGGCTTCAGATGCAAAGGCTCGTCCCGCAGAAGGCTTTTTCTAACGGCGCGTCTTCTTCCTCTCAGGATCCAGCGATGTGAGAGCTTCACTGAAGAGATGAAAAATCAGAGTCTATTAGCCTGTCGAGCCGTATTATAGGCCCAAGCCACGCCTGTTTCGGCGGGACGTGACGTAGTGGGCGCAAAGTGCCCCCATTGGATCTGATGTCACAAGGGGCCTCTCTCGATAGGCTGCTGCAGTTGCCGCAGGGCAGCCAATAAAAAATAACACATTTTATGAAGGCCCTTGGATCTTCGGGAGTGACTGGCTCTGATGAAGTCCCTCCAGGAATTCCCTCAGCCAAAAATGCTGCTGCACTGCTAGACATTGGATGCTATTTAGTTATTTAATGTCAAATGTTTGTAAAGTCAGGTAGCCTACACCCATGATATGCGCAAGCCTTACCTGATTGAATTATGTTTTTATATTTCATTTTCAGCTGCAGCCACATTCTTTTAATGCCTGCAGGATTGCACCTAGCCTACATGAAAATTAAAATTAGGTTGAATAACATACTGTTCTTCCAGTTTCACCTCTGATATTATAGTTGGGTTAGTTACTCTAAAATAGTTATTAATTACTAACTACAAATTACATCTTCAACAGTGTAATTAGATTAATGTTATAATTACTATCTTTAGAAAGTATTGGTCTACTTATTACTAAATCCCATATCAACCTCAACCACTTGAACAATACAAGGAGAGACAAGAAACTGCACTTTTAATGCTTTCAAATTAACAATATACAATTGCATGAATTATTCTTGAATTGACCAAAGTGTGTAGAGGGAGAAGGTTACATTAAAAATATACCTTTTAAAAATGTATGTTAAATAGTTTTTTTACAGAATTGTTCTATAGTCTATGCAGTAGCCTATTTATTTTATTTATTACAGATTTTATTTGAAATTACAGAAAAATTAAGAGTAATCCCTTTAATTAAATTACAATATTTAGATTACTTGGTAATTAATTACACCCAACACTGTATAACAGTAATTCCTTTTTTTGTTTGGCAATATTGCCATGGTTACTCATAATATCTGCGCTTCATTGATAATTCCTTCAGGGAATGAGGGTTACATACGTAACCGAGATGTTCTTTATTGCCATCGATAGTTCCACGAATTCATAAAAACTTTCCATTACAAAAAAGGTTCTTTATAGTGGAAAAAGGTTATTTTATTTTTGTTTTATGTACCTGTACGCTTTCCCTCCGATATCTATGCTTCCGGGAGTTCTGGAGAGGGATCGCCGGGAGGGGGCCCGTCTATTGTTAGTAGCCCCGTACTGGCCGCCCGCGTTTGGTTCTCGGACCTGGTGTCCCTTCTGGACGGCTCTCCGATGGAGATTCCGATCAGGAGGGACCTGCTGTCCCAAGGAGGGGGCACGATTTATCACCCTCGCCCGGAGTTGTGGAAACTGTGGAAACTTTTATTATGTTCATTAGATAAAAATTATCTTTTAAGAACCTTTTAGTGAAAGGTTCTTTGAGGAACCAAAAAATTGCACTTTTATACAGCTGCAATTTTTGAAAGTTATATTTTAGCTGCAAATTCATCTTCATTTCTTACATCTATCCTTGTCCTATGTAGGATGGCCAATGTTACAGTGTCCAAATCATGCAATTCTTTGGATTGTGGGAATCCATGCCAAAACAAGGAGAACATGCAAACTCTACACCTCCTGGCTCACCCGGGACTCAAATTCGAACCTTTTTGCTATGAGTTGACCGTGTACACGCCGACCCACATTTCTTGCAACAAAAATAAAATGTTTTTGCAAACATTATGAAAATAACTTAGTATAGGTTTTCTTTTGGGGTATTTACTGATCGGATAGCAAATCTGTTCAACAAGCAATGCACCAGAACTGCCTGGTAATGTGTCAGTACATCGTCATTATTTAAATTATGTTTACTTTTACATAACTTTGTGAATGAAAGAGACTTTCTAAATGGGCACACATATGTTGTACATTTCTCACTTGTGTGGGAAAAAAAAGCTGAAAAAAGGCCCAAGTTTTCTGAGGTAAGTCTTTTACCTCACAATAAATTTACAATGTTGTGCTAACTGGAAAAATGCAACGTAAGCCTGTTTATCTTTTCTCTTTAAACCCCTGTGAACTTAGGATATTTCTGTCATTTTGTGGACTGATTCTGTTTATCACATCTAATTAATCTCTTGAAAATGCAATAAAACATTCTTAATAACAGTCCTTCAAGATGTATTACCATCTGCTATGTCCCATTCACAGCATAACAAATCAAGATGACATATAGACCTCTGAAATGTTAAAAAAATGAAGCTACAGAAGCAGCGAATGTAATTGCTCCACAGATGTTCCCAAGTTGATGACAAATAATCTTTGAACAAATATTTCCACATCTGGTTTTAGCTGATACAATTGCAAACAGTATAACAAGTTCTTGTTTGAACATTGTGAACATATTAGCTCAGTATATTTTAGCATGCAATGTGTCTAAGTCTTTTTCCATTGTATTTGCGTGGGTTGGTTGATAGACAGATTACATAAGATGTTGAAGAGCTCTGGCTTTTCAGCAAGTTTTTAGCTCTGGAAAAAGTTATTATATATGATATATCTATCGATATCTATTTTTTATTGTCAAAGCTGACAAAATCTAGATCATCTGAAATATTGTGGGTAATACTGAACAAAATATATCATGGAGATCTTTCAAGATCTTTCAGGTTGTGATCTTGACGGAGGAGGCTGAACAGAAGCAAGTCTTTTACAAGCAGTTCCTGCTGCTGCAGCGTCTTTGTGACGGGAAACTCTGTCTTTTCATGCTGAAAAAAAAGGAGACTGTGCACACTGAATCTCTTTGAAAAGCACCTGTAGTGCCCAGACATATTCCTCCCACAGCTGTGACATTTGTACAGATGTGAAAGCAAAAGAAAAGGAGAAAATAAACATCAGTCTCCCGGCCCTCATAATTTCTTGCACTGGGGCCTAAAAACAAGAACTGAAGAAACTCAGTTATTGAAAGCACCTTATACTGTACAAAGAAAGGTTATTATCCATAGGTTGGCATGCAATTAACATACTGTTATTTGCTTTGTAAATATGACAAAAATGTTTATACCTTGCAGCTAGGAAACATCTCGGGTTATGTATGTAACCCTGGTTCCCTGAGAGGGAACAAGACGCTGCATTGAGAAGCGGTGGGAACGCCCCTACGTGATGGCATTAAGAAGCACGTGTATAATCAGTCCAATGGAAAGACGAGGCGTCAATGGTGACGTCACCGACCAGGAAACTATAAAGCACACCTGAAAACAGACCTCGCCAGCTTCTGATAGGCCGAAGCAAGTCGATCACAGGCATGCAGGGAGTATGGCAGGGCAACGCAGCGTCTCGTTCCCTCTCAGAGAACCAGGGTTACATATGTAACCTGACACGTTCCCTTTCAAGGGAACTCGAGCTGCGTTGAGACGCGGTGGGAACACCCACGACGCCGTAATAACAAAGGCCTGTTTTGTGTGAAGTCAATGCGCACACTAAGAAGCAAGCACCCTAGACCCTGGAGTGGAGCCAAGATCCAAGTCATAAAATCTAACAAATATATGTGGTGAGGACCAGCCTGCCGCATCACATATGTCATGGAGGGAAACCCCCGATAATAAAGCCTTACTGCTGCTACACACCGGACGCGAATAGCGCGTCAGGCGCGAGTGATTTCAATGTTAAGTCAATGCAAAGACGCGTTACACACGTTTTACGCGCGTAACGCGTCTTTGCATTGACTTAACATTGAAATCACTCGCGCCTGACGCGCTATTCGCGTCCGGTGTGAACGCACCATCAGAGGCAGCCTCGACTATCCACTTGCTCATTATCTGCTTGGAAGCAGGGTAACCTCTTCTAGGTGACCCGAAACAGACAAATAGTTGGTACGAGTTACGCCACAGGGCAGCTCTGTGAACATTAGCATCCAAAGCCCGAACAGGATTAAACAGATTAAGTTTTTCCTGATCTGGTGTAGTAAAAGGTGGAGGACAGAAGGCCTGCAGCACGATTGGGCCCAAAACATTATAGGGACCTTAGGAATATAACCCGGCCTAGGGTGAAGAAAGGCTTTCACCATACCCGGTGTAAATTCCAGGAATGAAGGAAGATCCGTCGGAGATCCGTCCAGGAGGGACACCAGGTCCGAGAACCAAACGCGGGCGGCCAGCACGAGGCTACTAACAATAGACGGGCCCCCTCCCGGCAAACCCTCTCCAGAACTCCCGGAATAGATATCGGGGGGAAAGTGTACAGGTGTAGCCTCGGCCACACCTGAACCATCAAATCCAGCCCAAGAGGAGCTGGGTGCGTGAGGGAGAGAACCACATGGGACAATGAGTTGAATCTGACGTAGGGGTGGACGCTATACCTGTATGAACGTGACAACCGGTATTATGTTGTGCCATGATATGGATTTTGTGATACCGAGGATACTGTTTGATATTCATAAATTCTAATTTTGTAGTTACATTGTTTTTTTTCAATTTGATGCTCTTTTACAACTTAATTTTTTTATTATTATGTGGAGTTTGTGTTGGAGTCTGTGTTATGCTGGTCGTTTCTTAGTATTAGCAGACTCCATGTCATACAGTTTCAGTGTCGCTGCATGCTGAATGCAAAGTCAGTAGACGAGGCGAGAGGCTCGGGAGCGCGCTTGCAGGTCTCAGTCACGTCACTGGATTTTGCGGCAAATCTGACCCGGATCCTTCACATAGAAATAGGAATACTTGCTTTCAGAGGTAATAGCAAAACCCGCCAAAATCCGCTTGTAAATGTGACGTGACAGATCTTGTAGCGCATCAGTTCAAGCGGCACGTGAACCGATCATCTCTACTAGTAAATAAACACGAATGAACAATGTTGAAAGATACAGTACAACTTACCTCATACTCATACCTAAATATCAATCAATCAGTGTTTTTCAACTGCGAAAAGAGGTCAATAAAACAGCTGGAGAACAATTATGTCACATAACATCTACCTCAGGAAAGCCATTTAATGACCATATATATAACGTTAGTTGGCTAGAAAAAACTATATAGATTATATAGATTATTTTGCTAAATATGTGCACTATATTACATATTTATTATATATTTTTACTTCATTAAATAAAGTTGTTATATTAAACACATTATATTTATTTGAGTTATTTTTAACCTTAAATTATAGGCTACTACCAGCTTATATAGGGCTCACTGTGTTTACAGCATTGGGTGAGGGTTTTTTTTCTTGAGAAAATGAACACCCATCTTGTGTACCTAATATTTATCCAAATGAGTCAATATTTGAATTGAATTGAATTGAAATCGTGAAATTTGTGTCAAGCAATAATACCAAAACCGTAGCTTACCAGAAATTGTACTATGTAAACATTGTACCCCCATTGAAATTGTACCCCCATTAAATTGTAAAAGATTTTTCATTTCAATGTCCAATGAAATCCCTCACCTTTTTCTAGGGTCTAAATGCATATTTTGCCTGTAATTTAACTAAGGTGTACTAAAATGTGATTCCACATTTTTTTCTCATATCTCAATATAATATCGATATCGTCCAGACATCGAAAAATATCATGTGTATTTTTGCTCATATCGCCCACCCCTAATCTGACGATGCGAAAAGGTCGACTTGAGCTTGACCGAAGTTCTCTTAAAGGAGCTTCACCACCTCGGGGTGAAGTCTCCATTCCCCGGGCCTCAGCCCCTGCCTTGACAGGATATCCGCTCTCAGATTTAGATGCCCCAGAATATGCCCTGAGAGACAGTAATTTCCCTTGGGCCCATAGGAGGATCTGATGAGCCAGTTTGCAAAGATGACGTGACCTCAGACCCCCCAGATGGTTGATATAAGAGACCACCAATGTGTTGTCTGTGCGGACAAGCACATGGTGACCTCTCAGGTCTGGCAGGAAGTGCTTGAGAGCTCTAAACACCGCCATCATTTCTAGCCGATTTATGACTATTTTGCAAATTACTGAGCCGCAATACAGGAAAACTTCTATCCCCATTTAAAGAATATACCTACAAGGTAACAAAACATTAAAGGAAAAAAAAAATGACAGACTATGTCAAAGTACGTTTCCAGCATATTTTAATCAAGTGTATATTTAATGGAAGTCACAGTGCAATTGTGCAAAGTAAGAACATTCAACAGGACTTGCATTACAATCAAAGACTTCTCATCACAAAATGAACATTGTTTAAAAAAAATCTAACATGGCAACAGCTGTAACAGACCCTGAGCAAAACCCATGTCAGCATTTTTTTCTCTTTCTATTTTTTTGAGGTTGCATCTAGTATGTAGCACAATTGTGCCCGCATCATTATCGAATCCCATACCACACCTAATGGTCCTCTTCTTGACGTTGAGCCTCAACCCCAGCATCTTCATGTGAGACAGAACGACATCTCGATGCCGAACTGCCATCTGCTCGGACTGAGCTAAAATCAACCAATCGTTGATATAATTAAACACGGGAACTTCCTGTGATGAGGATGGATGGATGGATACGTGGAAGTAAACGTCCTTCAAGTCTATTGTGACAAACCAGTCCTCTGACTGAATCTGGGACATGATCTGTTTGAGTGTTAGCACCTTGAACTTGAGTTTCTGAACCCTGCGGTTTAGATGGCGCAGATCTAGAATAGGATTCAACCCCCCATCCTTTTTTGGCACACTGAAGTACCGGCTGTAAAACCCTGACTCCCTGATGGGAGGAAAAACCCTTTCTATAGCCCCCTTTTTTAGAAGAGTCTGTACTTCCTGCTCCATAACCAGAGCCTTCTCGGGGTCCACCACTGTAGGGAGAATGTGGAAGAGCCTGTGTGGCGACGCTTTGTTTTTGTTGCACTCTGTGCTGCGTGGAGCTCGTAGACGGCCGAGACTGTTTCTTTTTAATACCAGCAGTCTCGAGGACATTAGACCGGCGAGGAAGAAACTTCTGAAACGCCGCTGATTATTTCTTTGCTTCCTAAAATCTTTCGACGAAAGTGTTTACAGCATCAACAGATAGACCAGAAGGCGAAAGCGGAGCGTCCAGAAGAACAGACCTGTCTCTATCTTTTAAATCAGCTAGATTTAGCAATAAATTACGTTCCGTGGCCACCATGGCTGCCATAGATCGACCTATAGATTTGGCCGTCTCCTTGGTGGCCTGGAGAGACAGATCTGTTGCGCGACATAATTCTCAATTTGCGTCAGCGCTGACTTCCTTACAATCGTCCATGTCCCTAAGCAGATCAGCCTGGTATGCCTGCAGTATTGACATTGTGTGCAGACATGCCGCAGCCTGACCTGCTGCCGAATACGCTTTATCCACCAGCGCTGAAGTGGCTTTTAATGGCTTGGTGGGTAACGGCGGGGCTTTAAATGATGACGCTGACTCGGGAGAGAGATAGCTCGCAAGCGTCTCTTCAGCCCGAGGCATTGTCACATAACCATAGTCTCTAATACCCATAATATTGCTGTAGTTAGATGTTTGAGGATTAAAAACTCGAAATGAAACCGGTTTCTTCCACGATTTTGACACCTCAGTGTGGAGATCGGGAAAAAACGTCAAACCCCGGCGAGAAGGCTGTGATCTAGATGGTAAAAATATTTCATCTAGTAAACTCTTACATTCTTCTTATTCCTTGGCTGGCCAGTCAATATAAAATTTAGCAACAGCGCGAGTCACAACCTCCATAAGCTCCTCGTCAACAGGGGTATGAGCTGGCGAACACCCATAATCCCCTGCATCAATGCTGATGACATCCAATTCCTCAGAACTGGACAGTCGCAGCATTGGTGCCTCATCTCGGGGAGAAGAAACCGCAGCGCGTGCTTCTCCCTGAGAAAAGGCACTGGATCTGGCAGGTGAAGGCTGAGATAGGGCGGGGCCCATCTCAAACCCTGCTGTCAGATCCATTTGCGAACCCCAAGATGTGCATCGCTGCTGTGCCTCGGCAGCAGCGGGACCCGCACGCTGGGGAATGCGCACCGAGTCGTCCTCCTCAAAGAACGCTCGGCGGGAGCGGAGCGTCCTCACGGACAGCTTCTCACAATGCTCACAGTCAACCCCCTCGAGAACTGACTGGGCATGCTCCACTCCCAAACAAGCAATGATGTGTGTCCCCACCCGTGATGAAACAAGGGCAGGGAACAACACATCACTTAAACTCTAGCTGGGTTCGCCATAATATATATATATATAGATAGATAGATAGATAGATAGATAAGATAGATAGATAGATAGATAAGATAGATAGATAGATAGATAGATAGATAGATAGATAGATAGATAGATAGATAGATAGATAGATAGATAGATAGATAGATAGAACCAGATTTCCTGGTTGGTGACCTCACCATTGACGTGTTGTCTTTCCATTGGACTGATTATACACGTGCTTCACGACGCAATCACACAGGGGCGTTCCCACCGCGTCTCAACGCAGCTCGAGTTCCCATGAAAGGGAACCTATTTAGAAAGAATTGCTCTTGCAATGAATGACTCTGACAATGTAATTATTTCAGAACAACTTAATTGTCAAATGAAAAACAAGCACATGCAGGACATCTCTCACTTAAAAATGACTTAATGTCATTGAATTATATATATATATATATATATATATATATATATATAGAGAGAGAGAGAGAGAGAGAGAGAGAGAGAGAATAGGTGGGTTGACAGACCAACTCCCTGATGTCTGGTTGATGTTTGCTACCCTTCCTTTCGGCCTGCACGGGGCTGCCGCTACCTTCCAGAAGTTGATGGATGTGATTCTAAGGCCCCACCAGCAGTTTGCCGCCGCCTATTTGGATGATGTGGTCGTTCACTCAGAGAGCTGGGTGGACCATCTCACTCGGTTGAGGGAGGTGCTATCGGCACTGCGTCAGGCTGGACTGACTGCCAACCCCCGGAAATGTCACCTGGGCCTCTCTGAACCACGTTACCTGGGGTACTGAATTGGCTGGGGCCTCATCCTCCTGCAGGAAGACAAGGTAAAAGCAATCCATGAAGGTGGGACCTCACAGACCTAACAAAGAAAGGCCAGCCCAACAAGGTGCAGTGGAGTCCTGCAGCAGAGGAAGCATTCCAAACCCTAAAAGCTGCTCTGTCTTCCTCTCCAGTGATTCATACCCCATATTATAACTTCTCTCAACCCTTCACTCTCCAAACCGATGCCTCTGATATCGGGCTAGGACCGGTCTTATCCCAGACTATCAAAGGAGAAGAACACCCTGTGACGTAAGCTTCACCCTAGTGAACGACCATGTGCCCCTCCAATGGATGTCCAAAGTAAAGGATACAAACTCAAGGGTTACCAGATGGTTCCTGGCACTCCTGGACTTCCACTTTAATGTGAAACACCGGGCCGGAATGTTCCACGGAAACGCTAATGGTCTATCCAGGATGTTCTCGGGCTGGTCAGGTCTGTCAGGGGTCTGTCAGGGGTCTATCAGAGGTCGTCACCATACACCATACTGGTTTTTGAAGAGGCTTTATAGACAGATAGGTTGAGAGTGACTCTTGAGGGACCAGTTCAAGTCAGACAACAGCAGCGGTGGCGAGGGAGTCGTGCTGTGAGCTGCTACCAACAATGTGCAGTGATGGGAATAGCGGCGTTATAGATAAATGGCATTACTAATAGCATTATTACAGTAACGAGTAATCAAATGAATTACTGTTTCCCCCGTTACCGTGAGCGGGCTCGACAGTGCACGAGAGAGACCGAGTGTGTCCGAGAGCGAGCAACATTGCGTGAAAGAGACAGAGGGTGTCTGAGCATTATATAGTTTGTTTATAAATAAAATACACATTTCAGCATTAGAATATTCTTTGTAGCCTATTGGTATAATCTGCACCGTTTTGGTTATACAAATAAAATCTAAAAAACCTTCAGGGAACGTTCTGGGATCATTCTCTTTAGGTTATAAAATAAAAACCCCAAAATAACCTGCAGGAAACTTTCCCATAAAAACATATTTGTTTGACCGGTTGTGAACAGGTGCTAGCCTGGGAAAACCCAGACCACTCTCAGTTGTAACTGAGTTAGGGTCTGGCAAAGTTCCATAGACAATTCATTTCCACAGGGGCGTCTCCAACGGACGTCGGATAGATCTAAAACCAATCAGAGCGATGAATGACATGACGTATGCAGAGCGACGGAGAAACATCTCGAGACTCTCCGGCAATTCTGTTTGTGTTAATGAAAATGACAATTTTAAATCGCTTGAAATAGACGCGATAGCTGATTCGAACGAGTGATGTTCCACGGCGGCATCCATCTTTGTAATGTACAAAATCTGTGTCACTGTCTCTGCTCTGTCGTCATCGTGTAAAGCCCGCCCCAACGTTTCTGATTGGTGCCGCGATTTCGACGGATTGGAAATGGTTTCAATGGGCTCTTTGCCAGACCCACTTGCAGAGCAAATCTAAATTTGACGGAAGTGGTCTGGGTTTTCCCAGGCTAAACAGGTGCAGCAAACACACCTAAATTGGCTGAAATAACCTCTGATGATGACGTTCTCTGGAGGTTATACAAATAAAACACAAAAATATGATTTATTATTATTTATTTTTGGTACATTGTTCAGTATTATAATTAGGGATGTCCAGATCCGATCACGTGATCGGAAATCGGGCCCGATCACGTGGTTTCAGACTCGATCGGAATCGGACGTTACCTCCCGACCAGGACTCGGATATAATATATGTATATATTCTCATTATTTTTTAACACTATAGTTATGCGGTGGCACAGAGCTAGACCCTTTTGACTCCACACAGAAACAGCAACGCGTGTGGCATGACGAATCAAACCATGACGAAAAAATCACTTTGTTGACATCACCAAAAGTGAAGAATTTATGTTATTTATTACTTGATTGTTCAAGCTACCTCACAGAAGTGCTCTGTTTGTTAACAGAGTTGTTGAATGTTAAAATAAGGTGAATTAAATAAAAAATAAGGAACATCCTGGATCTGTTTTTTCGCTCTTCTTTATTCTTTTTTTTATGTATTATAGAAGTATCGGATCGGGACTCGGTATCGGTACATACTCAAAATCAAATGACTCGGACTCGAGGGCAAAAAAACCTGATCGGGACATCCCTAATTATAATGAGATCACTTCTTGTTAAACTGTTTACTTTTGCAAGGAAGAAAATACTTCAAGTAGGCTACAGTATGTCTACCAGTTGTGAAGTTGTGTGACAGTTTTATAATTTTAATTTCCACTACTAAGAGTGTATGTACATTTACATTCATGCATTTGGCAGAAGCTTTTATCGAAAGCGCGTTACATTGCATTTCAAGGTACACATTTACATTTTTATCAGTTCTTGCTTTACCTGGGAATCGAACCCATGACCTTGGCAACAGTCTACTAAGCTACAGGATATATTTTGTATGTATTATATGTATTGTATTATTTATACATTTTTGTTACATTTCTTAAGACTTATTTCCTAGACTTATTTGTTGGCCAGTTGTGGTAATATTAAAATTTCTAAACCATCTATTGTGTTTTATTGGTCCACTATAGTAATGAGAATACTTTCCATGGTAATTAATGACTTTTACAATGATGTAATTCAGTTACTAACTCAGTTACTATAGAAGTAACTAGTAACTAGTAACTATAACTAATTACTTTTTGAAAGTAACATCCCTGTAACAACACTGACAATGAGCAAGATGAATATGATCAGAATATCAACAGGCGTACTTGAAATTGCATAAATGTCTTTGTATTGTAGGACTAAAACATTAAACCAATTTGCATTAATTTATATATAGAAATAAATGGAAATTGGTTTTTAATGTTTTAGGCGTGCAATGCCAAGACATTCATACAAGTGTGGCTTAAGAGTTCAAATATTTTTAAGGCCCACAATATTTGCTTTGTGCAGAATTTTGAAAGTTATATTATAGCAATAAAGTGGATAGGGGTGAAGAAAATCTATATAAAGTTCATAGTTCATAACACAATGGCCTGGTTTCACAGTAAGGGCTTAGATTAAGCCAGGATTAGGCCTAGTTCAATTAGGACATTTAAGTAGCTTTTTTAAACATCCCTTAAAAAAATATTTCTGATGTGCATCTTAAGACAAAACAATGGCACATATTTTACGATATGTCAGCACAAGTTGCTTTAAGTTAAAACAGCGCAAACATGCATTAAAACAGGCATTGTATGATATAGCCTTAAGCATTTTCTGTGAAACCGGGGGTTTGTCTTTTTTCTTCCTCTGGGTAAATGGCCATTATGGTGTGTGTGATGCAACCAAGCATAACTGTCCACTAAAATGCAAATAATTGTAGTTGACAGAAAGAAAACAACAATGTGTAAAGTCTGTTCAAGTTAAACAGCATGTGTCACCTTGATTCGTTGGAAACTGGTAATGTTTTAGGACATTTGTTTATTTGGACAGGGAATTTTCCCACATGATGTTCTCACATTTATAATGTCAACACATGCACAGGGCTGTTCATTTCCTTGCACTTAGGGGCAAAGTGTAGGGATGAGGAAACGGAAAAAAGATCTCCATTCAGACGTCTTATCTCAATTGCTTCCTGAAAACAGGTTAAAGGACCAATCAGTGTATAGCTGGGGAATCAGGTTGTTGCTGTTTAAATAGGAAGTGCTGTAAATTGCCAAAACACCAAGGACTTGCAGGCCTGAGACAGCAGACATTAAGGCCCATGTTTCCTCTATATTCCTGTTTAACAAGCCAACAATCAATCAACTCTATCTCAAACTCTCTTCCTTTAGCAAGTTTAAGACAGGTCCCTGTGTTTACTTGCAACAAAAAGTCATTTCTCAGAGGAACTTAAATCCAAGCCCAAGGTAAACATTAATTGTTTTGGATAACATTTATTTATTTGCATTTGGTAAGAAAAAACAATGTGATAAAATGTTCATGGCAATCAGTTCATGAGCATCTCTATGCACAGTGCATCTGACTGTGCCATCTGCCCATGTGAGAAATTGACAGTAGTAAATCATTTTGACCACTAGGTGGCAACACACATTGTTGTTCCCTTGCATAAGAACTAGTGGAAGGCAGAGCGCTGGACAGTGCAAGAGATAAAAAATTAAGCATACCCTTGGCTTTACGACATGTCATTGTAGTTGAAAAATGCGTCTTTGCTGCAAAATTTTGCAGGTAACAAATATCCATTGTCAATTGTCAATACTGTGGCGGAGCTCAAACAGAAGTAACAAGCTAAGCATCAATCTGCTTGTTAACGTGGCGAATAAGCGTGACCAACTAGAACCAGTTGCAACCAGGGGGGCAGTGTTTCGGAAGACACTGAAGCATCCCCGGGCGCCGCCATTGGCTAGCGGACCCCCACCTGCTGTTAGCATTCCATTGACTCCAATTCATTTTGGCGTCACTTTGACAGCGAATAACTTTACATCTGAGGCGTTTAAAGACACCGTTTGTCCATTGTTTATTTCTAAAGAAACACGAAAATGTATAAAAGGCTCCATTACCTTGTATCTTACGTTATGGCCCCGTAGAAGCAGTTTTTGTAAAAATAGGCTAACGATTGCGTCATACCCGCGCGACTCTGTCGCACAAGTCGAAAAATTACCGTATGGACAGGTAGAGAAGCTCGCAAGCAATCGGGAGGACGTGGAGGCATAAAGTCAAGAGAGAAGCCCATAGAGAGTGATAAAGTTGCTCCCGTTGCTAGCTCATGGACAGCTAATACCCACGCTCTCCGTCTCTGCGAGATTCGGAAGGGAATGATTCAGATTTCTCTCGGCACAGCTACTAGAAGACCTACAGGTTGCTCACGTCACATCTACGTCGTCAAGCTCAGTTTGAGCCTGCGCAGTTCGCCTTGCGATCAGGAAGTGAGTGCTTCTAATTGACTTCATTTCTCTCCGTTGAAACCTATGGGGTCGCTGTGTCCAGTTTATATACTGTCTATGGTTGCAACACACAAAATTCCTATTCACATAGAATACACAAGAATTCACATTCTTATTCCCATTTTTTGACGAATTTGACTGAAGGTAAATGTAACCACACCTTATCACGCCATATTCACTCTGGTAAAACTGACACCATAGAAAACATAATAATCTATACCCTTCTAAATTGTGATTAACAAATACTGGATCAGTGAAAAAAATGTATCTGCCTCGGTGTGATATGAAACCTTACAATATCATTTCTAAGAAAATGTCATCGGTCAACTGAAATTTCAGGATTTCAAAAGAACTTAGCAGTCATTTAGCCAATGGACATTGCGTGGGACATGAGGAGTGTTCTTGTGTTTATTGACTGAAGCCAGACTAGCAGCGCTCATGTTTAATTTACCATCTCTAGCAGCTTTTAAAACAGACAGCCAGACTCAAACACCCAAACTCACCTCCAGAATTAAAGGGTTAGTTCACCCAAAAATAAAAATTCTGTCAGCAATTACTCACCCTCATGTTGTTCCAACCCTGTAAGACTATCGTTCATCTTCGGGGCACAAATTAAGATATTTTTGATAAAATCTGAGAACTGGCTCACTCCTATAGGTAATCGATATTGAATAATGAGCCTACGTTTATCTGTTAAATAAATTATTTAATTTATCTGTTAAATAAAATACCTTTCCTAAGTAATAAAAAGGCCTTCTCCAAGTTGCTTTTACATTTCAAGTCTCTCAGTTTTTGGCATCTCCGAAAAGCCAAGCCAATGTTGATTCTCGTTTTATTGCGAGTTATGTCGCGTCCTTTTTGCCAGCAGACTCTCCTCTGTTTTTTTCTTTACAGAGACGTTATCCAATTTTATTTACTTTTGAACAAAAGAAAGTTACATAGTGTAACTTTTTATCAAATCGTATCCTCCCCCGCAGTTCCTTTTACATGTATGCTCTGTTTATTTTACTTTCACTTTCTGTAAACAAAACTTTACTTTTGTTTACTCTTTCTTGGTTCTCAATTAGTTAACACCTGTTCTGTTTCAGTCAAACATCCTCTGTGTTTGATCCTAAAAAACCCTCAGTGTCCTGTGTTTTATTGTCTGATATTGTCTATGTTAAACGTGGTTGTGTTTACTGTTTCTTCAGACCGTTTTTTTTCTTCTATACTCCTTCGTTGTACTCATCATTACAGCCACCATGACAGTTTGGGAACCTGAGTTTGGAAAACTCTAATATATGCACAGTATAATCTGCTAAAAAGCAAATTAATTATAAGAGTTAAGTTTAGAAAGATGGAAAATAAAAATATATTTATCAAGGAATTTTTTTAATTTCACATAATTAAAGTGTTAAATACAATAGTTCTTAAATAGTAAGTCTCTCGAAATCCTCCTGTTAATTAAATAAATTGTGGCTGCAGGTTCAATTACAATAGGGGTGAGCTGAGCCCAGAGAGCTACTGAAATTACAGGGCACCTCACTATTATCCTTTTAAACAAGGTGCTTAACCCCAGAGTTTCTCCAGAGGGAACGTCCTATTGCTTTTAATTAAAGTGCTCAAATAACTGTAGCCAAGTATATGTGGGCGTATGATTGTAAAAAGCTTTTGTGGATTTAGAAGTGAGTGTATTACATGTTTTATTTAATAGGTAAAATTGGTCTGTATTGCCTTTCATGCATTTCGAACAATAAAACATACTTTACATGGAGGTGTTATACGGATACTTGCATGTGGAAAGCAAAAAATAGACAACCATCTATCCACAGGCAGCTGTCATGCTTCAAATTTAGCCCATAGGTTTG
Organism: Phoxinus phoxinus; assembly: GCF_949152265.1. NCBI lineage: Eukaryota > Metazoa > Chordata > Actinopteri > Cypriniformes > Leuciscidae > Phoxinus > Phoxinus phoxinus. The sequence continues at coordinate 26,130,515 of NC_136878.1, read as the reverse complement.
ACTATACATGTACTGTAACTGTCTACATCTCCCTCAAGGCCACACTGATTTAAATCTTAATCATAAATAGGGAGCTTTTAGCTTGTGTTCCAAAATGATGAAGAAAATCATCTAGAGAGAGAGACCATGTGCAGGGCTGAATGATGCCAGATCCCCTTAATATCCATGAGAGGGAGATAAATCATACGGTCTCTTAGCTCTAAGTGGTTTGTTAGCTGCATGAATAAATATCTGACACATCGAGTAGGAAAGCACATAATTTAATGAGACTCTGTCACCCACTTGAAAAGCTGACAGATTGTGTAGCTGAAAACAATGGCAGTGTTTGATGCTCGAGCCTGTTTTCTTCTAAGGAGCAGAATTATGGTCTTAGCACTCAGCAACAAAGAAATGTGACATCTTTGATATAAACACATTCAGGCAGCTGTAGAGTGTTATATGGTCACACATCATCGGTGTTGAAACAATTTGACCATGCAATAACCCGGTCCATCTGCCTGAAAGCCTGTGGCCTCTGGTTCAAACTCTCTAAAGCAGCCTGACCAGGCAGTCAAGTGACTTCTTTTCATTCTCTTTCCTGATGGTAAAACTTTCTTTAACTATGTTTAGAATAAAAAAACTACTATACAACTCAAAATATTTTTTGCAGTATGTCAAATGTATTTGTAGTATTCTACCCAGTTAACCTACAGACACAAAATAGTAATGTCAAATGTTGTTAATATGAAGGAATTCCCATATTGATTTATCACAGGTGTTTCCCCTGTATTTTGAATTATGCATTGAATTGTGTTGTAGCCCACTACAGAGTACAATAATAAATTTAAATAATTTGAATTTGTTTGTTTTGTGCTAGATTTGGCATAAATTGGAAAAATGGTCTTGAAAAAGTATTTTGAAGTAAATTATATAAAAGTATATTATATAAAATCAGTTGATAGTATCACAGAGATAAAAAAACAAGCATTGTGCCAGTCTACTACCAGTATAAATCAAATATTCTTCATTTATGTTGAAATAATATATGCACACTTTGAACTGTATGCTCGTCCTCATACAAATCCAATATTTATTGAATCTTAACACTGAGACAATTGTATGAAAAAAATTAACAATGCTTATTTAAAGATGAGATCTTTAGATATGCAACTCTTGGCCCTTAAACGTTAAAAAAAATAACACCAAATGCATCTTATGAAAGTAGTTTGTTTTAGTTATCAATGAATGTGGTTGGAGGTACTGGTGTGACCAAGGATTCAGAATTATCAGAGCCATGATAAGTACTTGGTACATGGAAACCGTGCCTAGTGTAAGTAAGCCCTGTTAATATGTCTATGGAATATTTCAATGAATAAAGTTAAAAATGCAACATTTCTTGCCTTGTCACATTCAGTTGCGAATTAGCCTACATGAGTCATGTAATGACTGCATATAGTCAATACAAACTAGTGGAATTTTATATTTAAAAAAGTGAAGTATTTTGCACAACTAGATGTTACTTTCGGTGGTTTAACATTTCTGTCGTAAAACATATTGTCACAAATTATGTTTACTTCATACATCTTACCATGCACTCTTTCACCGTTAAAACTAAAGCGTTGTGTAGAATTCACACTTGTCTTCTGTGAACAGTAAGGCCCTATGATTGGCCATCTCAATCATTTTGACATTAGGCCGCTAAAGCAGAGTAGGCTAAACATGTAACTTTTTTAAACTGTTTTAGTCATCCTGACAACAAACAGAGCAGTGCCTAAAGGAGTGCAGCAGAGCAGAATCAAGAATATAAAATATTGTGGTGGACAACCATTTCAAATTATTGGGGGGGGAGAAAAATGTTTAGATGAAGTCGTGGAGACTTATTAGGTTTTTACCTATAATTACCATTATCATGAGTGTATTAATCTGATTACATCATTTATTTTACGTCTTACTAAGCTGTTATTTCATACTTCATAAGATTCAAAGCAAAATAAGTTAGCCTTACAAACATTTCATACATAAAACATAAAATAATTTACTTCAAAAGATTGTTTTGACATCCACGCTTGTTTCTTCACAGGAGGAGTAACTAGTATAGGTGTAGAAGGTGTAACTTGGAGGGGCGTGGTTTGTAGTACTGTAGTAACCTTCTCAGCTGGAGGTGAGTCTGGAGGGAGTTTGTCCTCGGGGTTCCCCTCACACAACAGGATTTATGATCATAAATATTCAACATGTTGAATATTTACTATTCGAGATCGGGGTGGCTCCGACGTTCTTCCGAGCAGATTCAGTCACTCTTAACACACCTCAAACCACAGGAAAATTTGATAAAATAACCTTGCCTGAAGGGGAGAAATCAGTCCAAAATCGCCCCGAATATCTTGTAGTGTGCACACAGCGTTAGGTGGTAACAGCCCTGCTCCAATATTCCTAAAAATAACTAAATTAATTAAACAAGACTTTGCCATGTTGATTTCATGGTGACTTTAAAGAAAATGTGAATAAAATTTTATGCAAAGTTTTAGTTATTTTATAAGATTGAAGGTGGTTATTTCAATAGCCTAAACACTAGGTATATAAACACTAGGGCTGCACGATTTTTATGCAAGGTAACGTGAAAATAAGCGGGGCAGTCTCAAATCTGCCCTAATGGCTCTGAATTAGAGTGCTGCAGTTCCATTTTTCACCACATATTTAAATTGGAAAATTGTGAGGCGCTGTAGATCTAAGCAGGGCTCAGGCACTCTCTGCCCCGCTTCATATCATAATACTTGCCTGCCCACTATACGCCTTAAAATAGTAAAAAAATAGTTGGCGAATTCTGAACACATTTACAATTTATTTTTTGATTCAGATTATATAGATGTCTATGTTTTGGATGTATATTTTGGTGGGGCACTGCCCCCACCTGCCCTTACAGATGAGCCGTGGCTGGTTTTAGTCTACTTAGTATTCTCAATGTTGGCAACCAAGACCATTCGCTCTCTCTGCGCTGCAGATAAGCACCGATTCTAACAACACCTACAAACTTGTATTTTGGAGTTTAGCGATGTCATTGTGAAATTCTGCTATAATGAAAGTGTCATACAGCCAGTCTGTGATCATTCACAAGGCAGTATGTTCGGTTTGCTGCTACTAAAACGGCGAGTGAACCTTATCTGTGAGATTAACTGTAATAAATCCAAACATGATTCTTTACCATAGCTATGGTTTGTTATCATGTTTTGTCAGCCCGGTCTAACCCCAAAACGTCATATACTGACGGGTCTTGACCATACGTCAACATATGATGAAAAGGGTACCCCTATAACGTCAATATGAGACGCAGACATAAGCGCACCAGCAGCGCCTCCTAGCGGTACCCTAACGCATACCTAAACCCAACCATACCCGAATCGTCACACATGGACGTTAAAGGGTACCCTTTTCGTCGTATGTTGCCATATGGTCAAGACCCGTCAGTATGTGACGTTTTGGGGTGAGACTGTGTTAGTTTTGTGAATAAATGCGGTACGTGCAATGCAGCCTCTGTGCTACAATTCAAAGTAAAATATTTACATAATTTGGAACTAATTAAATTGATATTAGGACACTTTATCATGTTTTTAGCTTTTGAGAGAAGCTTCTTGGTGTTTTACCAGTTTTCATAATGTAAAGCATTTGAAAACTACAAACCATTTCAATGATGGATGTAGATACAAGAAATATAAAATATCTATATCTGTCAAGACAAGCACAAAAAGCACTCACCAAATGCATTATCCGAAGTCGTATTAATGGCGAACAGTGTTCAATTTCCTCAATACAATTGTAATCAATACCATTTTTGTATTGATTTCACGTGTGATAAAGTTGTCGAAGTGTGCATTACAAGTCCTGAAAAGTGAAGCCAAAGCATTCCAGTCGCTGCCTGGTGGCTGGCTGCCGCATAGGTCTTAAACCCCGGCCCCTTCATGAGATTGAATGGGACACAAGTCAAACTAAAAAATCCAATTACATTTCAAATAATTTCCAACAGTGTTTTCTCTTATTTTAGATACTTCTCACCACGCAGACCATATGTTAAAGGATTAATTTTCCCAATAGGTTTTAGTTCGTTTTTGAAGCTATAAAGACAGGGTGGGTCAGAGCCGTTAAATCTTTATGATGTCCATCTTTTTTACAGCTAATGAGTCGAATCAGGTGTGTTTGATTAGGGAGACAAAGAAAACGTGCAGTGTTGGGGGTCCTTCAGGAGAGGATTGGGAAACACTGGCCTATGGCATCATCACTAGTGCGACCCGGAAGTATATAAGGGGAGCCTGGAGAACATGTCAACAGCTTTTTCATCTTCAAGGACTATTTTGTTTGTACATTTCAACCTGAAAACTTAAAAAGGTAATCATGGCTTGTGAAAAACGCTTCAGGAAGTGTGTGCATTCGTGTCTAAGATATTGATGCTTGATGACACACAACTTGTGTGTTTATTGTTTGGGCTTAGAGCATGCACGATCAGTTCCTGAGGGATTGTGCCACTGTGCCACTGTGAGTTTTTTTCCCTTGAGAAAAAATTCACTCTCGTCTGCTCTCTTCTTGAGGGAAGAGGGACAGACATCTGTACCAGGCGATTGAGGTCCCACTCGCGCAGAGGCAGAGCAGAGACTGGAATCATGGGGTTTTTCAGAGGGAGCTCGCTAAGGAGGTTGAGAGAGTTGTTAATCTCTCACACCCTTCAGAGACTCACGAGAGTGAGCTGCAGGATGTGTCACTAAAATCCTCTGATCCAGCAGCGAATGCTCTGCTGTGTATAAAAACTACCAGCCCAAGAGAGCAGGAGATGGCGGATGAGGGTATAAAGAGGATATACAACCCAAACCCTCACAGCCACCCTGCACGTTAAGCTGTTGAGTGTAATGGTATCGCGCTTCAATGAGGCTTCTGCTGTTGTTGGAGCGCGTGAGGGAAGAGACCGCTCGTGACAGACTTGACGAATGGTTTCTTTCCAGCCATAAAGCTCCAGCTCTCGTGAGCCTTCCATTCCTGCCGGATCTACACAATGAGATCAGAAAGGCATGGAAGAATCTGTATTCAGCGAACTACACTGATATTGAGGGGATGTGCGAACACGGTTATGTGTCGATTCCCAAATTGACAAGATGTTCGCAAACTATCTCACGGATGGAGAGGCATCGACACTAAGTGCTCTGGCCCACTAAAATATGACAGTACGCTTAAATGGCAGGGCATACGCAGTGGCAGGTCTGGCTGGTGATGCCTTGCACACAATGACAGTGTTGGAAGCATACCAGGCTGATCTGTTGACAGATTTGAAGCATTTAAATCTCTCACCCCAAGCGCAGCCTGAGGCTGGACCTATTATGAGTTATTCATTAAATTTGGAACCCTTCTGTAGGTCTGGCTTCGGGTTTGGTAGTAAGTGCGCTCTTTCGTGCTCTTTTGGTGATAGGCCTCCATTTTGTGAATGTTGTTTATGCCATCGCACAATGGGCAGCAGGTTGAGCTCTGTAGGTCTTCTCCCTTTACGTGAGTTTTTGGTAAGGTTGAATAATAGGCCACGGTTCGCTGTTAGAAAGTATTAAGGGGTTTTAAATATGGTTTTCATAGAATGGTGAAATTAGGGCCCTGAAGTTCCCACATATAGGTAGGCTATGCAAATCCTTCCAATAGGCCTCCTTCTTATAGGTTAGAGTCGTCAGGCTTATATAACGGGTAGTGGCAATCTGTAGTAGTGAACAGGTTGGCTGTATGGAAAATTCTCTAGTGAGGCCACCGGTCATCCGAGCACCTAATAGACATTTTTTTTGTGTGAGATGACTCCCTATCGGGAGTTATTCTACTGAGGCCACCGCTCTGTCAAGCTCTAGATAGAACTACAAAGTCAAGCATTGGCCCTCTTCAGGCAACCTTGATAGCCACCTTATACTAGAGCAGCAATTCTCTTCTCACTTTAGAGAGTCGTTGAGATTATAGCTCTGAACTTCAGTCACTTTATAATCGAGTATCGGCCCTCACGGAGCCGCATCAATTTCTGGCTTAGGCTTAGTGACAGGGAAATTGGTGGCGGTTTGCTAAGCATTCTCGCCTCGAGCCTCTCAGTATCTAAGTTCCTTAGAGCTAGAGCCCATCAGGATAAATGATTCCTGTAAATCTAGTTGTTCCCTAGTACTGGCCTCCTCTTACTACAAGAGTCATCTAGCCAAGGCCCGTCTTTTGCACAAGGCGTAAAAATGCTAGTGGTGTTACAGTGTAGATAGCAGCATAGTAAGTCGATGTTTTACAGCAGAAACGACAACATTGAAAGTCTGTTTTAGCGAATCAGTGCGCAGTATTCAGGTCAGGTGACAAGGCTTTGAAAAGAAGCGCTAGCTGAGAGGAGTTTCGTCAAAGCTGACTAAAAGTGATCGAGGATGGATTTCAATGAACTTGATGAACCCGACCTGTGATATCTTCTTTGGGGTGTAAAAGGAAAAATAAAACCTGAAACTTTTTCACGGAATCTTGCTAAAAAAGGACGTTAGTGGTGAGGAAAAAGCTCTCTATATTGAGTGTACGTTAATTACAACAACAACGTTTGACAGGCGTCTATGTCAGCTGAGGCCTGAGGAGATTAAAGGGGTGGTTCTGGATTTTGGACATCAGACCTCATTTTCAAGTTTGCCTGGTTGTTATTCATCAGTGGAGACATTTTTCAAAAAAATTCATCCAGTCTTTACAGTTGCATAGTTCGCCAGTGCTAGGCTAGCGCGAGTCAACGGTATCTGCTAGCCTGCCATTAAAAACAGTTTTACCCACTCCACAGTACACCAAAAGCAAATAAATTATAACGCCAGACTATCGATGTAAATGTCTATTGAGAGAATAATGTTAGTAATCAAAGTACTCTTGCATCTCAATGATCGCATTACATTTACAGGAACTATTTTCTCAGCAGCGGCGGAATTTTACTTTGCTCCGGTTAGTAGTACTGCGCCGAAAAGTAAACACAGAACAGAAGCGCACTAGCCTACAGTCGGGACGTCTAGCTAGCTAGTAGTAGACTTGAACAACGATATTGAAAAACATTCGATTGTAAACTAAGGAAGTGGCAACATGGTGATTCGTTGTGCATTTCGAAATTGTAAAAATTAACTAAATAGATGGTCACCAAAAAGTTTCCACAAATTTCCATTGAGAGATCCAGAAAGGAACCAACTGTGGCTTCTTGCTGCTGGCTTGGACAACGAGACACCGGCAGAGAGTCTACTAAAGTTGCGAATTTGTAGTGATCATTTTAGACCAGACGACTTTGAAAAACCCTGTTATCGAAACGTTCACTAGTCACTGACAAGGAATGCAGTTCAAGCCGTCTTTCCAGATGCACCAACAGCTACAGATGAACAGGTAGTTTGATTTCTAACATTATTCTCTCAACAGACATTTACATCGACAGTCTGGCGTTCTAATTTATTTGATTTTGTTGTACTGTGGAGTGGGTAAAACTGGCAGGCTAGCACATACCGTTGACTCACGCTAGCCTAGCACCGGCGAACTATGCAACTGTAAGGACTGGATGAAATTTTTTGAAAACTGTCTCCACTGATGAATAACAACCAGGCTAAACTGAAAATGAGGTCCAATGTCCAAAATCGTGAACCACCCCTTTAACGTTACAAAGATTAAACAAGTGTTTTATTATGTATCATAGCAATTACTTCGCTTTGTTTAACTCTGAAACATTAATGTGGAGTTTTTTGCTTTTTCCCAAAAAAAAAAAAAAAAAAAAAAAAAAAATATATATATATATATATATATATATATATATATATATATATATATATATATATATATATATATAAATACTTTCAATTAACTTTCATTTTATAAGTTTCCTGTATTTTTTTAGTTGTTATTACTTAATCAAAACAACCCAGCTGCAGTTTGATTGATATTCAAATGCACAATAAAAAATAAAAAACATGATATATGAAAATGACCAAGAACGGAGTTATCTGTTTTTGCAAATGAACTCTTCTGTTATAGAGTTAATTTGCAAAAACAGATAGGCCTAACTCCATTCTTGTTTATTTTCATATAACGTTATCTTATAAATGTCCCAACTGGGAGAGGGTGTGCAATTTTCAAAGAGTTTAATTCAACTTCCATGTAATATATTTTTGGATGCATTTGTGAGTTAATAAACGTAACTGGTTGTGTACACTTGGACCATAATATCTAAATATCGATTAATCGATCGATATAGCCCTGAATCGAATCGAATCGTAATCATATAGCTGAATTTTTTTTAGGTATCGCAAATATCGTATCGCTGGCTGAGAGAATCGATATCGTATCGTATCGTATCGTATCGTATCGTGATGAACTGTCCGATTTACACCCCTATTTGCTACCCATAGCTCGTATGATATCACCCTTCACCACACAGGCTCAGATAGAGACAGATTAGTTACTCCCTCCCACTAGGGATGGTTGAGTATGCTCCCTTAAAGCCGAAGCACTGCCTGGGCTGACACCCGTGACATTCGAAGCTGTAGGCCTTACAGTAGGCCTCCTCGATAGTCCGGTAGCGTAAGATTGTGCTCCCCTTGCTTTAAAGGGTCGATAGCACTTATGCTGAGTACACTGCCTGTTGGCAATGTAAACCTTAGAGCTGGAGGCGCTCCCCTTATTAGGGTCCCTTTCAGAGTACCCAGCCTCCACAGGGCCCTGAAGCACTGTGTAGATCCAGGATCGAGTAGAGTCACTCCCCTCGTTTGCAAGGGTTAGAAAGCGCTATGCTGAGTTCTACTCTCCAGGATGCCCGTCTCTATGATCCGTTCTGTGAGTGATTACTACCACTTGAAGGCGGATCCCCAACGAGTTGGATGCTTAGCATTGGAAAGGCAAAACCTAGCCTGGTCAATACTTATCAGGTTTTGAGTATAGTGTTCCAGAATCTATTTGAGGATCGGTCTGTATGAATACTTAGTTCCCTAAGTCTGGTCAGAAGGCCGAAGGACTCTCACGAGGCCTCCCTGTTAGATCAGCCCTAGAACTGGAGGCGCTCCCCTATTAGTGTCCCTTTCAGAGTGCCCAGCCTCCACATGGCTTTGAAGCATTGTGTAGATCCAGGATTGGGTAGAGTTACTCCCCTCGTTCGAAAGGGTTAGAAAGCGATATGCTAAGTTCTACTCTCCAGGATGCCCGTCTCTATGATCCGGTCTGTGAGCGATCACTGCCACTATCTGCAGTCCTCCCTATCAATGCCTCCCTAGGTGAGGCAAAATATGTTAGAGACTCTGTTTAGGAAACAGACAGGTTGTTGGCAAGACACAGACTCCCTGGTGGCATGTGGGGTTGACTTCATGTCGCCCTCAGAAAGTGACTGGATGGGACTCCTTTGGACCCCCTGTGTAATGATCTCCAGAGCGCTATTTTCATTCTGGCCAGTAGGGGTCGCTCTCCATGTCATACTTCTTCCAGAACTGTGGATGGCGCTTGTATCATGAACACTAGTCTCTCCACTCCTGAAGGAGGCGCCATTACCCCTAACATGTTCTAAATCCTTCTCATCAATCCTGATTCCCCACACCTGTGTTTGACCCTTTATAAGTCTTTTTGTTCCCTGCCTCTGTGTTCAGTCTTGAGCCATTTATCCTGTGTATCCTGCTGCCTGTCTTTGAGTTAAGTGTATCTCTTGTTGAATATTTTTGGACCCTCGTGTCTGTTTTTGTTTTCACTGTTTTATGGAAGCTCGGCTCTCCTAGTTTATTTGTATTTTGTATCTTTTATTTCTCTAGTAAAGATTACCTTTATTTTTTGAAGACTCAAGTCTCCTGGCTCTTTTGATCTTCTGCTATTGGGTTTACGTATTCGGGAGTTAGCTCAGTGAGTTACCACTCACACTTAGAGCACCGGAGACCTGGGTTCAATCCCCACCAAGGGCAACTCCTTACAGCAAGACTGAACCATGGAAGAAAGCCCAGCAGAAGAGTCTTCACCACCCACTAACGTCGAACGCATCCTGACTGCACTCTCTGAGCAGGCCACAACTATTCAGCGACATGATCTGGCTCTGTCCCAAGCCTCTTTACCCCAGGAACCACAACAGTCTCTTGGTCCTCTATCCAGATCCACACTGGCTCTCCCTTCTGAGCCCAGATTACCAGCCCCAGAGCGGTTTGACGGCACCCCTGAGAGATGCAGAGGATTTATTACCCAGTGTACTCTGGCCTTTCAACTTCAACCCAGCAGTTTTCCCACTGAGAACAGTAAGGTTGCCTACATTATCACCCTCCTCACAGGCAAGGCACTCGACTGGGCCTCAGCTCTGTGGGACCAGATGTCTCCTCTTACCATAAACAGTCAACAGTTCATTGAGGAGATGAAAAGAGTGTTCCAACACCCAGCCAGTAGGGGAGACGTGGATCACCGCCTGTTGAATCTCTCTCAAGGAACCCGGAGTGCGGCTGAGTTCGCCATAGAGTTTCTTACTCTCGCAACAGAGAGTGGCTGGGATCAACGAGCCCTAAGAGCAACCTTTCACCACGCGTTGTCCCCCAAGCTTAAGGACGAGTTAGCATTCAGAGACCCTGCTCCTGATCTTGAGTCCCTTATTGATGTGGCCATCCGGGTCGACCATCGCCTCAGAGAACACCAGCTGGAACGCCAGCGGGAGACCAGCTTACTTGAGGCCGCCAATCCTGTTCAATTGTCTTTTGCCCCCGGTGACCTAGAGGAGCCTATGCAGCTTGGGGGAACCCGGATATCCCAGGCCGAACGCAATCGAAGGATTAGAGAGAGATGCTGCCTCTACTGTGGCAAACCAGGCCATTTTCGCATGGAGTGTCCTGAGCTGTCGAGAAAAGCCAAGTCTCGTCCTGGAGTAGGGAGGCCGGGGCGAGAATAGGAATCATCCCCTGCTCTGCGACCTCGGGCTTGACGATCCAGGGCACTATCACCCAGGGCCAGCGACACCATCAAATATGTGCCTTTGTTGACTCAGGGGCTTCTGGGAGTTTTATGGACATTAGATGGCCCAGAGTCTTGCTATTTACCCTGTGACTCTCCAAGAACCCCTAAACATTACTGCAGTTGACGGCAGCCCGTTGGGATCAGGTCGGGTCACCCAGTGCACTCCACCTCTTCAGCTACAGGTGGGGGACCACCAGGAATGGGTACAGTTTTTCTTAATTCATACCCCTAAACTCCCTATAATCCTTGGCTTCCCATGGTTGACTGCTCACAACCCACATATTGACTGGTCCCGAGGAGTCGTCAGAGAGTGGGGAGCCAACTGCCAGGTCTCGAGTACTGCTTTCTGTTGTTCCTCTGAGCTACTTAAGACCTTTCAAGAACCCTTGCTAGCCAACCTCAAGAACAACCCCCTTTTTATGGTCAAAGCCCCGTCTATGGAGATCATGGCCGTTCCCAGGATGGAACCTGTCACTAACAAGTTTCCACTTCACCCTCCCAAGCCACCGCAGGTTCCCCCAGAATACACAGACCTCCTTGAAGTTTTCAGTAAAGTCCAAGCTGCCACCCTACCTCCTCACAGACCTTATGACTGCGCTATTGAACTTATGCCAGAAACTTGTCCACCCCGTGGAAGGCTCTACTCCCTCTCGGGCCCAGAGAGATTAGCTATGGACAAGTACCTTAAGGAAGCCCTGGATAGCGGGTTCATTCTTCCCTCCACATCACCGGAAGGAGCCGGTTTCTTCTTTGTTGAGAAGAAGGATGGTAGTCTCTGACCCTGTATCGATTATCGGGGCTTAAATAACATCACCATCAAGAATCGTTACCCCCTCCCACTTATGACCACAGCTTTCGAGGTCCTGCAGGGGGCCACCATCTTTACTAAACTGGACCTTCGAAATGCATACCATCTGGTCAGGATCCGGGAGGGGGATGAATGGAAGACGGCATTTAATACCCCTACAGGCCACTACGAGTACCAGGTAATGCCATTCGGCCTAGTTAACGCTCCAGCTGTCTTCCAGGCTTTTATTAATGATGTGCTCAGAGAGATGCTTAATACTTTTGTGTTTGTTTACTTGGATGATATTCTGATATTCTACCGCAACCTCAAAGATCATGTTCAGCATGTCAGACAGGTCCTTGCCCAGCTGTTGAAGCACAAGCTGTTCGTTAAGCTGGAGAAGAGCGAGTTCCATGTCCCAGCTGTCTCATTCCTTGGCTTCTGTGTGTCCAATGGTAACCTCCAGATGGATCCTGGCAAGATCCGAGCAGTCTTGGACTGGCCCCAACCCACTTCAATCAAACAGGTATAGCGGTTTCTGGGGTTCTCCAATTTCTATAGGAGGTTCATAAGAAATTTTAGTTCTGTTGCAGAGCCTCTCTCCGCACTGACAAAGAAGTCAAACAGGCCATTCATATGGACCAGCAGAGCTTACCATGCATTTAAAACACTGAAACAACGCTTCACATCTGTTCCCATCCTAATGCTCCCAGACCCAGAATTGCCTTTTGTGCTGGAAGTGGATGCCTCAGATGTGGGGGTAGGAGCTGTCTTGTCACAGAGAAGTAAGAGCAATCACAAACTTCACCCATGTGCCTTTTTCTCTCGCCACCTAACCCCTACTCAGAGAAACTATGATATTGGGAACCGGGAATTGCTGGCCGTTAAGATGGCGCTGGAGGAGTGGAGGCACTGGCTGGAGGGGGCCAAACACCCTTTCCTCATCTGGACAGACCATCAAAACCTCACCTACATCCGGGATGCTAAGAGGTTAAACTCACGACAGGCCCGTTGGGCCCTCTTTTTTAACCGATTCAATTTCACCCTCTCTTATCGCCCAGGTTCAAAGAATCTCAAGCCAGACGCACTCTCGAGGCAGTTTGAACCACCTGAGAGGGAATCCTGTCCAGAAACCATCCTCCCCACATCCAGGGCGGTAGCCCCCATCCAGTGGGATATAGAGACAACCGTCAAGAGAGCCCAACAGCAACAGCCTGATCCAGGTAATGGCCCAGCAGGGCGACTCTTTGTTCCTGATCGTATGCGCTCTGAGGTCTTGCTGTGGGCACACGCTTCCCTCCCCTCTGGACACCCGGGAACCACTAGAACCTGCAAGCTGATCCAGAGAAAGTTCTGGTGGCCCAAGTTACGACGAGATGTTGGGGCCTTCGTGTCTGCCTGCTCCGTGTGCGCACAGAACAAGGAGCCAAGGATCCGCCCTCAAGGCTTGCTGCACCCACTGCCTATCCCAAGACGTCCCTGGTCTCATATCTCCCTGGATTTCGTCACGGGCTTGCCTCATTCACAGGGAAACACGGTAATCCTGGTGGTGGTGGACAGACTTTCTAAGACTTGTCACCTCTTACCCTTACCCAAGCTCCCCACAGCCAACCAGACTGCAGAATTAATGATGAAACACGTGTTCAGAATTCATGGCTTTCCCCAGGATATGGTTTCTGACCGGGGCCACAGTTTACATCCCGGTTCTGGAAGGCGTTTGGTCGGCTCATCGGGTCCTCTATCAGCTTGTCCTCTGGCTTCCACCCCCAGTCCAATGGCCAAACTGAGAGGGTAAATCAGGAGATTGAGAAGACACTAAGGTGTCTGGTCGCTGACAACCAATCCACTTGGAGCTCTCGACTTATGTGGGCTGAGTTTGCTCATAATACCCTGTACCATTCTTCTCTAGGCATGTCCCCTTTTGAGTGTCTGTATGGTTTCCCTCCCCCTCTATTTCCCGGACAGGAGCCAGAGGTTGAGGTCCCAGCTGCCACACAGCTAGTGCGCCGGTGTCGACGTTCCTGGAAGAGGGCTCGTGCTGCTCTAGTTAGGGTGGCTCGACTACAACAGAGGCAGGCTAACAAACGCCGGAGGGCAGGACCCACGTTTCGCCCAGGACAAAGAGTGTGGCTCTCTACTCGAGACCTTCCCTAGAATCCCGTAAGCTGGCTCCACGATACATCGGCCCCTTTAAGATCCTCAAGAAGATTAACCCGGTTTCGTTTCGACTCATTCTGCCCAGGTCTATGAAGATTCACCCCACTTTCCATGTTTCTCGATTAAAACCAGTTGTTTGTTCCACTTTGTCTCCAGGCAGGAAGTCTGCCCCAGCTCCCCGCATGATTGATGGACAGCCAGCGTACATGGTCCGCAGGCTGTTGGATTGCCGCCGGATACGCGGAAAAGAAGAATACTTGGTAGACTGGAAGGGTTATGGCCCGGAGGAGCGGACATGGGTTCCAGCTCGGGATATTTTGGATCCGGCTCTCATCTCAGAGTTTCACCAAGAACGAGAAGACCATCTAGGGAACGTCAGGAGCCGTTCTTAGGAGATGGGCTCCTGTAATGATCTCCCGTGTATCCTGCTGCCTGTCTTTGAGTTAAGTGTATCTCTTGTTGAATATTTTTGGACCCTCGTGTCTGTTTTTGTTTTCACTGTTTTATGGAAGCTCGGCTCTCCTAGTTTATTTGTATTTTGTATCTTTTATTTCTCTAGTAAAGATTACCTTTATTTTTTGAAGACTCAAGTCTCCTGGCTCTTTTGATCTTCTGCTATTGGGTTTACGTATTCGGGAGTTAGCTCAGTGAGTTACCACTCACACTTAGAGCACCGGAGACCCGGGTTCAATCCTTACACCCTGGCCATATTCCCTTAAAGGAACCCCTTTCATGGAAGTTGTTGGTTCCAAAGCCTTTGAGCATCATTGGTAGGCCTTCATTGTATCAGATACCTCTTTGAGGCTTATAGCTTGGGCAGTGGCCATAGGGAATACTGTCACTAACAGCCTGTATGTGACCCGAAGGGGGAGTGTTTTTGTCATTTCAGTGAAACTGACGTTTTTTTACTTTTTTGTCACAGCCATAATTTGACATGCACTCCCCTCAGCATGGAACAGGGTAGATCGTCCCCCATAGCGGTCTGACGCAGTGCGAGTTCCCTTTCGAAAGGGAACGTCTCAGGTTACGACTGAATTCTCTGAGATCAGGGAACGAGACACTGCATCTTTTCGCCATGCCTTGGGATGCCTGCTGAACAGCAAATTGTTGACATGTTCTCCAGGCTCCCCTTATATACGTCCGGGTCGCACTAGTGATGATGTCATAGGCTGTCGCCGGCCAATAGAATTGCTGTGATTAGATAAGTGTTTCAGACACCGGTTCACACGGAGGCGTTCCCCATAGCATTCTGACGCAGTGTCTCGTTCCCTGTTCTCAGGAAACATAGGTTACAGTCATATGTTCACTTTTACAGCCTCGTTATGCTTATAATTGTGCTCTTATAAACTATTTTAACTCAAACTTTCTGGGAAAATGTTTTTTAGATCAAAACTGAAAGAGTTGTCAGGAGCTTAGTGATGGTAATATTGAAGTCGTGGGACCGTGGTGTAGTTCGTTTATAGCATACCTTTAGCTCTTTTACTTCTGTAGACTGCATTTAGGCTTCAAAATTCATAAAAGTTGTGTTCATATGTCAAAATTCTCTTGATGAACAAAACGTATCATAAACTTTTGTTGATCACAGCCTTGCGAGCAATAGCTCATTTCACCGTCTAGCTTAACTATAGACTCAATATAGTCCGGCTATGAGTAACCCACTTCTAGGCAAAATAACCTTGAATTTGGTTACATCTAATTTTTTGCCAAAATAACTTGCGAGATGTAAGATATTCCATCATGTAAGCAAAGTCAAAAGTGATAACAAAGTGTTTGGTTTCATGTTCTATGTGTACCCTGTGAGTCTATTCTTGGGCCATGGTTAGACATCTATTACATTTTCAATGACAGCCCAAATTTTGCCTTGTTTTAGCCTAGGCGTCAGGGCTGTGTTTGGACAGATATTAGATGTCTTTTAAATGCAGAAGTGCTTGCTTGGAGAGCTTGTTTTTTGTGATAATCCAAAAGCCTGTGGAAAAATCCTATTGGGTTTTTGTCGAGGTATATATAGATATAGTATATGTTTATATGAAAAGGGTTAATGTAATAAAGGCCATTTCATATATCGCGTCTTATTTACTAACTTCACCTAATAGAGTGGTGCAGATATGACGTCACTTCGTAGAAGTGAAATGGCATTAATTACATTAACCCTTTTGATATAAACATATACTGTATATCTATATATAAACATTGCTTAAATTTATTGCAGCTTTTTTACAGATCCTCCTCAGATCTCATTCTAATCTGCTTCTAAGGATACTGTGTAGTATGTTAAAACACACACACAGTGTTGTTGACCAGTAACTTAGACAACAAGAATGGCAATTAGCTGTGAACTAACATGAAGAACCCAGTGAGGGTTTGCACTGCTTAGTTCCAGTAATGTTCAACTGCAAGAATGTCCTGCGTGATGTTGCCATCGCAAATCAAACAGCTCCCTTCCCGTCCTTGTTTAATTAGTTTGTCTTGTCTGAAACCTGCAATAACCTTGTTTCCAGGCAGCATTTCATTATAATCCTGACATATAGTATGTGCACTGCCATATAAAACTGTTCCTGAACGACAAGGTCTCAGTAAGAGATGTGTCATATTTCCTCTTCATGAAAAGACCTTACAATACTTGTCAGGTTTGTAAAACTTTGAAACCTTCAATAAATCCTTTAAAATGTATTTTATTGGCCGAAAAACAAAAGAAGCAATAGTTAGGCATTTCTTATTGATGAATATCTAGTCAATATTTAACTAATACTAAAGGGAGCATTTCTATACCCCATGTCTATCATCAGAATTGCATTTGCCCATGTGTAATGCAGCTTTAGAGTCGAAACATATGCCCCTGTTTTGTAAACTTTGTTTCCATAAAACCACAGGGGGACTCAGTGCTGGGCTACGAAACATCTATTGGGAGTCATAAAGATCTCCATTGTCATGAAAAAGGCAAATAGTTAGGAAAGGACTCACTGAAGTCAGCGACATAATGCTTGTGGGTATAAGGACTTGCTTGCAAACACATCCATCTAGACGATTCGTGCACAACCTGTGCCGTGCCGGACTACAGGTGGACCAGAGAAGCATTAGACTAGGATTATCTCAACACAGGATCAATTCCAGATGTGCACAGTTTGCATTTATAAATGGCCTCCAGACGAATGCGCTTTATTAAACCGATTACCTCCACGTGGGATAAATTTGTTTCCGCAATGATTAGCTAGAAACGACCTGTGTTTACAGCAACATGGGTAGTGGTAGTGCAGGCTAATGTTTCTGTTGACAATACACTTTATTTGAGGGACAATTGTTCTGGTTTCATCAAGTTCTACCAGAAAGACTCGGGAGATAAATTGATATAACAGCGTATATTTATTAACAGCCCAGCAAGCATGAATTTATAAAGTTCTTTGGCGTAGGCCCCGTCCTTAGAGAGCAATGCGAGGGTAGCGGAATCTGCATATCCTGCCTGAAGACGAAGGCAGGGGCGCAGCCGACCCCCCCTGGAGGTTAAGGAAGGGACCATCCTGGTGGTGGTGGGGAGGATGAAGGGGAAGGTGCCATCTGGGTGGTGGTTGGGGAGGATGGAGGTACTTGGCAGCGTCAGCATCTGCGAACTCAGACGAATGTAAGTACCGATCTTTTATGCTGTGAGTGTTAGCACATGATTGGTTAGGAGAGAAGTAATACGTGGCACGCTGATTGAGTCTTCCTGGCAGAACCTACGCTGAAGCTGTCATTTCTACCAGAAAGACTCGGGAGATAAATTGATATAACAGCGTATATTTATTAACAGCCCAGCAAGCATGAATTTATAAAGTTCTTTGGCGTAGGCCCCGTCCTTAGAGAGCAATGCGAGGGTAGCGGAATCTGCATATCCTGCCTGAAGACGAAGGCAGGGGCGCAGCCGACCCCCAAAGATAGGTGGAGGAATAATTCCACCGGGACGGAGCCCACCCCCAAAGAACTGAAAGAAAGTATACCCACCGGTCGAGCATCCTGCAGTTCCTGAAACGAGAAAGAAAAGTTAGAAAAATAACGTAATAACAGCAATATAGTGGGTGTATACTTTTTTTTTTTTTTTTTTTTTTTTATAAATAATGCATAGTTATGATGCCTATAGACACGGCCGCAATAGACCATTAGACCGTGATGGCTGTACGTGAACATGGTGAAACAGACAACATAGAGACGAGGTCCAATGGACCACACACAGAAGCCATAATAGCGCAAGGTCGAGATGACCACATAAAGACGAGGCCACGATGGACCACTTGACCACGATGGGCCGCACATAAAAGCCGATGAGGCGCCAGGTCATGATAGACCACATAGACACAAGGTCAGCTTGACCACAGGCCATGATAGACCACATAAACACGAGGTCAGCTTGACCACAGGCCATGATAGACCACATAAACACAAGGTCATGCTTGACCACAGGCCGGCTTCGACCACACGTAATAAGGCCGCGATGGACCCACATACCTCAAGGGCACACACAGACAAGCCACATGGCCACACGGCCATGATAGACCACATATAAGCAGGGCCACGATAGCCACGAGACCACGATGGGTCACACACAGGACAGGCCGCGATAGACCACACGGCCATTGGACCACATAAAACCGAGGCCGCGACGGGCCACAAGCCATGATGGCCGCATAAAGGACAAGGCCACAGTAGGCCACACGGCCATGGGAGACCACAGACACGAGACCGCTTAGGAGCCACAACGGCCGCTAATGCCACATAAATACGAACCTATAAGACGAGGCTACTAAGCCACACGAAACAGCGGCCGCGATGGACCGCACATAGGACAAGGCCATTGAGGCCACACGTAGACGGCTAAACAGACACGACCATTAGGCCACATGAAACCGAGACCTCTATAGGTCACTAGACCACGATGGGCCTTGGAGGACAAGGCCACAGTAGGCCACACGGCCATGGGAGACCACAGACACGAGACCGCTTAGGAGCCACAACGGCCGCTAATGCCACACAGAGACAAAGCCTATAAGACTAGGCAACTAAGCCACATGAAACCGAGGCCACGATGGGCCACAGACCACGATGGGCCACACGTAGGACAAGGCCACAATAGGCCACACGGCCATGATAGACCACACTGAACAAAGGCCGCGATGGGCCCGGCCACGAATGGCCACGCACAGGACAGGGCAGCAATGAGCTACGAGCCGCTAAAGGCCACACATAGACGGGCTAAACATAGACACGGCCGTAAAGCCACATGAAACCGCGACCTCTAGAGATCACTAGACCACAATGGCCTTACAGGACAAGGCCACAGTAGGCCACTCGGCCATGGGAGACCACATAGACGAGACCGCTTAGGAGCCACAATGGCCGCTAATGCCACACAAAAGACAAGTTTCACGAGACAAGGCCGCTAGGCCACACGAACCAGGCCGCGATGGACCATGAGGACAAGGCTGCGATAGGCCACACTGACCGTGGCTATGACCGCCTACTTGGGACAAGACCGAGCTCAGCCACTTGGCCGAGAAGGATCACACAGAGACGAGAGACAGACTGAACAGCCACACGGAACAGAGTTGCAACACATAGAGACAGACACAATGTGGCTTATCAGATGATGTGAATAAGCTGCTGCTCGGTAAGTAAGTGATATGCAACCGAGACACCACCACCAGTATTTGCATGAGGATTTACCTGGATCGTTACGGGAGAGCTTGCTGAGCTTCAAGGATGATTTAGAATCGGTTCTTATATAGGATTCGAAAGCAGAGGAAGACCATCTTCCCATGATCTTAATGGCTGATGAAGAAACTCCTCATCCAGCTGCTGTAGTGGCTGCCCCAATTCTGAAGGAATGACCAGTATGAGAAAAGGGGATAGACGGCAGCTTTTGAGGACAGAAGCTAAGTGAGACCTGAACCAGGTTTTAGAGAGAGGTGCTCCGTTAGGTAGGATAACAGGGGGAGTGATCTGAGACTTGGCAGATATTAAGGAATTTAATCATGGATGAGAAGGAACAGAATTTAATGCTAATTTTGGAAATTGTTAATGTGATAACAGACATGAATTCTAGAGTACATTTAGCAAAGTTACAACACTCGAAAGGTCAACCATGGAAGATTTCATTTAACGAGATTGCTTTAAGGACTACGACAAACGCTGAGCGGCATTCCTCCTGGGTTAGTGGCATCACAAACCCTAAAATTACAGAAATCCAGTCCCCAGAATATGATTTATAGATATCAAAACAGAATGAGCAAATCAATGACTAGAAGGTAACTACGCATAAGCTGCGTAATCATGAACTAACCATCCTGAAGTGAGGTCTACATGTTTACACTTCTTGGGTCTCTCCATCTTTGACTGACTCGGATTTGAACAAGCTAAAAGTTTTGAAATTTGTCTGTGAGGGGTAAGCGAAGCTGTAGTACGAGCTGCTGAAACTCCGCCCCCTGTGCTGGGAGCAGTAGCCTGACTGCATCCGAGGGATAAACAAACTGTGTGCTTCACTCACCCTCAAAGACAATTCCGGCATCAATACGAAAATATCTGAGGGGCTTTGTGAGCCAAAACCCCTCGCACGCACCCTAGGGACACCGGAGACCTACCACACATAGATTTTGTAATTGTAGACGAGGAAGGAACAACCGGCCATGATCAGGATGGGAAATAAGAGGAATCTGGAAAGAAAAGTGAAACATTATAACAAATACTGCAGAGTCTGAGCTTTTAAGGTGTTGGGAGCCACGCCTTTAGTGAAATAAGGTCTAGCTGGATTGACTTAAATACATGATCTTTGTTAGAGGAGGGCAGGGTGATGGATCCGGGTTGCTGAAGGGTGAAGCCATCTGAAGCCTGAAGACTAAGACTTGAAAGCACGTAGACATGGCATTGCAGTGGCCAGGAATGAGCGCGACCTTAATCATGAAATTAGAGACTACTGATTGCCAGATAAACATTCAGAAATAGAATGACCGCCTGACAAGAACTGCTTTAGTGACGCAACAGAGCTTCGTTAGCACATACAAGTTTTACCACCACTTCGACCCAAAAGGACGTTAGCAGCCGCTATAGGATAATTCTGTGAAGCGTGGATGAACGAAGCCGGAGTAGGCTTGGTAATATGTCTGACCTTAGCTGTTCCAAATGCCCAAATCTGAGATTGGACATGCACCTTCGTCTAGCTGAATCGGGTCGCTTAATTCGCCACAGTGGGCCAGCGTTAACAGACAAGAAAGATGTCCTGCTTAGAATAGAAATACTCATAGTGAATTTTCGATGACCGAGCAGAAAGCATATACTAGTGGTGTCAACAATAATAGATTTGGTGATGCATCGCAATGCGGGGCATGCACGATTCAGCATCGATGCGGCAAAGTGCCATAATCGTTTATTTCGCCGTTTATTTTCTGGCCTTGGGTTGGACAATAAAGCTGTGAAGTTTCAATTACTTCCGGGGGCATAACAACGACAATCGAGATGGCTGAAGCGGAGGGAGAAGACCGCGATAGACGAGTAATTAAAATCGCACCCGAAGCTTGGAAAGCGGACATCTGGGCACATTTAGATTCTACGGAGTTAATGGGAAACGTAACAAAACTTACGCGATGTTTTGAAACCTGCCACACTAAAATCAAGCACGTTGGCAATGCAACAACGACAAAAAGTTGGCTGTTATTATTGCACTATTTAATTTCAAATGGTTCAGAAGCAGAGAGATGGGAAACATTTCTCGTTCAAAGCACTGAAAGCAGTGATTTAGGTTTTCTTTTCCAGGTTTGAAAATGCCTTATCTGATACCCTGTACCATTCAATTTTATTTTGTTTAATGACATTTATGTCAAAGATACAGAAGAGTGATAATACACACATAGCAGCCTATAAAATCAGTTGTTCAATATAAGACTGCTTGTATAGCCTCATGACTGATGAAAAATTTGCTTTGTGTGCAGAATAATTTTGATGCATCGCAATGCGTCGTAGAATCGAATTGTTACCTGGTGAATCGTAATCGAATCGAATTGTGAGGGCAGTGCCAATTTATTTATTTTAATAGCACTAAATCTTAATCTTATTAATCTTAGTACGATACTTACCTGAAGTGAGGTAACGGTATACCGATAAGATACTACCTCGATACACTTGATATTGTGTTGACTTGAGCGTAGAATACATTTTCAGCTGCACGGCATATACCTGACATTACTCTTGAGTTGCTCTTGTAGGAATTAAGTTTTATCCACGGCCGGGAGATGCTGGCCATGACAACCAAGTGAGTCCCTTGGATAGGAAAAAAATATATTAACATTTAAATCATGCAGAGGAGTAAAACAATGTCACTTGAGTCTCTTGACTGTGATTTGTTTTGGTGACACGTGCTATCAGTGGATTAAAGTAGTCACCAGGAAAACGTGTTACAACGATTGTATATATCTGTTATTGTAGACCTTTTTTTTTTTTTTATTATTTTTATTTTTTTTTTTTTATAGTATAAAACATTTGTTAGAGAATTTCCAGCACTTGTAAATGTATAATATACTGTCTTTGTACTTTACTACAGCATATGCAGAAATATAGTGACCAACTGTTCTCTTAAGCTAAGCTTTTTTCCTTTATAGATATGGTGGTGGTCATATATTAACATGAAAAACTAAAGATAGCCGGACATCTCTGTAAATACCGAAGCTGATGAATTAAGAGAAGGCATAACGAGTTGAATTGGGTACTGCTCCTTTAAGTGGAACGCACTCTCTGGTGAGTGGGCAGCCGGTATGAGACGAGAGCGCGAGCTTTAAATATAGCATGTAAGCCGGTTAACATTTGTGTTACTCTTTTATGCTGGTTTATTTATATTCGGTTATCGTGAAGTATATGCGAACTGCCCATGTGTGCGTGGGATCAACGATGCTGAAAAGACATTAACACTGCGCTGCCTGTGGGATTTCAGTTACGTGAATCCTGCTTACACATGCTACAACCATCCAGCGAGCTATCCAGCCATACTGAAAAGCGTTACAGTATGTTGCGTTGAATACTGCAATCTGTATCCGCAGTTAAGAAAACTGCCACGTCACCACAGTCACGAATGAACTCCACCGCTGGTGAAGGAAGCAGCGGAGTAGCCAAATAAATTAATATACTTACCTGAATGAAGTTTGAATATTTGATCGTGAGTAAATGTGTGGCTGCTGGAAGCGCAAACGTGAGAACCGACTTGAAAGCGTTGAAAGTGAATTTGAACTTGAACTGAAAACCATGTTAGAAGATCGTCTCTCATGAGATGAGATTCCTGCACGCGTGTATCGCACTCGCGCGCCGTCAGAGTTGGTAAAACCGACGATATGATTGTGTGTTGGAATGATTGGAATTGAGACGCGGGTGAGTACTTGGCAGCGTCAGCATCTGCGAACTCAGACGAATGTAAGTACCGATCTTTTATGCTGTGAGTGTTAGCACATGATTGGTTAGGAGAGAAGTAATACGTGGCACGCTGATTGAGTCTTCCTGGCAGAACCTACGCTGAAGCTGTCATTTCCAGCACTGAGCTCTGTAGTTACTGCATAGGCCCACATGTGTTTGAATGCGATCCAGAGCACCACATATTCTTACTCTATAAACCAGTTGACACTGCTTGACATGAAATCACATCATTCTTGCTTTCTTTATTCTGAATATTCCTTGGGGTGTTGTATGGAGTTCCAAAAGTATTGCATATCACTACCCAATTTTCCAGATTTATTTTAAACAAATGTCAAAAGAGATTTTGAAAGTGACATTACAAAAATATTTATATATTAAATTGACATTTTCCATATCAATCAAAGTGGTACATCTAAATGTTATATATAGCATACATTTAAAAAGTAAATCTATAGCTAAATATTTAAGAAATATTCACATTTGTGATTCCCTTAATTGAAAACCAGTGAAAATGTAACTGGGGAATTTTTCTAAGAGCGTTTTTTCTAAGATTTTTCCTAGACCCTCATTCACTATTCGCTACATTTGTCCACTATACAGTAGGTCACTTGAGTGAAATCTTACTACTGTAGCTGCCAGATTGCTAAGTTTCAAATTATTATTAAACATCAAGCACAAACTATGCAAAAGCAGCAGCCCTTCCAGTGTCCAAATTTGCTCACTTGTTTTAGTGAGCAAATTTCTCACTAAAGGGCTGCTGCTTTTGCATAATTTGTGCTTGCTGTTTAATAATAATTTGAAACTTAGCAAACTGGCAGCTACAGTAGTAAGATGAAAATATTTATCTTGAACTCTGTCATGAAAACTTTGTATAAACATTAATCAAACAATTTAATAATCAATTGAAAAGCAATTTTATTTACCATTCAATTCAAATTTATTTAATTTTTCAAAAAAGATTTACAGAAAATGCATTTCAGAAATGTACATAGAAAAAATACATTTAGTTAATCATGTATTAATTTAGGGTATAACATTTCGCCAGCGTTGAGTCATCTCTTTACAGGCGTTGAGTCGTCTCTTCACAGGCGTTGGGGGATCTGAAGTCTCCATGAGAGGCTGGATACATAACTGGAGCTGGCGAACTCTATTTATCTCGGGACTAGATAACAGCAAAAAAGCAGATGGGAAATAATTAGCATAGCTGCTGTTCATAATATGAATGCATTTGATATGATTTAACTGTAGTATAAAAGGTACGAGATGCATTATGTGAATGCTTGGCTAAAGATATGCGTCTTTAATCTAGTTTTAAACTGGGAGAGCGAGTCTGAGCCTCGAACAATATCAGGAAGGCTATTCCAGAGTTTAGGAGCTAGATGTGAAAACGCCCTCCGACTTAGATATCCTAGGTACGACCAGAAGCCTCGAATTTAGCGATCTTAAAGAGCGCGATGGATTGAAGGGCGATAGAAGATCCCTTAAATACACAGGAGCTAAACCATTTAGGGCTTTATAGGTCAGTAGCAATACTTTGTAAATGATACGGAACTTAATAGGTAACCAGTGTAGAGATGATACAATTGGTGTTATATGATCATATTTTCTTGACCTAGTAAGAACTCTAGCAGCTGCATTTTGGACTAATTGTTGCTTGTTTACTGAGGATGCAGGACAAACAGCTAATAAAGCATTACAGTAATCTAGTCTCGAGGTCATGAATGCATGAACTAACTTTTCTGCATCAGAAACAGATAGCATGCTACATAGCTTAGCAATGTTTCTAAGGTGGAAAAAGGCTGTTCTTGTAACATTTGAAATATGGTTTTCAAAAGACAAGTTGTGGTCTAGTATAACACCCAGGTCTTTTACTGTAGAGGATAAAGTAACATGACTAAATTAAGGTTGTATTGTGAGAGGTTTTGTGGGCAGTTTTTTTGGACCAATCAGTAATACCTCCGTTTTATCTGAATTTAATAGAAGAAAATTACACGTCATCCAATATTTTATATCTTTAACACACTCTGTCAATTTAGATAATTTAGTTTTTTCATCTGGTCGTGATGAAATATATAGTTGAGTGTCATCAGCATAACAGTGGAAACTAATTCCATGTTTTCTTATAATATTACCAAGTGGCAGCATATAAATTGAGAATAGCAGAGGGCCTAACACAGATCCTTGCGGCACTCCATAATTTACTGCCGTTATCTTCAATTTTTCCCCATTTAAAAACCTGTATGATATTACGCTGTAGCCACATTGGACCAGCGGTTTGAAAACGGATGGATGGATGATTCAGTCACAGATGGTATATACTATTAAAACTTAATTTCGGGAAAAAAAACGTTGTATTAAAAATCTTTATAGTAACTGGTCTCCCAGTTACTTACATTATTGGCAGTTTAGTGTTAAGTGATTAATATACACCAAAACAAAAGAAAAAGTATGCCTTCATTTCCGAAAACATATTTTAACATATTTTTGTCTAACATTTCATAATGATCTCAGACAAGCTCAGTGCGACTCATTTTCCGTCAACTCTTTTTCATGAATTGGAATGTGTGCAAAGGATTCTGGGTGATTGTGGGACGCGAAGGATACGCTTGATGCATCCTTCAAAACAGGCCGAATGAAGGATGCGAAACAAAGGCTGCCTTCCAAGGATCCTTCAAATTGTGATCCTTGATGACATTGCAGCTGATATTTGCAGCCTTACATTTGAGAAGCAACCTAGCTGCATCTGAAATCGCATACTTCCCTACTATATAGTAGGTGAGAAACAGTATGTGACAAAAAAGTATGTCCAAATTCACAATACTCATAAAAGAGTAGGCAAAAAGTACTCAAATGACCTCTTACTTCAGATTCTGAAAAATGAAGTGACTAAGTTGCATTTGAACCCAGTAAACATTGATTCGCTGATTTCAAAGCAGGGCGATCACCCAAGTATACGGAAGCAGTAACCATAATCAAACTGTCTTTTCTTAAAATGACTAAGGCATTCAATGTATTTAACAACATGTAGAGGGCTGAGTAGTCAGTTACACCCCATAATCATTTGGCACTGCATGGCATTCGAATGAGATCAAGTAACAATACAGGTGCTAAATGATTTGGCCAGTCTGTGTGCATCTATTGAGTGCCAGTAGTTAGTGAGATCATCAGGGGAAATAAAGCAAATACAATGAAAAGACCTAAATAATGGCAGTACCTGTTTTGAGGGGCACATCTGACTTTTATTAAAAGCACTTTGAGAGGAAATAATAACAATATTCATAATCAGGGCAAGATGTTCGCTGCCCTATGTTGCGTCACTCACACTAAAAGTGAAGTGAGACAATCTGCTCTGTGCAAAATTCTTGAGACTGAGGCTATTCGCAGCATTGCTTTGAAATCAAATTAATACTCAACGTGATGCTTTGTTTTTTTTATTATGTTATGTTGTTGTTTTTTACATGAATGTTAAGGGTCCACATCAACATTGTTCTGTGGCTTTGATAACAAGGAACTATTTAATACAAGCAACAAAGCTGTAGTATCCCAGTCTTGGCTTGAGCTACTATATGAACAAATATTCTCAAGGGTAGCATTATTAGATGCAACATCCTTTTCAGAAAGAGCTCTATTAAATTTAAATACTACTAGGACTAAAAGCACATTAATATTGATTTGGGTTGGCTTGATTTTTCCAGTCTACTGGAAATGAATATGCAGGCTGTATATTATTTTGAAGTAAGTTTTTGATTTGACAGATTTAGGCAGATGTGTATGTGATTTATTGGTACATGTATATGTACTTTTTAAGTACTTTTTTTTTTTGCATATTATTATACTTAGTTCTTATACATTTTAAACTTCTTTTGCACCATTCAAGTTCCAGCAATATCACGGTAGCCTACATTTTACAGTGATTTGGTGATGCAAAAGCACGGACATTTGCATCCTCTTCTGGAGAGTTCTCAGCGCCACGGATTTGGTGCATTTCTTCAGCGAAATACAGGTTTGTGTACGTTTTATTTAATCTATAAACTCATTACTGTGCTGTAAATCATTTTATTTTATGCAAGACAACATGTCAGTTAGCCTACCTAGCTACTTTTTTGCGTGATGGAAACTCCTGATCCCTTGCATAAAACAAATAATTTTATTCATAAAGATACTAAATCCATTTAAATCAGATGTTAAAATATGTTCTTAGAGCTGTGCATTGTTTGTTTATGGGCAGGCTATGGAGTCAGTCACAGCATATTTCGGCTATGAGTGAAACGCAGGGCAGTGGTCTGAAGTTAAGCAATTTCACCGCCGGACACGAGCCACAGCTCCCGCAAGAGATCCAGCACCACTACCGCGAACACGAGCCCAGCTCCCGCAAGAGATCCAGCACCACTACCGCGAACATGAGCCCAGCTCCCGCAAGAGATCCAGCACCACTACCGTGAACACGAGCCCAGCTCCCGCAAGAGATTCAGCACCACTACCGTGAACATGAGCCCAGCTCCCGCAAGAGATCCAGCACCACTACCGTGAACACGAGACCAGCTACCGCAAGAGATCCAGCACCACTACCGTGAACACGAGACCAGCTCCCGCAAGAGATCCAGCACCACTACCGTGAACACGAGACCAGCTACCGCAAGAGATCCAGCACCACTACCGTGAACACGAGACCAGCTCCCGCAAGAGATCCAGCACCACTACCGCGAACACGAGCCCAGCTCCCGCAAGAGATCCAGCACCACTACCGCGAACACGAGCCCAGCTCCCGCAAGAGATCCAGCACCACTAACGCGAACACGAGCCCAGCTCCCGCAAGAGATCCAGCACCACTACCGCGAACAAGAGCCCAGCTCCCGCAAGAGATCCAGCACCACTACCGTGAACACGAGCCCAGCTCCCGCAAGAGATCCAGCACCACTACCGTGAACACGAGCCCAGCTCCCGCAAGAGATCCAGCACCACTACCGTGAACACGAGCCCAGCTCCCGCAAGAGATCCAGCACCACTACCGTGAACACGAGCCCAGCTCCCGCAAGAGATCCAGCACCACTACCGTGAACACGAGCCCAGCTCCGGCAAGAGATTCAGCACCACTACCGTGAACATGAGCCCAGCTCCCGCAAGAGATCCAGCACCACTACCTTGAACACGAGCCCAAGAGATCCAGCATCACTTCCGTGGACACGAGCCCAGCTCCCGCAAGAGATCCAGCACCACTACCGTGAACACGAGCCCAGCTCCCGCAAGAGATCCAGCACCACTACCGTGAACACGAGCCTAGCTCCCGCAAGAGATCCAGCACCACTACCGCGAACACGAGCCCATCTCCCGCAAGAGATCCAGCACCACTACTGTGAACACGACCCCAGCTCCCGCAAGAGATCCAGCACCACTACCGTGAACACGAGCCCAGCTCCCGCAAGAGATTCAGCACCACTACCGTGAACACGAGCCCAGCTCCCGCAAGAGATCCAGCACCACTACCGTGAACACGAGCCCAGCTCCTGCAAGAGATCCAGCACCACTACCATGAACACGAGCCCAGCTCCCGCAAGAGATCCAGCACCACTACCATGAACACGAGCCCAGCTCCCGCAAGAGATCCAGCACCACTACCGCGAACACGAGCCCAGCTCCCGCAAGAGATCCAGCACCACTACCGTGAACACGAGCCCAGCTCCCGCAAGAGATCCAGCACCACTACCGTGAACACGAGCCCAGCTCCCGCAAGAGATCCAGCACCACTACCGTGAACACGAGCCCAGCTCCCGCAAGAGATCAAGCACCACTACCGTGAACACGAGCCCAGCTCCCGCAAGAGATCCAGCACCACTACCGTGAACACGAGCCCAGCTCCCGCAGGAGATCCAGCACCACTACCGTGTCTCAAATACACAAATTTACTCAATGGCATTCTATGCTGAGGAAAACAGACACGCACAGTTCTGTATATAAAATGTATAAAAAATAATCTGAGGTTAGTTATGGCAAGGCACTTGAGTGGGGTTCCTTTCTGAAGTTGATTTCTTACAGAACACACTCACAAAACCACATAGACAAAAACCTCTTTAACATTTAAATGTATTTTTTAATATTGTATTTTCATAATACTACTTCTATTAATAACATTAGTAAACAAAGAAGGTCACAACTCAATGTAGTTTTGTATGACTGTTCATTAGTTACTTAGTTATTTTTCTTGAACCTTAATTAGTAGATCATTAGTAGTAGTTCTTCAGGAGGTATGACAGAATTCATTAGTTATTGATTAACTAAATGTTACTTAACACAATCATGAAATTATATTACATACTGATTAGTTAACACATCTTCCTTAGTAGTTAACAGTAGCGAAGAAGCAGTTAATGAAGAATTCCCTACTAGTTCTTCAATAATTCCTTATTAGTTATGCCGTAAGTAAGATACGGTATTCTAAAGTGTTACCCAAATTTGTCTCTAACTCACGCTGATATTGAGGGTTAAAAGCCACAGCCACTCTGCTCTCTGGCCTGTTTAAATAGAGGTACATGCTTTCAATCACTCGACATGTTCAGACTCTTCTGTGTGGGGGATGCTGGTACTCCACAGGGGCTGAGGGCCTTGAGTTTGTCGGTGAGAGACAGAGAGAGAACGCTTATCAGACACATTCCCAACTTCCCACTGCAGCAGGCACTGTCCATGGGTTCAGTATGTTTGTTTTCCTTGAGAAAGTTTGGGAATATAGTAAATCACAGAAGCCTTTAATAGCTGTTTCTGTTTGTTTGTCAGATTTGTTTGAAATCTGACCTCTCCAGAACAGAATAATCTAGTTTGTTTACCTGTCCTAGATGGGTTGATAGAGTCGTCTTTGGCAATAATGTCATTAGAATGGGCTGTATAATAATAATGATTAAGAATACTCACCATAACTGCAGTATATCGTTTTTTCTGATGCGAGTAAAGAAATTGTGCATTATACAACTGTTAGTCCTTGGTCGAGAAGCGTTTCATCAGTGTCCATACAGTTCAACAGCACTGGGGCTTTCACTATTTGGATCATTGCTTGACTTTGTTTAGAATTTTTCTTCGGGTTACGTTGACATGCCAGTTGGGGGCAACAAGTGACTTTGTTTATAATAAAGTCAATGATTCAATAGATTTGTTCAAAACTGTTTCTTTCAGGAACGAATGCTGTCTTTAATGAGCAAGTCATTTCAATTCTCTTTTAACCGATTTGTTTATAAACATCGATTCACTCAAGAACGCCACTATGTAGTCCAAATTTGGTAGCATCGAAAGTAAAAACTAGTTTAAGTATCTTAGCATAACTAATGCATTAACATAACAATATTTTAATAATATTTTAAAGGGGTGGTTGATTGCGATTTCACTTTTTTCATTTTAAATAGTGTGCAATGTTGCTGTTGGTGCATGAACAGTATCTGCAAAGTTGCTGTGCTGAAAGTTCAACGTAAGCAGATATATTGTCTTTTAAAAATCAGGAAGTTTAATGCCTACAAAAACGACTCGAATGGGACTACAACGAGATACTTCCCGGGTTTTATACGTAGCTAACCCATACATTTACATCAACCCTCCCTCCGGAATATGCAAAAAATGGGGCGTGGCCATATTTCTGCGGCGTTGTGGAAGAGGAAGAATTATAGTGGAGAGCTGTAGCCATGCCGTCGAAAGTGTGTTATTTTCACCCAGCTGTCATGTCTTCGGTGTTCGGGCTTCCTATGGACGCTGTAGTTCGTCAACAATGGCTACAATTTCTGTTTTATTATGTTCCTGAAAATTACAATCGTAGCTCTCTGTGCTGCGCATTTTACGGAAGACAGCTTCCAGAATCTCCACGAATTCAATGCCGGATTAAACGAGAAACTGTGACTAAAACATGAAGCAGTTCCAACTTTAAACGCAGAGGCAGCCGTTGTTGGGCCACAACCTGTAAGTAAGACTTAATAATTTTAAATGTTTGCATGTATAATTTCAGACGTAATGTTTTAGTTTTATCAGGGACGTAAACAAATGCCAGCGCTCGCGTTATAGCCACTTAATTATGCTATTTCGTGTGTCTATGACAAACGCGTACAAACATTTTGAACCTGCAATTTGTAATTATGTACTAATTTTGTTACTAATTTATTTTCCATGTATACTTTATGAAGTAATTTTTCGATTTGATCAAGAACGTAAACGAATGCCAAAGCTGTTTGTTTATAGTAGCCAGTTCGATGCTATATAGTGTATAAGACAAACGTGTAAAGTAAAAATATATATGTAATCGCAACAGCAAACTTCAGCTGCGGTATTACTCAGTCATTTATTCAGTTATATTAAATGTTTAATCAGGAGAAAACCGTATCTCAAAAGCTAACAAGTGTCAGCAGTGGCATTTTCAAGTAACAGCGTATCGAAATTATTATATAATAATAGTAGAATAGAATAATTATAATAAAAAAAATGTACCATTCAGAAACGTTTTGTAAGAGCCGTGTTTGGGGAGGTTCTGACTCTCTTCATTGCCGCTTTCTGGGTCTGATTCTAGCTCAAACTGTATGGCAGTATTGAAACCATTATTTACATTTGACCGGAGCACATGCAACTTTCGCCCGTAAAGGTGATGGGCGTGAAGTTTCCGGACAACGTGCACTGCGCAGTTTAGCCAATTACAACACACCGGCCCAACTAACCAATCTGAGCCCATGCCTGTGTCTGAGGGAGTGGTTTCATAGAATCAGGAAGTCAACCGGTCGTTCAAATGACAGAGGAGAAAGCGGCTTACAATAAAGGTCAAATTTATGAAAAATAAGGCTTAAAAAAACAAAAACAAAAACAAGACATGTTATATTGCACCCCATAAATACAATCATGCAAAGAAAAAAACCAGTAAACCACCCCTTTAAAGATTTGCCCTTAAAGTGTAACTTTGCAGATTTTCAACCCGCCGTTAAACGCTAGAATGAGACGGCTTAGTAATTGACCGTTCGCAAAGACCTGCCCCCTTTAGTTACTGTTGCTATGTCTGACAAGCTACGCCGCTCTCACACCACACCATGTTCTCACGCAGTGAAAAATACATCGCGGAGCAGAGAGGACACTGACACCGCGCTGACAGACAGGAAAGACCAGGTTACTTTTGGGTTACTTTTGATATTAAACAGTCTCACCTTTCAAATTTGGCCATTTTTTTTAAAGAAATTTAAACAATAAATACCGTTTTGTGGCTGACAGATCACTGTAGAGCCTCAGTTAAAGCTGTTCGTGAACAGATCATCTCTTCCTTCTAGTTAATTTATAGCATCAAATAAACATGAATGAACATCAGAAGGAATGTTGTTTTAACCGCGGAAAGGCGTCAGTACACTCCGTTTTTCAAAGTTCAAATCCTCCCATGTTAATCTACTAACTCTCCTGACTGCTTTGTCGGACAAAATGGCGGATGGCGAAGTATGATTGGGCAGATCGCCTGTCAATCATGCTCCCTGCGAAGGGTCAATTGCGCATGGCTACGTTATGAATGTTTCTGCCCCGCGGTCATGGTTTCTATGAATAATAATTTTGTAGCGTATTGTATGTTTTATATGTACAGCAAAAATAGCCTGTATTTGACCGACATTCCAAAATTGTCAGCAAGATGACTATCTAGCCTGGTGATGTTTGTGGTTGTCAATGAGTGGGATGCTAAATATGATTTTGGCGTCAATAAGAGTTTCCCATCAAATAGGCAAGAATAAACCTGGTGTCCTCCATGATTCCTGATCTTTCTGACAACAAAGCACTTGAATGCGACAAGCTCATAATCACTTCAGAAGTGGGAAATCTCAATAGCACGTGAAGCAGAACAGTTATTGTAAGGGTAGGTTTATCACTGAAAAATGTATCACAGCGTTATGGTACAAATGGAACACTATGGCAACAGCTTTCTTTTACCTGTATGTGACGGCATTTTTCTGTAAGAGGTTGGGTGGAACTGACCTAATGACAGTTTTTGCACCTGGGAGCAATTACAAGTCGACACCATTACAAATAAAAGTTTGCTAAGAATTTTTTTGGGACTCAGCTCACGAGCATCTCCAACGGGCAGTGTGAAGACACAAGACTCAAGCTGACCGGCGCCGAACGTCTACTCCGCTCTATCAACCCGGACAAAAGGTATGGCTCTCAACACGGGACATCCGTCTTCGCCTTCCCTGCCGTAAGCCGAGTCCTCGATACATTGGACCTTTCACCGTGCAAAGGCAGCTCAACGAAGTCACCTACAGGCTCAACTTACCACCTCACTACAGAATTTAACCTTCCTTCCATGTGTCACTCCTGAAACCTCACACTGCACCTGTTTCTTCTCCTCCCACAGATCCTGGTGATGCCGATGTACCTCCTCCTCCCAACCTTGCGAAGAGGCACCAATCTACCGGGTTTGAGCCATCCTAGACTCACGACGACGACAGTATTGAATACCTCATCGACTGGGAGGACTACGGTCCAGAGGAAAGCTCATGGGTCCCAAGTGATGACATCCTCGATCCAGCACTTCTCACCCAATTCCACACCGAGCTTCCAGATCGTCCAGCTCCCAGAGGTCGTGGTAATCCTTGTCGTCGTCGTCAGGAGCCGCCCATGGAGGAGGAGGTACTGTCACGGCTCCACCAGATCTGCACACTCCACCTACTCGTTCACTCTCCCCGGATTACTGATTCACCACACCTGTACCTCGTCACCTTCTCACTATATTACATTCACTTCCACTTCACATCCTTGTCTGATCTCGTCTTTCCATGGACACACAGACTCTACCTCAACCCTTACCTGAACTACTTACCTGCGATCCTCGTCATCCGATTCCGTTCCATGAACCTTCTGCCATCACAAGTGACTCTCTCCTGTGTTTGCCATCTAGCTCGTTCCGATCTCCATCTGTGAAGGACAGTTCTGTTATTCATCAACTAAGTTCCATTTATCTCATCTTCATTGTATTCAACTCACCATTTACATCTGCTGGCTTCCGTGCTTCTGTTCAAATAAACATCTGTTATATTTTACTCACCTGTCTGCCTCATCACTATCCATGACAGTGGCTGCCTGAAAGTGTCATTCCATCTTCCAGGTTGTGCCACTTGTTGTTCATTTTTGAGCCACAGTTATGTTGATAACAAACCAAATGATACCTCTGGGAATATGATGTTAAGCTGTGTTGCTCTGTGCAATAAATTTCCCCTTTCTATTTTGTAGATTCAAGTTTACCACATTAAAAAGACCTTTGTTTTTCTGCCATTTAAGAGTAAACCAAGTAATCCTGTAATAAGATGAAATGTAGCGAAGGTTAAGTGTTTTGTCTTGCTTTCAGGAACTTTGTTGGACACACATTGGTGAGCACATACTGTATACAGACATTCACCACAAAGCGAAAGTCTGGGAAATGTCAACAAATGCTAGACCTCTCAATAGTTACTGAAAAGGCCACTACAGCGATGTTTCCAAGCATTTTAATTGAAGGTGCCAGTGTCACACTTTCAGTGCCTTTCATTTGAAATGCAGGACCTTTGCACAACAAGAGACAACCACTTTTCTGAAAGTCAAAAATTCCATTACAAAAGTGGTTCTGGTTGAAATCCTGACCTAGCAAAAGTCTGTTGTGATGCTTGTTAAGATTTAGTTTTTTATTTTATTCATGTCGAAGAGTGTTATGAGATGAAATAATGGAGAATAATGTGCATATGTGTGTTTCAACAGAATTATGGGAAATCAGGAGGTCATGACAGCAAACAGCACCCCTCTCTCACATTTAATAGCTTGAATACTTTGGCAACATAAGATCAAATGACATTGCATGTGAAACAAGAATTTGATTTGTTTGCTTGGTTAACTGCAATGAGGATCAACTTAAAAATGTTTCAGCCAAAGCTGGTAGGATCATTTTCACATATGGGTCAAACAAACAATGGGTTGCCATGATATCTTGACATCTTTGCTTGAAGCCAAGTGTTCATGATGACATTTAACATCATTTGGCTGCATTATTCATTTTCACACCCAGTCATTGTGTCATGAATGAGCACAATGAAAAACTTTCTGAGGAAACTGGAAAACAAAAAAGGTCAGTAATATACATTAAATCATTCATTTTCAAACCGCATTTTCACATAATTTAAAGATGTTTCATTTTCTCCCTGTACTAGCCTAAATGAACTTAAATTGCCTTTAAAACACCATGGAAATTGATACTTGTGATTTCTCATACCAAAGTAATCTGTTTTACTGGATTGAACCACATTACTTACTAGCTGTTCAGGACAGAGAGTAACAGTGATTGTTCTCTTGGTCAAAATATGTGTCAGTGTCCCTGTAAAATATCTTAATAAGTGTGATTTATGTGTCTGGACAAGCCCCTCTCGACACAGCCAGACTGCCCTCATCATTAGACTTTATTTGAGCTGGATTGAGTTGACTGGAGCTGCTTTCTCCAGTTCATTTACACTCCTCATGAAGCATCACAAATCAGAGAAGACACATTCTATTCACGTTTATTTGCATAGCGGTTTTCACAATACACATCATTTCAAAGCAGCTTTACAGAAAGTGCATATTACAATTTAGAGTGTTTTGTTATCAGAGGTAACTGCCTAAGTTAAGTATTTCAGAAATGTACATATACAAAGTCACAGTTGGCAAAAAAAAATTTTTTATTTAAACAATGTAATAATTTAATGCAGAAACGATTATTTCATTTAAGTAATGAATATGTTTGTTAACAAATGATTATGACATTTAGAAAATATAGCATTGGTGCATGTTGATTCAGAGTTTGCGTCATCTGAAATCTTCGCAGGAGTTGGCACCGTCTCTTCATAGGAGTCGGGCATCTAAAGTCTTCATCTTCTTCTTCTTCTTCTTCTTCTTTCTTTATTTATAAAGCGCTATTCCAACAATAGTAAGTTGTACCAAAGTGCTGTACAAAAAATTCTAAAATATGAAAATAAAAATAAAATCAAAGAATACACAATAGAACACAAACAACATCACACTAAAATCCACATAATAAGACATAGATGCACAAGAGCTCATCCCTCTACACCTGAAGAGGACATATGAAATAGGTGAAATTTCAAAAGGCTTTTAAAAGAGCCTATAGTCGGAGCAGACCTAATATAAAGTGGTAGCGTATTCCATAACTTGGGGGCAACTACAGCAAAGGCCCTATCACCCCGTTGCTTGTATTTTGTGCGTGGTACAGACAGCACAATTCCTTTTTTTAGCAGATCTTAAAGATCTAGAGGGCTTATGGACCTCAAGAAGTTCAGTTCAGCCTTCATAATAGGCTGGATCCAAACTGGAGCTGACATACTCTCTAGTTACCTCAGGATGAGCATCCCAAGATAAAACAGAGAAGTAAATATAAATCATTAGCGTAGCTGCTGTTCATAACATCAAGCAAGAATAATCATGTGCATTAGACCCATCTCTAAAGACCCACCTATCATTAACTTCTAATGTTTATTTATTTTTTATCTCTTTTTATATATTGGTACTGTATATTGTTTTGTGTAGCGCTTTGGGTTGGAGAAAAGCGCAATATAAATAAAA
Organism: Phoxinus phoxinus; assembly: GCF_949152265.1. Taxonomy (NCBI): domain Eukaryota; kingdom Metazoa; phylum Chordata; class Actinopteri; order Cypriniformes; family Leuciscidae; genus Phoxinus; species Phoxinus phoxinus. The sequence goes on along the minus strand of NC_136878.1, from coordinate 26,093,656 downwards.
TGCATCATCATCATGTTTCTTCCAAGCTTTATAATGGGAGTGAATGGTAACTTATATTTTGAAGCCCAAAAAAGCGCATCCATCAAGAATATAAGTAATCCATTTGGCTCAAAGAGGTTAATAAAGGCCTTCTGAACTGAAGCGAAGCGATGTGGTTTTGTAAAAAAGAAGATCCATATTTATTTATGAACTATATTCACTGACTTCTGGTAACGAGCCCATACAGATTACTTTTATGATGGATGGATGCGCTTTTTTGGTCTTCAAAATCTCAGTAATGATTCACGCCCATTATAAAACTGGGAAGAGCCAGGGTACTTTTAATATAACTCTTAATATCACTCTGTTTGTGTTTGGCTGAAGAAAGTCATATACACCTAGGATGGCTTGAGAGTGAGTCAAAATAATTTTTTGGGTGAACTTACCCTTTAATATACATTTTTAATTTATGCCTAAATTCACTTGTAGCACATAATTATTCCATATAATTGTCAGGGATTGACGCTACCCCTCCTCTAAAGGGACGCCACCTGGACAGGAACATGACGACTCGCCAATAGAAAACACAAGACGGGCAGATCAAAACACAGACAAAGAGGGGAGCCAAGTCAGGGCCATCATGACAGTCCAGGAAGTCTTTAGCAGAGACCAGGGAGGGACGAGAGGGTTGAGCCAGGATGGCTCAGGCAGGGCTAAAGTCCTGGCAGAGGTCCAGGGTGGTGCCGGAGGGACGGAGCAGGGGGACTCCGGCGGATCTGGATTCCTGGCTGAGAGCCAGGGCGACTGGTCTGGATTCCTGGCTGAGAGACCCGCGCTTCAGGGGGCAAGGGCGGATCCGGCGCTTCAGGGGGCCAGGGCGGATCCGGCGCTTCAGGGGGCCAGGGCGGATCTGGCGCTTCAAGGGGCCAGGGCAGATACAAAGGCATGGAGGCTGCCATCTTGTCCAAGGTGATAGGCGCGGCTGACCTGGCATGAACAGTCTCTGGCTCTACAGGCCTAACATGAATAAGCTCAGGCTCGGCAGGCATGACGTGAAGAAGCTCAGGCTTGGCAGGTCCAATGTGAAGAGATTCAGGCTTGACAGGCAGCATGGGTTGGCAGAGCAAGGAGCTTGAGTGGTGCCGGCAGGGCAAGGAGCTTGTGCGGCGCCGGCAGGGCTAGGAGCTTGGGCGGCGCCGTCAGGGCAAGGAGCTTGGGAATGGGCTCCGGGCTGACAACAGGCTTTGGAATGGCCTTCGGGCTTTGTGGGACGCAAGAAGCCCTTCTCCACCTCCTCCGTCTCCGAAAGGGAAGCGGTGCAACAGCCTCTTCGGCCACAACAGGGAGAGTGGACTGCTCTGGAACCACCGGGCTTGGGACCACCAGAGTCAGGTCCTCCTGGACCACTGGACTTGAGTGAGCAACAGGAGCCCTCCTTCTCATGCGCTTACGAGGGAGAGGTGATGTGGGGACAACCACCTCTGGGAAAACTGCAGCATCTTTAGCCACACCTGGGGGGGGGGGGGGGTGTTGTTAAGGTTGAGCCCCTCCACGGTGATGACGAACTGGTGGGAAAACTCTTTTACTGTAGACTCACCTTGGCGAAGAGAAAAGAGCTTGCCATAGCGTTCCATCGTCTGACGAGCGGAGGGCCAAGGGCTGGGAGATGGGAAATAAGAAGATGCCCATTCTCTGCTGAATCCTCTAGTGGCTGTTTCGTTCTGTCAGGGATTGGGTAGGTGGAAGTAGCGAGGACTCAAGTGCAGAGAAATAAGGCTTTTATTAATCAAAAATTAAAACAAAAACAAACAAAAACTACCCCAGGGGGAAAACAAGACAGACTTGACTAGGACTGGACTTGGCATCAGGATCTAGGCAGGACACAAGGGGTACATTTGACGACGAAACAGCCCAGGACTGCAAACACAGGGAGAATAAATAGGGAGACCAAACAAAGGAGGTAACGAGGGAGGACAGGTGGGGCAAATTAATCAATCAGGTGACGAGGGAGGACAGGTGAGGCAAAAAAAATTAAAGGGCACCTATTATGGAATTTTGAAATTTACCTTTCATGTAGTGTGTAACATAGATCTAAGTGAACAAAAACATCCTGCAAAGTTTGAAATATGAAAGTGCACCGTATATAAAGTTATTGTCTTTCAAAAGTAAGAGTCGACTCTGAGTCATTTTTATGAATCGTTAGAAGACCGAAGCTTTTTCTCTGACTAGATGACGTCAACTTGTCAAGTTATTTGAATACGATACGCCCACTTATTGCGCTCCAAGGCCAGGGAAAACATCATGCCGACGAGACGCTGTGTTCTGAACTAGAACTACTGTCTATGGTTCTGAAGTGCGACTCAAAAGCCAACTTTTTTCATCTGCACAACTATACCACAGAAGTATAGTCCGAGCCTTGTGCTTTGTTCGCGCCATTTTGAAGACGATTGCTTTTTAAATGCAATCAAACTTGGATTCGCGAGCCGGCTGATATTGAAGGAAGGTTCAGTTCCAAGTGTATTTGCATCAGCTTCCTCCTCCGTATCACAACCTGTAAGTGTTATTAGAGCCCAAGCCTTGAAAAGGCGAAGGCCCTATTGTTTTTCTTAGGATTCTTCTTCTTCTTCTTCTTCTTCTTCTTCTTCTTCTTCTTTATTATTATTATTATTATTTTACTACCTTTTGGGCACTTTTGGGGGCCTTAACGTGCTCAAAAAACTCTTGAAACTTTGCACAAATGTCAGAACCCGCGGCCATCAGGGCCGGACTGAAGCTGGTACCCGGGCGTGGCAGGGGGGCTCGCCAGCGCCCCCTGGAATGGGATTCAAAAACATGTCCATATATCAAACACGCTTGCATGTAATAGTATGAAACTCGGTACACATATAGATCTCATCGGGCCGAACAACTTTCGTGCTCTAAGTTTCACGCCAGTCCAACAGGAAGTCGGCTATTATGGGTTGTATGAAAACGCATGCCCCTGGAATTTTATATACTCCTCCTAGAAAAATTATCCTATCGCCAACAAACTCGGTCAACATGAAGACAAGACATTGAGGATACTAAATTGCGGACGGATTTTTGATATCTCGAACGGTTTGGCCGTGGCGAGGAAACAAAATTATGGCGAGAAAAGAGAAACACGATGTGTTATAACGTCTTCATACATTAATTGACCTTGATGAAACTTCAGTAGCGTGTTTGTTGTAAGAGGCCGATCACATGGATGTAACTAATGTGAGTCAAAGTTATAGCGCCACCAACTGGCATCAGGAAGTGTGTTACTTTTGACAAAAGTGTGTGGGGGGAGGGGGGTTAGTTTTACCTACAGTCACACAACTTGGTATGTATATTGTGCACATCGAGCCGGACAACTTTCTAATTTACAGTCATTAGCTCCGACCAACAGGAAGTCAGATATTTTGGTTTGAATGTGGTTTTGTCTCTCTCTACCTCTCTCTGACAGAGTTCCCCCTGCCAGTGTGTGTGTGTGTGTGTGTGTGTGTGTGTGTGTGTGTGTGTGTGTGTGTGTGTGTGTGTGTGTGTGTGTGTGTGTGTGTGTGTGTGTGTGTGTGTGTGTGTGTGTGTGTGTGTGTGTGTGTGTGTGTGTGTTTGTGTCTGTGTGGGGAGGGGAGGGAGGGCACACACACAGACAGCACAGACAGCCCCCCCTGTCTGTGTGTGTGGGGAGGGGGGCAGAAAGACTCTATTAAAAATAGGTATATTGTGCCATCTGGTGTTTTATACTATGTATACATGTGTTTTTTCTTTTAAACAAGTGTTTTAAAGTACAGTAATTTCAATGAATATAGATACCACACTTCATAGGAATTTTCGGTGTTGTGTACTTACAATGGCTGCTGATTTCATGTGTCCGTTAAGTCCATGAGACTGTAGGGTGTCTAATTTTTCATTTTAGGTTTCAGAAGGGTGCTCACGCATACTTTGTGGTTGATATGTGCCCTCGATGCGAACTTTTGCAGAACCCACACTGATGCAAGCTCTAAAGCAGACTTCTTCTCGACAGTCAAAGCGGAGTTACGTTATTGCCCGTCGTGCACAGGAACCCTAAAGGCACCGGGGTGGCGGTGCAAGCAGCGATGGAGGGCCCAAGCCGGTGGCACCGCCACCTTGGTGCCTTTAGTGCAACTAAAGGCACCGGGGTGGCGGTGCCACCGGCTTGGGCCCGTAATCGCTGCTTGCAGCTATATTTTTGTTTGTTGTGTAAGCACCGGCTTCTAGGTCTTCAATGACTATTGTATTGAGATATGTGAAGTGTTTGTCGTTGTTTTCGGAGTTGTCTTAAAGAATAGAGTAATACCTCGTCGTAGTAACGTAACTGCATTTTTTTTTTTTTTTTTTAAACGTTATGTTTATGCATCGGGCTAACGCAAACAAAGACTGATTGTGCTTTTACAATATGAAATCTGGGGTATGCTCGCTAACATAACATTAAATTCTTTATCTTATTTTTAGTTTTTTATTACAAACTACAAAGCAGTGGACTATAATCATTATTATAACACAATTTAATTGATAAAAGCATCATTGTACTCCGTGTTAAACAATAAGTATTATCTCTGTAAACACTGCTGGGTCATCTGACCAATCAACGCAGATTAGCGTTGCGCAAAGGAGGGGTTTGGAAAAATGAGTCGTTGAACGAATCATTTGGGAGTCGGTGAGCAAATCAGGTAAAAATAAATGCATATTATACTACAACAAAAGTGTTTTTTGTCATTGCATGCATGTAAAACTGTTGTTGGGGACTCCCTAAACAACATTAGGAACATTTTAAATGTCATAATAGGTGCCCTTTAATAATCAGATAACAAGATGGGAGGGGCTAGACAATCGACAGGAGAAAACATGGCACAAGGAAACATACATGACAAGCCATGTGCTCACACCAAGCATGACAAAAACACAAGCACATGGCCAGTAAAACAAATCACCAGCCATGTGCTCACACTTAACGAGAAATGAACACGCAGCCAATGAGAACACTCATAAGCCACATGTTCACACAAAACAACATGATAGCATTCAGTGTAAACACAGGCTGAGTGCTACACAGCACAAGACAAAACAAGACAAGACATGAAAGCACATGAAACAAGGCGCACAGACAAGACAAAACATGAGTGTCAGGGCTCTGTCACAAAACCAAGAAATAGACTAGACAGAAGTGACAGAACCCTGACAATAATGTTCAACCCAATTTCCAGAAGTTGGAATATTTTGTAAAATGTAATCAAATCAAGAATCTGTGATTCATTCTCTTTACCTTTATTTAACTGACAAAAGTACAAAGAAAAGATTTCCAATGTTTTCACTGACCAACTTAATTGCATTTTGTAAACAAACTTTGATTTTGATGGCTCCAACACACTCCAAACTAATTTTGATTTTGATGGCTCCAACACACTCCAACCAAGTTAGGACACAGGCATGTGTACCACTGTCACATCATCTTTCCTTTTAATTACACTTTTTAATCATTTAGGAATTGAGGATACAGTTTTTCAAGTGGAATTTTTTCCCAATCTCGTCTGATACAAGACAGCTGCTCAACAGTTCATGGTCTTCGTTGTCTGATTCTCCTGATGGACCATACATGTTCAATAAGAGACAGATCTGAACTGCTGCCAGGACAGTGAAGCACATCCTTTCTACTGTAGAGTATCTAAGAAACCCCTCTTTTGTAGCACTTGCAGAATGAAGCCTGGCATTGTATTGCTTCCCAGGAAAGATGTCATCTTGGTGGCAGTATATGTCTCAATATTCGGTTCCACATCAATAGTACTTTTACACATGCAAGTCATCCATGATGTTTTTGTCTCAGAATTAACAAATCATAGATTTTTGATTTTATTGCATTTCACAAAATGTCCCAACTTGTACTTGGGGGTTATACTTCACAAATAAGAAAAACTTTATGTAACTGTGAATTTGTAAGTTACAAATGAGATTGGTTCAGTCTCACTGCATGACTAATTCAGATGTTATGGACGCATATAGTTTGAATAATTTAAAGTGCATGCTCAGACTGCTTGAGACAACAGCTAACACATCTGACTTTGTGTTAAAGTTACAAACAACACTTGGCGCCCATCAACCCTGATTCTGTAGAAAAAAAATAATGTGACTGAATTGTTTTAGCTCAGCATGACATGCAGAATAAGAGAGGGAGATGCACCTGTTCTGATTGGATCCGCTGCTCTTTTTAGCTTGTGCTATATTTGAGTTCAACCAAATGTCTTATGCCACATTAAGTGGGAAATTCGTCCCTTTAACACATAACATACACAGCTAAAGATCCACTGCAACAGGAACTGAATGGACTATATACACTTTAAACATGATGTTGACTTCTGGTGTGAGGGATTCTGATTCTCAGACATTTTGTCAGAAAATGTATAAAAGTCCACTTTATTATGTATGACTGAGCCTTAAAATACTATGATGTCCATGAGAGATCCAGCTGAATGAATGACACTAGTTAGTTAATGATATAGCCTACCGTGTGCTTTTTAAAGCAGATAAAAAAATATAATTTTTTTTTTTATAAAATCTATATTTTAAACCTTTTATGGATGGAGGGGGACAGGGATTGAACTGAGCAATATAATAATAATAATTTGTTACATTTACATAGCGCTTTTTTGGGTACTCAAAGCACTTTTACTTATGAGGGGAGGGGGGGGGGGGTCTCCTCAACCACCACCAATATAAAAATTTACAATTTAAACAAAAACTCTTTATGAGTTGTTTTTGTCGGGAAATAGGCCTAAATGTATTGCAGATTTGTAAACTTTCAAAAATTACTTCAGCATCAGCGACAGGTTGAATTAAGGTCCTGAGAATAATGAGTAATGTAACTTGGTGCATAGCACACCAGAGGTGCAAGTGTCATCAAAATATGTGAACACATACGTAGCAACATTTCACGTTCACACTCATTCCCTGATGTGCATGGAATGCAAATATTCAAAGACAGGTACCCGGGAGACGGCGTGAGCAATGTTTTAAAGAGTTGAGTTTCATGTTTTGAAAATATTTAATGCATACAGAGTGCATTCTTCAATCTGGCCCCTGACAGCGCTGGATGTTTGGCCTTGTTGTAGAGCAGACACCCCCTGTTGTTTCGTTCCTCTTCCTCTCAGAGCAATCTACAGTATGGGGTAACACATTTGGCAAAATTCCTGTTTCCTTTTAAAAGAGGCCATGGCAGTGAACACATATGCATGTAAAAACCAACTCTCAGGGACAGGTTAATATGACCCACAGTCCTCATAGGGATTAGAAGAGGCACTGTGCCCTCAAGTCTGGAAGTCAAGTAGTCCACAGTCCAGCATTCAATTATGGCTCATACGGGCAGGCATTTAATTTAAGTAACTAAACCCAAGATACGGACACCTAGTAAGCGTAAGAGATGTTTTTAAAGCAGCTGAACGAGACTATAAAATTCAATCATAATAGACGTGTAAAACACATGGTGATTTTTATACAAAGCAAACAAAATTGTTTCCCTTCAGCATTTGTATCTGTCAACTATGTGCAAATCAGTAACCAAATAGGCCCCAACCAGGAGTAAAGAGAAATATAAGTCCACTTGAGTCCAAATAAAATAAAGAATGTGACATCGTAAAAGTAATGATTTTCGGAACAAAATAATAACACAACCCAAGTCCATTACTTCAAATTGTGCTGCAGACATTCCACTAAACTTCCTTTCACCTCCGAAGAGCAGACACAGCCTCCTTTCCCCTGGAGGACACATTAAAAATCCCTCCAAGTCGTTAGGGGTTTGTTGAAATCCAAAATATTCCATTTATTAAAGCTTTTAAAAGAGATGGAAATGTGAAGTGTAGAATAATGTTATAAATGGGGCTTGTGACTTAATTAAGTGTAGTGAGGCTTGCCTCTGGGCAGTGAATGACTTAATGGCCCGGCATGAGAGTGTGACTGACTGCCTACATTTCTTCCTACTGCTTACTGAATTAGTCAGCAATTAGTATTAGTGGATTAGGCAATCTCACATGAAGACGGTCCAAGCTAACAAGGAACATTTCCAGAGTGTTCTTTCAAAGTTATGTTCTATATAGATAGATTATGGTCACACTTTAGATTAGGGTCCAATTCTCAGTATTAACTACAATGGCTTTTGCCTCAACCTCCTAATTACTGCTTATTAATAGTTATTAAGGTAGTTATTAAGTTTAGGTATTGGGTAGGAGTAATATGCATGCTAATAAGCAACAATATTTAATAGTGGACCCTAAACTGAAGTGTTATCTTTGAACATACAATTGTTAGTTGGGGTGTTGTTTAGCTTGTTTTCACTCCTTCAATGCAAACTGTTGCTTGATTTCATTCAGTTCATTGTACAGCTTTTGGAGCAGTAATGCAACAATATGTACATGTAGCCTTAATCCATGTTTCTAATGATACTTTAGAGAATAAACCCATCCAAAAGCAAGGATTCAGAGTTACGGTTTCCCAGTATAATGAGGAGACCGGTCCAAGCAGGGCTTGTCCTGGAATTCCTGTGGTCTGAGCAGCAGATAGGCTAGAGTAAAGAGACGAGCAGATCTCTGTTTAAACATCCTCTAAATGGTATGCTCTGATGTCCCACGGTCGAAGAGAAACACTATATGTTGACACTGCGTGTGCGGTATGCTTTTACGTCAAGAGATTCTCTGGTTCTTTTTTTTGCCTCTTCTGCAAATCTTTGTTTATTTGAATGGTGTATTACTGCTTCCCATTGTCTGGTCCTGTCTACATTCTGTCCGTGCTAGAAAAGAGACAGTGGTCAGACGGAGTGTTGTGAGGTCTGAAAAAAAAAATCTGATGTAATTTACTCAATTGTATTTACATTATCAATAAAAACCCCAGAGGTTTTTTTTTCTAAGGTAGCTCCAGTATGAATAGCCACAAATGCGTTTTTTGTTTTTCATCATTTGACTGCTGCATTTGTCATCACCTGTTCAGAGAAATGTCTGATATGGGCCACAGAAAATTTGATCTAGGCCACATTCAGCTACCCTCAAAAGCGGGTTTCTCATCAATGAGCATGGAATTGGTTGGACATTATGGAAAATGCCAAGGAACCATTTCTGTTGAGAAAAACACAAACTATAGTCAAATTTAGTTTGACTCAATATTAACCTCTTGTATACAAAAGCAATATCACACTTCCGCCTCAGGGCTACAGTCGAATCACAGTCATACTGATTCTGTCAGGTTTCTGTCTGTCACTTCTGTCTAGTCTATTTCTTGGTTTTGTAACAGAGCCCTGATACTCCTGTTTTGTCTTGTCTGTGTGCCTTGTTTTATGTGTCTTCGTGTCATTTTTTTGTCTAAGTCAAGTCAAGTCAAGTCATCCCCCTCGGGGTAGTTTTTATTGTCTGTTTTGTTTTATTTTATTATCTTTAAAAGCCCATCAACTCTGCACCTGAGTCCTCGATACTTTCATCACACCCATACCTGAAAGATTCAGTACTACAGCATGATTGTTTGTGTGATATTGCTAAAGAAAATCAGATTAAGCATGACACACACACACACATATATATATATATATATATATATATATATATATATATATATATATATATATATATATATATATATATATTTATTTTCCCCCTCACATAGTCTGCTACGTAATGAAACAATACAGCTGGGGGGCACCTAGTGTAATAAGGAATTTTTAGCGTCCTTAGAGTCTTTGGGGGGGAAACAGGATATGAACAGGTCAAGTGGAAAACCCTTATCCCTGAAGTGATTTAACATAACCCAGTGCAAACACGGGAAGCACAATCATGAATATTTAATGACTGCACTATTCCAAAAACTTTTTCCTCCATTAATCACAGTGATTTTTTCTCCAGTGCTACCAGTTTTTCAGTTGATTGTATTTTCCACTATTAATGCAAACTAACTGAGTTATGAGTGATTTCTTTATCTAAAGTCCCTACAGTTTGTTTATTAATAACACAATCTGCATTGATCCTCGATAAGAAATTCCACTGTGGATACACCCAGGCAAAAAACAAGATGATTTGTACAGAGACCGTGTTGTGTACACTAGATAAATGAGACATGACTCCTTATATTTCCCTCCTTTGGCAAGACATTTCTCCGCCTGTGAGCACATTTGGACCGCTGCGTCAAAATTACAACCATGACTATCTTAATTGTGTCCTTGGGGAATCACAGGAATTAAACTATGGCTCAAGTTATGGCATTGCATAATGCTTCGCCACACAGCCATTTGCTGCAGCACACAGAGGGAGCATATTGGCGCCCAGGCGAAATCAGTCCTCCCTGCGATGTAACATTCTGTCCTGCTGTGTAGCATGCAGGTGAGGGAAATCTAGCTAATGTAAGGCATAATGTACTGTTTATTATACAAAACAATTACCAAATAAATAAATATGTGGGCATGAAACAGCATAATGAGTTGAAATTACTTTTTACTTGTACCTGTGTTTTATCTTACAGAAAAAAATAGCCCATGACAATGTAATGTAAAAACAATCGGCCACGTAACAAGACAAAGTCTTCTAAGGTCATTTTCACAACAATTGGTAACTGAGATGGTGTCAGTTGCGTTTATATGAGACAAAGTCCCTTAAGGCAAGTCATTTCACTCGGCCATCTTTGAAATGCCTCTCAGGCAGAGGTGTCAAATGTATTCACATTCATTACTCAGGTAGAAGTATAGATACTAGGGTTTAAAAAGACTTCTGTAGAAGTTGAAGTATCAACTCAAGCTTTTTACTCAAGTAAAAGTGTAAAAGTACTGGTTTCAAAACTTCTTAAAGTATAAAAGTAAAAGTAATATAAGGAAAAAAATGCCATTAAGGACAAAAGCTTAGGCCATGCTTTAATGCACTTCCCAGCCTCCTAAATAAAATAAAAAATGTTTAAAGGCCAGAATGACTATAATGTTATATTGAAGTTAATGTTGAAAAATTTGGGATGCACTATCTGTTTCAGCCGCATATATGCCCACTGAAAATCAACGCATTTTAGTACAATGCAAATACATTAAAGAACCATATGTGTACTACTGAGCATTAACGTCTTTCATGAAGCAGAAGGTATGATGACTAGTTGCCTATAAGTATTGTTATGGTGCAAAAAGTCTAACTTCAGAGGCATGTTATCAATAACCTTTATTGGAACACCAACACTGGCTATGTCCTTGCTGGAGTGTGACGTGATTTGTGTCAGGTGCGATGGATTGCGTACAACGGTCGATGGGAACACAATTAGACAGATAAAAGTCTAATTAAGGAAAAAGTTTGACTTGTTTGAAGAGATTTCACAACAAAAAAAAAAGAATTAGATTTCAATAGTTAAACAAAAAAACAAAACAAATTGTGGTAACAGTTTACAGTAAATTTGAAGATGACAATCAAATGTCACCAAAACTCAAGTTTAACCAGTGGATCAATGCCAAATCCACAAAATTGTAACTCAATTCACACTGAAATACAGTGGAATGCACTGCACTAGATAAGATTTAAATCGATCCAAAATATGGTACAACTAATTGGAACGCGTCAACACAGACTGGAATACGGCAGTGGCTGAGGTACAAGAGAAATAAAAGCACATTAACAAAGCCACAACCCGTGTTCACATATTAACAATGCAGTACCAGAAATATACATTTAATCATACAGTTATACTGTATAAATCACAGAACATAGCTTAAAATCATTAACAGATTTATCAAATAAACATGGCACATTGAAGCATTTTACACCATAAATCATGAAACTTACATACCCAGTCCTTTATCAATCACCACGAGGTTCACTCGTCACACATACGATCCAAATACATCTACAAGAAATGTACACATCAAATGTTCTTTTAAACTCCACTTCACAACATACTTGTGTATATTAAAGATATTGGAGTAATATTTACCAAGAAAGACAATATTATAAACCAGTAAATCAGATCGATGCAGGCACAACATGGAGCTCTTCTGTATACTGACAATGGCTTCTCTGGACCATAGACTGTAAAAAAATATGGACGTAGTGTCCGTGACGTCACCCGTAGGTTTCTGAAGAGCATTTTTGAAGCCTAAAGTGGGCGGAGCCGGCCATCGCCATCTTGGCCTCGCGTCACCGCTCATCACTCCCGGATAACACAATATGGGCAAAGAGGCGGAGCTGAGGAGCCTGGCTATCTGATACCACACCCACCTAGCGCGACGTTATGGAGTTAGCTCAGGCTTGGGAGCTAATGCTATATGCTACTCACAGTACCAAGTCTGTGACTCCACAGGGCCTCGCGCTAAAGTGACAGTTGATGATTAAAATCAGAATGCCAATTAAAAGGTCCTGTTTTTGCCCTTCAAAATATTATAATAGTTAAAAGACATAGCTACAAGTGAGACTGTGTATCGTGATTCTGTACAGCTATTCTGCTAGTTGAAAATGTATAATGCAGTAACTTTACTCTGAGAGTGTGTATGACCGCGATTATGTGCATACATGTCAGTCACTCTTTTTTACAGTCTATGGTCCGTCAGCGCGGCATCGCTCGTCAAGTTCGTAGAGAGCTTTATTATTCAGTCCATTTTAAATTCTGATTTGGCCGCATCTCAAATGGCTCAAACTATAGATATATTACCTATGAAGTTCAAGTAAATGCGCTAGAAATCCACGCTCATTCATGGATGTGCATTTATTGCATGGACGGAGAAAGCACCGACACCTGCAGGATTTCATCTGACGGTACATAAACATATAATCTGTTCCAGAGCAACGGTACCGCAGAACGAGTGTAGCCTTTATATCTATAGACGTTTTTAAATCTGAAAACTCCAAAAAGCAACGAAATTGTCAGACATCCATTAGTGCATGTTCACAGAGGAAAACAACTGGAATACAGCGCTGGTTGTTCTCTCGAACGATACTCGACGACAACGACGAAATCCAAAGGCGTGGGCGAGGTAATGGGTGTATTAAATTATATGAATTAATCCCGAAAAAAAGCACAAACATGGCAGAGATGGCAAGTTCAGCAGCTGGAATTTGCTGAGGTGAAGTGGCGGTTTAATTCACTTCCGTGTTGGTTTCAAGAGAGAGACAGGGAGGTTGCTGCTTGCTCTGGATGCGCGCACGCATCCAAAACCCGTGAATAGTATCGCAAGAAGAAAGAGATTTCATAAAGGGGCCACAAACATCTTTTAACACAAAATAGAAACAATGTATATTTATACTACTTGGCCACATGTTTATACTTCTCATCCAACCAAGATCAAATTCACTAAATCCGTATGGAGTGGTTTATCTGGACAGTTTTTAATTTTTTTTTATTCTGAACGATGACAAGCCGGAATGAAACCAAGCCAAAATGAAATAGGAGTAACGAGGTTATTTTTAACGAATAAAGAATGCTGAGTAACGAATCAGCATGTTCAGTCAGCAAAAACAAGTTATGTCAGATGCCAACAGACCCGACAAAACACGACAAAGTATCTGTTGCCATCTGTCGGTGCGGTGTAAATTGGCCTCTAAGTGCTCAGAACACTGACTGTTTCTATAACAACCGGAGCTACAGCTGCAGTGACTTGATAACTTTGGCAATCAGCAATTGGCTCTTTTATTTAGAAGGCAAGACTTTTTGGCCGTATTGCATATTGCTCTTACTCCCATTGATTGTAAAATGAGTGCACCGTCATCATATCTAAAGTATTTGTATGAAATAAGAGAAAGCTTATCTGCGGAATGATATGAGAGACGTGTCACGGTCAGTGCCTGTAATGAAGCGCATGATGAAGGAGATACTCAAATAGGTCTTTTAATAACACGGTCTGGTTATTATAAACCAGATAATAACACGGATGAAACGTAACCACGAACACACTGACATCAAACAGGCAGGGAACGGAGGAGAACTGAACTAATAAACAAACTAGAAAGCTAACCAAAAACACAGACATGAACAGAACAGGAAAAACAGAGCAAAAACAAACTCAAAATGTGAGATTAAACGCCCCTCCCGTAAGGTGCATCCTAGCGCCAAGTCCACAGGGGTGGGAGGGTAGGCGCCTTGAAGAGTGGCTGATGGTGGCTTAGGTAGGAGAGGAAGCCTCCAAGGAGGTGTCGGCAGTTCGGGGATCCTGGGAGGGACCAGCTTCACTGGGAGCCAGGGAGCTGCAACAGACTCAGACGGGGTTTCAGACTCTGCAACGGACTCTGGGGTTTCAGACTCTGCAACGGACTCTGGGGTTTCAGACTCTGCAACGGACTCTGGGGTTTCAGACTCTGCAACGGACTCTGGGGTTTCAGACTCTGGAACGGACTCTGGGGTTTCAGACTCTGGAACGGACTCTGGGGTTTCAGACTCTGGAACGGACTCTGGGGTTTCAGACTCTGGAACGGACTCTGGGGTTTCAGACTCTGCAACGGACTCTGGGGTTTCAGACTCTGCAACGGACTCTGGGGTTTCAGACTCTGCAACGGACTCTGGGGTTTCAGACTCTGCAACGGACTCTGGGGTTTCAGACTCTGCAACGGACTCTGGGGTTTCAGACTCTGCAACGGACTCTGGGGTTTCAGACTCTGCAACGGACTCTGGGGTTTCAGACTCTGCAACGGACGCTGGGGTTTCAGACTCTGCAACGGACGCTGGGGTTTCAGACTCTGCAACGGACGCTGGGGTTTCAGACTCTGCAACGGACGCTGGGGTTTCAGACTCTGCAACGGACGCTGGGGTTTCAGACTCTGCAACGGACGCTGGGGTTTCAGACTCTGCAACGGACGCTGGGGTTTCAGACTCTGCAACGGACGCTGGGGTTTCAGACTCTGCAACGGACGCTGGGGTTTCAGACTCTGCAACGGACGCTGGGGTTTCAGACTCTGCAACGGACGCTGGGGTTTCAGACTCTGGAACGGACGCTGGGGTTTCAGACTCTGGAACGGACGCTGGGGTTTCAGACTCTGGAACGGACGCTGGGGTTTCAGACTCTGGAACGGACGCTGGGGATTCAGACTCTGCAACGGACGCTGGGGTTTCAGACTCTGCAACGGACGCTGGGGTTTCAGACTCTGCAACGGACGCTGGGGTTTCAGACTCTGCAACGGGCGCTGGGGTTTCAGACTCTGCAACGGACGCTGGGGTTTCAGACTCTGCAACGGACGCTGGGGTTTCAGACTCTGCAACGGACGCTGGGGTTTCAGACTCTGCAACGGACGCTGGGGTTTCAGACTCTGCAACGGACGCTGGGGTTTCAGACTCTGCAACGGACGCTGGGGTTTCAGACTCTGCAACGGACGCTGGGGTTTCAGACTCTGCAACGGACGCTGGGGTTTCAGACTCTGCAACGGACGCTGGGGTTTCAGACTCTGGAACGGACGCTGGGGTTTCAGACTCTGGAACGGACGCTGGGGTTTCAGACTCTGGAACGGACGCTGGGGTTTCAGACTCTGGAACGGACGCTGGGGTTTCAGACTCTGGAACGGACGCTGGGGTTTCAGACTCTGCAACGGACGCTGGGGTTTCAGACTCTGCAACGGACGCTGGGGTTTCAGACTCTGGAACGGACTCTGGGGTTTCAGACTCTGGAACGGACTCTGGGGTTTCAGACTCTGGAACGGACTCTGGGGTTTCAGACTCTGGAACGGACTCTGGGGTTTCAGACTCTGGAACGGACTCTGGGGTTTCAGACTCTGGAACGGACTCTGGGGTTTCAGACTCTGGAACGGACTCTGGGGTTTCAGACTCTGGAACGGACTCTGGGGTTTCAGACTCTGGAACGGACTCTGGGGTTTCAGACTCTGGAACGGACTCTGGGGTTTCAGACTCTGGAACGGACTCTGGGGTTTCAGACTCTGGAACGGACTCTGGGGTTTCAGACTCTGGAACGGACTCTGGGGTTTCAGACTCTGGAACGGACTCTGGGGTTTCAGACTCTGGAACGGACTCTGGGGTTTCAGACTCTGGAACGGACTCTGGGGTTTCAGACTCTGGAACGGACTCTGGGGTTTCAGACTCTGGAACGGACTCTGGGGTTTTAGACTCTGGAACGGACTCTGGGGTTTCAGACTCTGGAACGGACTCTGGGGTTTCAGACTCTGGAACGGACTCTGGGGTTTCAGACTCTGGAACGGACTCAGAAATTCCACTCACAGGAACAGACTCTGGAATTTCAGTCTTTAGAAAGGACTCAGGAATTGCACTCATTGGAACGGACTTGGGAATTTTACTTTAAAGAATGGACCCACTGGATATCACTCACTGGAATGGACTCTTTGATATCACACACTGGAATAGACTAAAGAGCGGACTCTGGAGTGGCCTCATGGGTTGGAGCAGGAACTTGGAATGGAGCTGGATCTGAGAATGGAGCAGGATTTTGGAATGAACATACAGAGGCGAATGTATTCCCTCCATGAGTAGTTTCTCATATCTTGTAAGTCCAATGATAAGTCACCCTCTGCATCAACCCAATATATAGTCTTCAGGCTGGTATCAAACAGATTTGAGAATTCAGTCAACTCACAGAAGTTGAAGGAGTATTCCCTGAGAGGAAGTCCTCGGTGGTAAAGATCAATGAAGGCTGCTGCTAAATCCATCTGTACTAGGACTTGCATTCTGACACGGTCGGTGGCTGTAATGAAGCACAGGGCAAATGAGATACTCAAATAGGTCTTTTAATCCAAGAAACAAAACAAAATTACTTTTTGTCTTGTCATGTGATTCCCTGTTTGTCATGTGATCCTGCCATGTGTCTTGTCATTTGTTAATCGTCTGATTATTGTTCACAGGTGTTCCTTGTCTTGTAATTAGTCTGTGTATTTAAGCCCTCATGTTTGCCCTGTGTCATTGTTTAGTATTCAATGTTTCATGTCGTTGTCCAGGTTTGAGTTCTGAGTTGCTTTGCCATTGTTTTTGATTACGTTTTTTTAAGTAAAGTTGCATTTGGGTTCTCAACCAGCTTGCCTCCAGTGAATTCGTAACACTAACCTAGAAACACAGACATAAACAGAACAGGAAAAACAGACCAAAAACAAACTTAAAAGTAGTGGCATTTTTTTTTTACAATGCATATCTGTCCACTGGCACAGAATGAGCCGAGTAGAGCGGATGTTTTCCATTTATTCTTATACAAGCATAAGGGTATTGTGGGATTGACAGTACGTGTACAATACACTGCCACAGCTCTGCTCAGTGTCTTTCAAAATGCTACAACGCCTCCTCTTTTGGGGTCTGTACTAGCGAGTGTGTTTAATGTATGGTTTTTTTTTCAGCATGTGGCCAATATAATTATCATATATATAAACACAACTACAGTTGGAAAATCTAAGCTTTGTATCTGAATTCCCAAAATAAACATAACTTTTGTAGTCTATTCACAATATTCCTATTCACAAACTGTATTATTTAGCATGTATATAACAACCGCAAATATCTCCTTGTTTGCATAAACTTTTGGACGCACTCAGTTTCGCTCGCTCCATTTCAGTGTAAGCGCACCATAAAGTTAAAGTTGGATGAAACTGAGTTGCGAAACCTACTCCTGACTAGCTAATGTTGTGGTCCTCGGTCCAATCCACTTTCAATAGCGTTTTTCAGAAATTGCTTACTGCAGCTTTAAAGATTAAGAGGGCACATGAATTTAAAAAAGAATAATGATGTGCACGAATAAATCATTTAGAACAATAAAAAAAAAAGAATTGACCATTTTGATTTCATGCTGACTTTACTTTATGCAAATACCAGGCCAAATAAGCGAGGCAGCAGCCAATCTAAGACCTAAGATGCAGGCAGTGACATCATTGGCGTTTGAAAATCTGCACAATGTGCTGGAGTTTCTGCTGAATTTAGTGCATTCAGATTTAAAAAGCAATTTGGATGCTTGCACTGACTGGCTGGGTTAACAAAAGTGTATAGAAATTTTATTTTAGACATTTGGAAATAAAGTGTGTACCATTCCGACTATAATTGTTTATATACATGATGATTATGCTGGCTGTGTACTGAAAACGACCATAGTTTAAACACAATTGCTACAGACACATCGTAAAGCAGAGGCAGTTCTCCCACTGCTGTGGACATGCACCGCGTTGTTGCCATGGATTGACCAATCAGAATCAAGTATTCCAGAGAGCTGTGAAATAATGGCTGACACATTCCAATACCCTTAGGCACATTTAAACACTACTGACTACCCAAACAACTTGTCTGAGGGTGAAACTTAATCCTGGCAAACAACCTTTATTCTGAACAAAAAGTGTTGGTCAAGGACAGGCAGATTTACGAGGCGGTGTGGACAGTCAGGTCGAGGGCACCTCCAGCTAACCTAAAGGACGTTCTGCTCAGCGGGTTCCAGCAGTTAGCGAGAGGGGCTGTATAAGCCCCAGCTGAGAGGATAGAAGTTATCAACGAGCCCACTACATTCCTCACTGTTCTCCAGCCAACATGAGCAGCCATGTCTACATCTAAGCTCTTTGCTAAGAATGAAACTTCCAATACGAAATATGAAATACACTTCCACTCCAGTCAGAGCCTGAGCAACTGCCAACAGAACTTTGATCAGGACACAATAAAAGACACTTGAGTCAGGTTTTTGAATTTTACAGTACTAAAAGCTTATTTTTCTTTAACTGCAGATGCTTTTTATTTCTTTGATGGAATTTGCCATTCAAAAGTCTGAGTATTAACAGATCTGTAAGTATTTTCAGATGAATAATCTATAAATATTTACTAAGAGATGAATTTGGTGTCCCAAAAGTCAGATATTAATTTATTGAACTAAGAGAGCATTTACAAGTAGAGTTCTAAGTGTATAATAATGTTTATTTTATTTGAATCCATAAAGCTGAAGATGAAAGCGCAATCAAACGGATTCTTCAAGCTGGAACGTCTAGATGTCTGTTTTATCATTAGTCAGCAAAGCAGTATTTCATCTCATCCTCGGTTGATTCCTTGACCACCTTTGGGGTTATACTCATTAATCATGACAAAGGGCCTGTTTTGATCTATCTTCGCTTCTGTGGCAGCTTCACCACAACTGACCTCACATGTAAGCAGTACGTATCCATGCCAAAGAAAACTGCAGCCATTATTAAAATGACACGCTCTGGACATTCCATGAATCCAGCCAGAATACCAACAGACTCTCTGCTTTTTAATTGTATGATTAGTGCTATACACAGAATGACAGTACATTTGGCAGAAATGCACAAGAACACTTCAGCCAGGGTGAAGTCTAAGTGGACTTGTTTTTCATCTGACGCGCTCGTGGTGAATGATTTTATCCTTGCCAGAGGGTCAAGAGGAGGGATTCTGGCCTATAAACTTCCTAATATAATTTGTCCATTGTAAAGATAATTCAACTGTAGACAAATTGGCAAATTCACAGCCAGAGCGGGTTCCAGCCAATACCATCCCTGTCACGGACAGGAAACTCAAGGCGCCCCGTAATCAATATGCATTTCACATCTCAATGGAAGAACAAATTCCTTCCATGAAACAGTATCCGTTATATTAGCCACCATGGAGTAAAACAACAGAGGCTGAGACATCCATCAAAACTGGGCTGAAAGGGTTTCCTCATGCGTTATTCTCTTCTGTAAAATCCACGCC
The DNA here is from genome assembly GCF_949152265.1 of Phoxinus phoxinus. Classification (NCBI taxonomy): domain Eukaryota; kingdom Metazoa; phylum Chordata; class Actinopteri; order Cypriniformes; family Leuciscidae; genus Phoxinus; species Phoxinus phoxinus. Next base: position 26,074,051 of record NC_136878.1, on the reverse strand, counting down.
GGTTTGATATTAGCCCAAAGATGAGCTACACGCCCCAGCATATTCCCATGTCCAGATGTAAACATAACCTGAAACTCAAGCGCTGAAATATGCGATGCAATACTCAATGACACATGAACCAGTCCAAGAACCACAGACACCAATGTTCAATCGGCAGGCTCAAAGCAGACCCTTCAAATGGAAGCAGATGTTGGACTTGTGAGGCATCAGTGACCTAAAGTGCTCCACTGGTAAACTAGTGCAACACACCCGCTTGGCTTCTCTTTGCAGGATGTTCTTCATATTCCTTCATCCATCATAAAACCATCAAAGTGATGTACAAGAAATCAAAGAAAATTCAGGTTGCATGGGCGATTAAAACCGCTTCCAGCTATCAGGGACATTCCACCGATTCCTGTTTAGTGGACAGATGGCAGATATCTTGCGCTGTGTTTGTGCTTTCATTAAAATGATTGCAGACCAAAGCACAACTTGTAACACGTCCTAATTGAACAACTGAATGTGACTTCTCGTGACATCCACATCGCTCAGTTTAATGTGTTCATGTGAAATATCTATCACACACTGATGGAAAAGGAAATTCTCATGCATTAACAGTGTTTGATGCACTGCCAAGAGTTGTGAAACAAATTCCTTTCCTATCAACAACTAACATATGATGGAAAGAAATTCGCATCACCAAGTCACAAACACACTGACTGACTGTTATTAGAATTGTTATATTGATAGTTATGAAGTAGAACTATTCACCTGTCAGTCGTTTTAAAGAAACCTTGGTTTCATTGTTCAAAACGTTGACAGGTTGAGTATGGTTTATTGTGTCTAAAAACTAGCAGGAGGAATTTTCATTTCAATAGAGCATTGGTGCCACCTAGTGATGCGTTTTTATTTTGGGACTTTTTTATTTTGTATGATATTAGACATTTTCAAATTGACGTATATGAATGTGCATGGTCCATTTTAATCTAAGGCACTTTACTGTATTAAACTCAGAACATTTTAGCAATGTGGCAATTAACTGATGTTTGGATTATCAAAACATGGACACGATGCCAAACTCAGACTGATATAGTGTGTCCACCAATAAAATGTTTTGATTTCTTTTTATCGTGGGAATTTTGCACACAAACATTAGTTTTACTCTCATTATTGACTGTGCGCAAAGATGGGTTTAGCTTGACATTTCATAGTTTAGCATTGTGCCAGCATTTGGTCAAAGAAATAAAAGGTAAAAGAGTGAAATGTAGGTTCAATCTGAATCAAAACATGAAATGATTACCTCTCAGGAACTAAAATCAACCTCCATCTCCATAGTAACCACCACCTGAAGTGCAACCAGTGAAACAGAAAAAGCTTGATATTCAAACCTTAAGATGCATTTGAAACTTATGAAGCAGTGTGTGTGTATATATATAAATGATATATATATATATATATATATAATAGGGGTGTAACAATACCCTCATATCACGATTCGAAACATATCAAGATACTGAACTCACGATACGATATTATTGCGATACTCCAAGACATAAAGTACAAGCCTGTTAACAAAAAATGTACTGTAGATTGATAACCCAATGCACACTGCACCGGACGATGGTGACACCAGAATAAAAATATACATGATTTGGCATTGGCAGGACCGACAAATGCCAGGACCCCTCCCCCGCATTATTATACATTATATTTAACATTATATAAAGTAGTATGATGTAGTACTGACACTAAAATTCTGTAAACTTAAATTTTTTCCTCAGAAATTTTATTTTGGGTAAACTATATGCAATACATATTGTCACAATCCACGATACTTATTGTTGCAGTTTAGTATTGCGATATATTGTTACACCCCTAAAATATATTTGTATATGTGCTGTGTATATATATATGTGTGTGTGTGTGTGTGTGTGTCTGAAATAGGAATTTTGCTCAGTCAACCAGTTCTGAAAATATATATATATATACAAATAAATAAATTTTGTAATTGTTTACTCACATTGGACCTCTGAATCTTAAAAAAAATTATGCTCAAACTGTGGTTTCCTCTTACAGAAACCGTCTGAATAATGCTTCCTTTGCACGCAACACCATAAACCATATTGTCTCAAATACATGCTGGCAATACAGTGGCTACCATGATTTAAGATTGATTTAATTTAGACAGCAAATGCAATTGATGCAAGATGGCTCTTCTGGATAGTCAAGTGAAAGGGCTGTTTTTATTCTGGAGTCTGGTCTATATTTGAGTGGGTGAACGGGCCATTATAATTCCTGCTCCCACGCGAGGGTGAGCAAATTACACACAAGCACTCAGGACTGGACACAACAAGTATCATAAAGTGCCAAACGCCTTCATTTTAGGTCATCCATTACTGCTCTGTTTATTGTCAGGATCACAACAAGTTTGAGTTTAAAAATCTGCATTTTAACATGGTTTAGGGAACAAAACATCATAACATGGGTTAAATTTTTAAAGCTAGTAAGCATTTAAGTCATACTCAAAATGACCCACTGAAAACTCCAAACCAAAAAAGCCTTTATTGTGTAGGCAGAGTACGAGAAGAATACAGCTATTAGACTATTAAAATAACAATCACCCAGTCAAGACTTATGCACACACATCAAAATTTAACAGCAGACTGTTGGAAATTAACAATAACATAACAAAAGAAGTCTCTTCAAATTTAACAGCATACATATAGTACAAGTTGAAACAGGAAACATTTTGTTAAATCCCTATGTACCAAAGTATGGAACTCTAAAAAGAACCAACCAACCATTCACTGCACAAAGTGATCTTACAGTCTTTTAATTGCATCATCGATGTCCGACATTTGTTCCTTCAGCTGATTCCACTGCTCAGGATTCAACGAGATGCCTGAGGGTGATTCAATACAATTGATGGAACAAAAACAACTATAAGAAATATTTGAAATGAAATATTTCACCTGCACTTAAAGATGTTTGACTAAGAGGTCAAACGTCAAACATGTAGAATGACAAATATATATATATATATATATATATATATATGCCTGCATAGTTACCTTTTTTTCCAGGCTTCATTTCACCAGCTTGGTCCATCCAGTACTCTCGAACGTCAATCAAAACCTTGCCTTTGAAATCCCTGACGCTGACGTATCTCATCTTCCCAATCTGTCACATACCAGAACATGAATGAGCCACAAATGACAATTAATATGAAGAACAGTAAATATCAGATTTATCACTAATCAATAACACTGCTTACAGTCAAACTGTCACACTAAAGATTCAGATTCAGATTATTTTATTTAATGCCATTTCAGCATTCAAAGCTATTTTTATGGCAAAAATTCTATTACAAAAATACAAATATCATATAAATATAATAAAAACAGAACAAACAACAAGTCATTATACAAGATTTTTTAAATTAACAAATTATAAAAAAAAATCCAAAACCTTTTCAGGCATAATCTCATTAAATATGCCCTTAAGTGAAGTAACTTCATAAAAGAGCCTTCTGCTTGTATAAACTCCAGGACAATCCAATAAAATATGTTTGACAGATAAGGGAATTTTACAAAACATGCATAAAGTTGGGTCTTCACCTTTAAGCAAAAAAGCATGGGTCAAACTTGTGTGCCCCATACGACATCTGGTGTAGACCACTTGATCAAGTCTAGTTTTAAAATTGATAAAAAGTCTGTTTGTAATTTCCTGATGAGTTTCATACAACTTATTATTCTTGCACATATTCCACACTTCTTGCCACTTCTTTAAAATATATTGATTAATAATCGGTCTGATATCTGAGGGAGGAATTTGACATTCAATAACTTCCTGATTAAGAGCGTCCTTAGCAGCTGCATCAGCTCGTTCATTTCCTGAAAGTCCAACATGTCCTGGAACCCAGCAAAAGATAATACTGAAGAACTGATTTAGTAGATAAGCCACGTTCGTTAAGATGCAGTCCACTAAAGGATGATCAATTTTTAAAGTGTCCAATGCTTGAAGGCAAGATTTCGAGTCTGTAAAAATTATAGAATTTTTTTGTTGTGTATTTTCAATATGCTCCAAAGCTAGAAGTAAAGCACGTGCTTCAGCAGAAAAAAATTGAGCATTGTTTTGGTATACGAATTCCATAGCGTTGATGTCCAGTCACCATTGCTGCTGTTACACTATTTTCCACCTTCGAACCATCTGGGAATATAGGTACGTGAAAAGGGAATTGGTTTCTTATGTCCAAATATTGCCGTCTATATACATTTGGATGAGTTACTCCTTTCCTCTGATGAGCCAAATCCAAATTGATATTAGGCTTCTTTAATTTCCAGGGAGATATAGAATTGAATTGTATTTGGTTTAAAATGTTGTCACACTAAAGAATTACACATTAAAATAGTACACATTTAATTATTGCTATCAAAAATGCTTCCTATGAATGAATAAAAGCTAAAATGGCTTGCCATAGCATGTCACTATGTTTTAAATGATTAAAGCAATACTTGCTACTTGATGGTTATTATTTACTGAGGGATGTGCATCCATATTGACCAGTATGTCCAGCCAATCAACATTTTAAATGCAATATAGCCTATAATCAACAGTCAATGTCAATACATTGCTTTCCATCTTGCTTCATTGCAGAGTTGTAACTAAACTGACTTGAGGGACTAGATAATAATTGTCTTGTTTTAAAAGTATGTGCGCCTATAATGAGGAGTGCCATCACGCCCATATTGAACTGGTCCCCACAGATGTTTTGCTGGAAAGTGCGCGTTAGAACGCATGTTAACGCGCGACGCGGTTATCTTTTCCGAGCTGCAGTTTATAAACAAACACTGTTGCCCTTTGTCGTTTATCAAACGTAATAAATAGTTGTATTTCACTCTCACTTTTTTTGTCAGGCACAAAGTCACAGAACACAGCCCTGGAAGTGGCCGGCATTAGCAAGCAAGAAACAGAAAGACCAAAAGATGCACTGCCCAGCTGGGTTACATAGACAGAGAGACTAGAGAGAGAGATGCACATCAACTTAACTGTTCTTTGCTGACATCAAACTTGGAGAGGAGAGCACACAAGTCTGCCTGATGGCTGTTCCTGCAATTCAATCTCATGGTGTGATTTTTTCTCTCTTTTCGTGAACAGGATAGTTCTGTTTAATTTTCTCATCGATGTTGTAAACTTTGATTGATGCGCTTTGACACGAAGGGGAGGCGGGGCATTGAGTAATTTGCGGGGGCCTACGCAACTTGCGTAGTGTGCGTATAGGACTGATCAGCTCTGGTAATAGACCATAACTGATTATAGTAGTTATAGCCTACTCACGTTTCTCTGACGTCATTCATCATTTATGCACTTTGTGATTACAAAAGCGAGTAATAAAAAATGCAACCACTATTTTAACATTCACAGTGTCCATGCGTGTGCTAGAGTCTGCATGCGTGGGTGTGAGCATTATTGTAACTTTCAATATTGCAACACAACATGATATCAAATCGAATCGTTGACATGATCATTATAATCAAATTCAATCATGAGACCAGTGACGATTCAGACCCATACTTTCTAAGTAGTTTTGTAATAAGTATATAATAAATTAATAATAATAAAAACTCAACCTGGAACATGTTATCCTCATTGTTTCTGTCACTCTTAGCAGAGCCGCTCGGTTTGGAGGTCTCTCCGCTTTTCTGCTTTTTTGCAGGCTTCTCAGGAGCGCTGGCCTTCTTTCTTTTGGCCTTTGGTGAAAATAAGGACACACATTTAATGACTAAATCAGAACTAAAAATTATAGTTTCATGTTCATGTTCATACCTTTGTTTCTGTATCACTGTCTGAATCACTGCCAGAAGAGGAAGACAGCACTTCTTTAGTCTTAGGCATGCTGCTGAACACAAACAAGAATCATTTTTATGTCAACTATTATTCAACACTGCCCCCATATGGCCACTTAAAGAACTTAACAATAATCTTAAAAAACATGGACATTTCTGTTGTGAATCAATATACATGTTACAAGGCATTATCAGCTTTAATGAAAAGCAATCTCAACAAAATAATTATTTTATATCCTTAACCAACAGTCACAAACATTTAAAGAATATGTGGACATGTAGGCCTATTAGTCAAAAGGTGTGAGAAACCCTGTTTTATAATATATATATATATATATATAGATGAAACTCTGAAAATTTGAATATCGTGCAAAAGTTAATTTATTTTCGGTAATTCAACTTAAAAGGTGAAACTAATATATTATATAGACTCATTACATGCAAAGTGAGATATTTCAAGCATTTATTTGTTATAATTTTGATGATTATGGCTTACAGCTTATGAAAACCCCAAATTCAAAATCTCAGAAAATTTGAATATTACTTGAAATCAAAACAAAAAAAAAAAGGATTTTAAATACAGAAATAATGGCCCTCTGAAAAGTATAATCATGCATATGTACTCAGTACTTGGTTTGGGACCCCTTTTGCATGAATTACTGCCTCAATGATTCATCATTCATCAAAAATGATATTAAACCCATGATTTACTCACCCTCAAGCCGTTCGAGATGCATGTCAATCATTTTTCAGACGAACACATTTTCAGTTATTTTAGAAAATGTCTTAGATCTTTCAGTGGTTACAATGTCAAGTTATGGGGTCCACCTCCTTCAAGTCCCAAAAATGTGCATGCATCCTTCACAAAAGTAATCCATCCGGCTCCAGGGGGATAAACAAGATTTTGTCGTTAAAATATACATATTTAAAACTTTATAAAAGAAAATAACTGGCTTCCGGCAACGGTCGACGCACGTTCACGGGAGATGGTTGCCGGCATATGATGTAGGATGAATGCACATTTTTGGGACTTGAAGGAAGTGGACCCCATAACTTGACATTGTAACCACTGAAAGATCTAAGACATTTTCTAAAATAACTGAAAATGTGTTCGTCTGAAAAATGATTGACATATGCATCTCGAACGGCTTGAGGGTGAGTAAATCACTAACTATCCCTTGAAGTCCAGAGTCAACGCAGCTGTCTACCAGGACATTTTAGAGCACTTCATGCTTCCTTCTAGCCTGGAAATCCAGACCTAAATCTGAAAGATTAATGGTCTGGTGTCGATTAATGAAAATCGGCCAGCTCGAGGGGCGGCACCAAGCATGCATTTGAGAATCTCACTGCACGCAATTGGCTAACACTACGACCAATCACAATAATACACGGGGTGACGTATCACTAAGCCCATACGCTTAGCTACCAGCGGAGTAGTAGTGGGAATCTTTGAATCTCGTTCAGCAAAATTAACAAATCTTTTTCCGAGTAATTTCGATCATTTCAGCATAATATAATTAAAATGTCATGTTAAATAGCCCAACACATCTAGTACTTAGGAAAATGTTGATTACATGTGAAAAGTTGGGTCCAACTTAAGTCCAGGCTTTTGCAGTCTGTTATTTCACCTCACCTCCTGATCCACGGCGTTCTTTCTTTTGCAACTTCAAATTTATCATGTCTACTCTGTTCCCCGCCTCTCGTGTCTGTCTTCGGGTTCAAACTTGAGCGGAGCTAACTGGTAGATTATACTTTTGCCGTATCCAGTCGGCAAAACAGCAAAAACTTCCTTCTCGCAAAGGAACGATTCGAGCGCCGTCTTCTGTTCCTCTTCTAGAGAAAAAGGCAAGTCTAAATCTTTCATTGTAGCGCCCAAAGCCGTTTCAAACAACTGGTGTTTATCCATAGCCATCTTGCAATGTTTACTAATGACTAATGTCATCTAGCCTCTGGCCCGTGCTATATCAGATAACCCGATGTGATCGGTGCAGCTCAGATAGAGGGGCATATTTAATGAGCATTATTTCTCGACACCAAAGTGAACTTGCTGAGCAAATTCAAATTGTGCTCTTGCGAGAACTCTGGATTTCCAGGGTAGCTTCCTTCAGCAGAAGGCTTGAAATTACATGCAAAGTGAGAAATGAGTCTATATAATATATTAGTTTCACCTTTTAAGTTGAATTACTGAAATAAATTAACTTTTGCACGATATTCAAATTTTTCGAGTTTCACCTGTATATGATCTCTATTCACCAAATGGGCCCTTGGTGTAAAAACATGTGCTTTATACTTACCTACCTTCTAGGCTATATTAACATTACAGAACATAATGGAATTATCTTCTAATTAACTTCCAAACAAAATTTTACTTAAATGTAAAGTAAATAAATGCTGGAAAATAGGTTCATTAATAATAATACAAAAATCATGAAATAACAACAAATGCCATACATCCAATTTGTCATCACTGCACAAGAGTTAAACAATGTTGCTTTATGCAAAAAAAAAAGTGATCAGAACAAACAAATTTATCTGATATACCAAATTATTTAAAATGTTTATTTGTTAATAGTAATGGTTCACCTACTAACTATTAGTAATATTGCAATGGGTGAAATCTGAGGACAGGCACTGTAACGTTAAACAGTTTCAGATTAACGATTTTATTCAATTTCGAGACTTTCTCTCTGACCTGGAATCAATTGTAAGATTCACTGATATTCCCAGGGTTTCCATTATTACTATGGGAAAATTAGGTTTATTTGAACGAGTCGACCAACAGTTTCTTAAAAAGTACTAAAGTAAACATTCTAAAACCACATGCAACACACATTTCCTAGCTCTATGCTTCATACAGACACGATTGATTTTTGCATGGATTTTTAAAAGCTGTCAGAACTAGCTGAGCATCCCTTCCGTTCCGCCGATCGCAGAGTAATTAACTGTTACGATATGATTGTCATCTTGGTCGAAAATATCCATAAAGCAAGAGACAGAGTTGAGGCTTCCCTGATCAATACTGACTTCGCTTCAGCAATTTGCTTTCACATACGGGGACGGACGACATTAAATTGCTTTATTGGTTTGTTCAACTAAGACCCTAACTGCTGTAGTTCAAACACCGGCGAGATAGCGGGCTGATCAAGGGCCTCTGCATCCCAAATCTAAGGTGGAAAAATAGGCCCTGAATGACACATGCCGTTTTTGTATGATTTGTCTTTATACAATTCTTCATGTTTGTGCGCTCCTTTAACAAGTGCATGTCTAAAATTGACGGTTAACTATTCGCTTTTATATTAATTGAATAGGACTTACGTTTACGTTGTGCAGTGGGTTATAACAGTCAGTCACGCTTAGCGGCGGGAAGTCGAGGAATCGAGAACCAACCAGAAGGCTAATAACGTCTTAGAGGGCATTGTGGGAAATGTAGTTCTCATTGATCCTTTACCGGTGTCATGAGAAAATCGAGTCCCCCCCTGGTCAGATAATTATTAAATATAATTATCGGGTAAATATATGACTAACTAAAAAACAGTAAGAACGAGAAGTTCTTGATTTTACAACCTAGCTTCTGTTATATGCTATATGAACCATGTAATTTAAAAGACATTAATGGTCATTATAGGCCCTAACGCATTTCAAACAATATAGATCATAGCCTACCGTGATTTTGCAGGAATTGTAATCAGGTGTGCTAAAAATACTATTATTTTGCTATAAAAGACCATATAGCCTAATTGCTATTGTTCGGCTGTTATAAAAGTCATACCCAGAAGTTGGATTATGGTGGGGAAATAACAAATGGGTTTTTTAACTCTTATTAGTTTTATACTAATTATTTGTGATGACACACTTTCAATGCTTAAAGTCACCATGAAATCTTTGTTTTATTATTATAATTTGTATTATTATAAATTATCTTTTTCCACACATTTTGTATGTATGCAAATTGTATAATAATATCCAAGGTATTTCTATTATTTGTGCAGTTAATTATCATATTACACATTAATAAATGGTTTCAGAAGACGGCTTATATTGACCTATTAATAGTTTGTTCACATCTATACCTTGTAAATATATATTTTTTGCTGTTAAAAAAAAAACAATATTTCAAGTGTAATTTATAAGACTTGTAATTTGAATTCAATTTTGTTTGTAAAGAGGCAAGTTAATCATACTGACTTCAAAGTTAAGGATTCATTAGGAAGTCCAAGGCACTCGAAATATGTGAAAAAAAGTTAAAAAGCCTTTATTGATGGATGGCTCTAAACATTAAAAATGGTGACAGATCCACCTACGCGTTGCGGCTACATGCCTTCGTCAGGGTGTGACCATAGACAGTATATAAACTGGACACAGCGACCCCATAGGTTTCAACGGAGAGAAATGAAGTCAATTAGAAGCACTCACTTCCTGATCGCAAGGCGAACTGCGCAGGCTCAAACTGAGCTTGGCGACGTAGATGTGACGTGAGCAACCTGTAGGTCTTCTAGTAGCTGTGCCGAGAGAAATCTGAATCATTCCCTTACGAATCTCGCAGAGACGGAGAGCGTGGGTATTTGCTGTCCATGAGCTAGCAACGGGAGCAACTTTATCACTCTCTATGGGCTTCTCCCTTGACTTTATGCCTCCACGTCCTCCCGATTGCTTGCGAGCTTCTCTGCCTGTCCATACGGTAATTTTTCGACTTGTGCGACAGAGTCGCGCGGGTATGACGCAATCATTAGCCTATTTTTACAAAAACTGCTTCTACGGGGCCATAACGTAAGATACAAGGTAATGGAGCCTTTTATACATTTTCGTGTTTCTTTAGAAATAAACAATGGACAAACGGTGTCTTTAAACGCCTCAGATGTAAAGTTATTCGCTGTCAAAGTGACGCCAAAATGAATGGGAGTCAATGGAATGCTAACAGCAGGTGGGGGTCCGCTAGCCAATGGCGGCGCCCAGGTCGGCTTCAATGTCTTTCGGAACACTGCCCCCCTGGGTGTGACGCACACCCTGACGAAGGCATGTAGCCGCAACGCGTAGGTGGATCTGTCACCATTTTTAATGTTTAGAGCCATCCATCAATAAAGGCTTTTTAACTTTTTTTCACATATTTCGAGTGCCTTGGACTTCCTAATTTAACTAACTAGATTCTGTATCCCATCCAAAGAGCACCGAGTTTTTTACACCCTGAAGCAGCACTTCTATTTGCATCCTTTGCTTTGATGAATTAAGGATTCATTAGTTTGAATATACACTGAACCAAACATATACATAATATATAATATACTAACATCTTAGACGGCTTATATTGACCTATTAATAGTTTGTTCACATCTATACCTTGTAAATATATATTTTTTGCTGTTAAAAAAAAAACAATATTTCAAGTGTAATTTATAAGACTTGTAATTTGAATTCAATTTTGTTTGTAAAGAGGCAAGTTAATCATACTGACTTCAAAGTTAAGGATTCATTAGTTTGAATATACACTGAACCAAACATATACATAATATATAATATAATAACATCTTAGTTGATTATTCAATATACTTGATTTTAGACAAAACATTTTGGTTGTGACGGCACATTTTCGGTAGTGACAGTAATGTTTTGGTGGCGACCACATCACATTACAGAATTTGAACTCACATACTAAAACATTAAGATACTAGGCTACTGTACTAACCTGTACTAGAATTTTGTTTATTTCACACAAAGAAATGATTATGTGTTCCCTTTTGTCACTATACCAAAACAATGATGACATGTTTCAGTAGTGACAATTTTAGATACCTTTGAGCCTAGCTCAAAGATGGATAATCAGCACATGGTTAACTAGCACAGTTCTGAACAGTACAAACATAAAAACTAAATTGTATTTTATAAAACCCCAAAAAGTTTGCATAATTGCAAAAAGGTGTTTGGTAGTGATGTTCCTTAAAGTTACACACAGATTTTCAAACTTTTTAACACGTTTCCTTCTAAATGATGGTATAGTAGGCTATGAGAGACTATTTCTTGATAAAATCAGTGTGGTTAAAATCAGTCTCAGCCAAAGTACTAAAACACACACTGTTTCGGTAGTGACATGACAATGCAAGACACTTTTTTTTTTTTACTTTAAGTTTCATGATTTTAAAATATATATATATATTTTTTTTTTTAACATGACTTTTTAAAAGAAATCAAAAAGATATTTATTTAAAACAACAATGGAAAAAAACATTTCAATATCATTTTTACAAGTTGAAAATTAGGGGTTCGCAACAGTCACCTCCCAATTGAATGCACCCAATAAATGATGATTTTATATATATATTAAGCAAGCTTACTTATATTTTAAATATTATTATGGGATTCAATAATAAAATGATCTTAGTAAACATCTCAAATTTGAATACTTAAATGCTTTTTAAATATGTTTTTTGGGTTGTGGGACAGCAGCAGTTTGCACCAATTCTGGTCCATATTTCAATTCGTTTGCACTTCCGAATCAAAATCATAGATGTTTTGTTTAATGCCATTTACGTGCTCGGAAATATCGTAAATACTAGTTTGCCCCCCCTGAAATCACGACTTCAGAATTGGGAAGTAGAAAACTTCCGATTGCACGTGAAGGCTGTACAGAATAACAAGTTGTAGTCAACGACCTTGAAACTGGATTAAAGAAAAACTACACTTCCCATCTCTCGCAAGGCCCAACGCGCATGAGCGGTAAGCGCCATATCCTGGTACGACCTTCTCATATAAAAAGGCAGGGTTACGAGTCAGAGTTCGTTAGAGAATAGGAAACCAATGATTCCCATATGTCCAGTAGTCTCCTTCACCTATGGTGAGTAAAATAGTTTTTTTTAAAGCACATTGAGATATCAGTGCGCGTTTCAAAAAGGGAGAGGATGTGTTTGGGATCATGTTTCGGTTGTGCGTGGATCGTCGGCTTTCTGTCGTCGTAGTTTCCTGCGTGTTTTCTTCCTCCGCATGATGCGGCTCTTCATCATGGTTGCCATTTCACACAGTCACTTACCCTCCATGAATCTGTCTCTTTTTCAGTGCCCAGCCGGCTTGGTGAAGATGCCAAAATGGCCACCGGCAACTACTTTGGATTTACCCACGGTGCGGCGGCCCAGTACAGGTAAGGGCCATGATGTTTAATGGGGATTGCGCTGATGGTGGTGGAGTTACAGTAATGGTGGGATTTGGCCCCGCTGCCTTTGTTGCTGGATTTGGGTGGGGGTGGGGGTAGGGGAGGGAGGCGATTGGCTATGCTTTATGGCTGGAGATAAACGGCTGGAGAGAAACTGATGCATGCATTCTCACATGCATGTTACATACCCATATAGTGTATGTTTGTCTTTTTATTTATTTTTTATAGGGAAAGGCGTTTAAATGTTTGATTCTGGGGAGTATCATAGGGAAATTTTTGAAATGCTGGACAAACTACAAATAAGATGTTATAATACCGCCATATAATTTAAAGCTATCTTTTTATATTAACATTTGGTGTAGTGACCGCAGGTGCACAATTTAAACCGGTGATCATAGTTTAAAATGAACTGGTGTTATAATATATGTAAATTTTTAGTTCTAAATGTAACATTTTTGGTTTAAAACTAATGGCCGAGGTTTAGTAAATACTTGTTTACGTGTACTGGTTTGCCCCATAAACAGACACGACTCCTATTTCTTGAGTTTATCTGCTACACGCGACGTTTTTTGGATATTAACTGTTGTGGACTCATTCTGATATTCACTTGTTTGGATAAACTGAGTTTAGTCCGAGCAGCCAAAATGAAGTGGACTGCAGCTGTCAGTCATCTCTCCTCCAGCTCTGCACTAGAGCAGCTCTGCGCATGCGCGTCCAGCTCGACGCTCTTCTTTACACAAGTGTTAAGACGGAAGCGCAAAAGGCAAATTTACGTGGTCGCGCCACACTATTACAAAAAAATGATTTGACACTTTATCGTCGTTAAACTAAAATTTTAAATCTAATGTTAGCTGAATAAATTATAAATTGTGTGCTTTGGAAGGGCGATGTCTTGCGCCTCAAGGACTCTTTGAATGTCACTCCTGATCCACTTTTTAAAGGGTTTAACGTTAGTTGGCCTAGGTTGACATTTTTCAGTTACTTGTTTTTAAAAGTAATTCCACTATTCCTGTTTAGGTGTTTTGTCACTGTTCCATGTGTTGATTTATTTTTCATGAACTGGATCATATTTCTGATCAGTTTTCCAAGGCCTTAGTGTTTGCTATTACATTGAGCTTAATGGCTTGACATTTAGGAAATATTTGCAGTTTATACATGGGTGGATAGTGGTTAGACTCAAGTTGATTAATTTAGCTCTTCTAGATGCCTAGATTTGAGATGCTTTTGGTGTATGGTGTTATAGCTCGAGATGTGTGATTTTTAGCTTTTAGACCGATTGACGATTAGAGTAAGAGAGAATTGGTATTCGGATGGCATTTTGTCTGCCTTTTTGTCAATAAAATGCTGCACTAAATCAGTTAATCTGTCACTGATTTGATCTTCTACATGTATCTTCTGTCAAGCCAATGTATTTGGTGCATTATGTCCAGCAATCAGAAAAGGCTATTATGAATTAAATCTCCTAGATAATTGCCCAGTTTCACAGACAGGGCTTAGTTCAAGTCAGGATTAGGCCTTAGTTCAATTAGGGCATTTAAGTAGCTTTTATAAGCGTGTCTTAGACAAAAAAACATTACTGGTGTGCATCTTGAGGAAAAAAACAATGGCACTGACTAGGGGTGTAACAATATATCGTGCCACAATATATCCCAATACAAAAACGCAACAATACGTATCGTGGATAGTGACAATATGTATCGTGGATAGTTCACCCAAAATAGAAATTACTGTATAAGAAAAAAATCATGTTTTCAGAGTTTTAGTGTCAGTACTACATTAAACTACTATATAATGTTGATTATAATGTATAATAATGCAATGGTCAGCTTCAGAATCATGAATATTTTTATTCTGGTGTCACCATTGTCCTTGAATTACAAGCACCAAGTCCAAACCTGTTCATTTAAACCCACAATGTAATCTCAAAGTTAGCATTTTAATCAACAGTACATTTTTTGTTAACCTTTTATCATATGTCTTGGGAGTATCGCAATAATATCGTATCGTGACGTGAGTTCAGTATCGTGATATATATCGAATCGTGAAATGAGGGTATCGTTACACCCCTAGCACTGACATATTTTACGATATGTCATACATGTTGCTTTCAGTTAAGACTGTTCAAATAATGCTTTTTACTCTAGGACTAGACTTAAAGTTGACATGAAATCAAAGTTGACCCTATTTACTTTGTTAGCGCATATTACTAGTCTTGTGGTGAACAATAATCCGTGCAAGTTAATACAAAGAAAAAAAATAGTTTGCTGTGGTCTTTAATCACAGTCTGAAAAGTTACTTCAGGTCTGGACTGGTGCCCTTTTTCTGATGATGTAGGTTTGACGAGTTGGGTTGAAAATGCTTAACCACTCCCCTCAAACCGTTAGTCTGCTATGAGCAAGAGATGGAGAGGAGGAGCCCTAAAGTAAAACCCTGCCCTCTGTTCAATTTTCCCTTGGAAATACATCACAACACTGGATGAAAAGTCGTTTGCAAGTTCCGGTTCACACGGACTTTAAGCCTTCTCTGGAGCGAGCCTTAAGCCTTCTCCATTACTATGGAGCGAGTTGGATGTTAACATTAACATCTCAAAATATCATATCTACAGAATTCTAAAGGTTTTTTCTTTTCTTGGCATTTAAAAAAAGTTAGCAATTGTTTTTATGGCATTTATGATTTTTATTTTACATATGCATGTATAATTAATCCTTGCATTTTACATCTCATGTCAACTTTGCAAATGTATTTTGTCAGCTACCCTTATGTCTTATAGATGTTAATTTTATATTAAATAATTGCACATGCTTTAGTTCAGCACAGACGTTGGTAAGTTGGCAGACTATAAGCTGTCAGTGTTGTCATCCAAGACTCTGGTCCTCTTCTCTGCAGTCAGCAGCCGGCCGCCGGGGTAGCATACACCCACCCCACTACAGTGGCCAGCTATACGGTGCATCAAGCACCGGTGGCGGCGCACACTGTAGCGGCAGCGTACGCCCCTACAGCTGCCACGGTTGCTGTTGCTAGGCCTGCACCAGTCGCTGTAGCAGCTGCGGCTACTGCTGCTGCTTATGCAGGATACCAGCCAGCCCACGCTGCCACGGATTACGGGTATGCACAGAGACAGCAGGAGGTACCCCCACCACCACCTCCGGTCACCTCACAAAACTACCAGGTAAAAAGGAGCAAATTTGCTCTTTACTTTTAGTTCTACTTTAGTACATTACTGTTCAAAAGTTTGTCTGCAATATTAAAAAATAAAATCTATTATTGGTTTTATCCTGAAAGGATGCATTAAATTGATCAAAATTGACAGTAAAGACACTTGCAATGTTACAAATTTCTATTTTGAAAAATTGTTCTTTTGAACATTCTATTCATCAAAGAGTCTAGAAAGTATCACGGTTTAAAAAAAAAAAATTAAATGGCACAACTGTTGACACTGAAGACTGGAGTAATGGCTGCTGAATTCAGCTGTCATAATGGGAATCAAATACAATTTAAAATATATTAAAATAGAAAAGTTATTTTGAATTGTAATTTTTACTGTATTTGATCAAATAAATGCAGCATAACTTGTCCCTTTACTGTTGCAGGACTCCTATTCATATGTGCGTTCCACAGCTCCGGCTGTAGCATATGACAGTAAACAATACTACCAGCAACCTGTGGCTACACCGGCTGTGGCTGCTGCAGCAGCCCAGCCACAACAGACTGTGGCAGAATCCTACTATCAGACCGGTACGCTGGACACATCTTGGCATTTAAATGGAAATAAATATTTTCATAGTTCTCTTTTTTTTTTATCTTTGTAAATTCTCTCATATCAGTTCATTTCCAAATGTGAAAAGCCTTAGTGTTCCATAAAAGCTTTAACATTTAATTTATTTTTTCAATGCCATCTTGAGGGCACAGAATGAAATCGATAATCTTCTTCAGGTCACCCTTTAAATGATCTATTGCAAAATATCTTTTACAACTTTGTTTTACTCCTCCAGCACCTAAAACTGGATACAGCCAAGGCGCCACTCCTTACACCCAGACCCAGCAAACGCGTCAGGTTACATCCATAAAGCCAGCAACCCCCAGCCCTGCCACCTCTACCTTCTCCATTTACCCAGTGTCCTCTGCTGTGCAGCAGTCTGCAGCTGCCTCTGTAGTCCCATCATACTCTCAGAGTCCCACCTACAGCACCAATGCAGTCACATACTCTGGTAAAAATATCATGCTTTTATTCAAAGGCAATTGTGGGTTTTCTTAGTTCCCAGATTGTTGATCTGATTTTATGAAATGTTGGTTGTTCCATAAAACAAGTCACTAAGACAAGTACGTCACATCTTTTTCCAGCACTTCAGAACTCGTATATTATCATATTTAAATTTAGTTTTATAAATGGTGTAATCTTTGAAGGATGAACAAATAATATTTTGGTCATCACATTAAAAATAACAAGTTTCAAGATGTGGGAAAACGGGAAGACATTAAATTACCATTGTAACCAGTAGGTGGCTGCCATTTCCATTCCCATATATATATATATATATATATATATATATATATATATATATATATATATATTTTAATCCTTTTGCTTTTGAATTATTTTGACATTAACATTTGAGGGCAGTATTTTTATTTGTAATCTGGAGCCTTGCAAACTTCAAATAACTTCTGTAAGTTAAGTCTGTTTATTGCCAAGGCATTTGTCAGTAATCGTCAAAATGGTGGAAATAGAGAAAATAAAAAATAATGGCTTGATTAAAATCCAATTGAATGAAGTGAAATGCCTTCTAGTACACTCTAAAGTGATCTAAGCATAAGTAATTTTTCATAAATCTTGGTCTCCAGTTAGCCTATACTCCTAAATTTGATTCCAGCCTAATTTTGAGTTGCGTTCATTGACTAGGCTTCCCTCCACACCCTGTCCGTATGTTTTAATTCTGCATAAACCCCAAACCCATGAACTTGGTATTGCTAGTGTCATGCGCTACCAGTTTTATAGATTTAAATTTCAAAATTGCATTGCAATCCTGTTTATCTCCAGTTTTGCTGTGGCCAATAATTGTTACTCTTTGTATATTCAGGAACATCATACTCTGGCTATGAAGCTGCAGTGTATTCGGCTGCTTCCTCCTACTATCAACAGCAGCAACAGCAGCAGAAACAGGCGGCCGTCGCTGCAGCAGCCACTGCAGCATGGACCGGCAGCACTTTTACAAAGAAAACTCCCTTCCAGAACAAAACACTCAAGCCGAAACAGCCCCCTAAACCACCACAGATACACTACTGTGACGTCTGCAAGATCAGTTGTGCTGGACCGCAGGTATTTTATTATAATTAATGAATTAATTTATTGCTGTTTGAGCTTGTGTATCATGTGGAAGTGCCTTAAGTTGTTTTCCCCCCTTAATTCTGTTTTTCCATTTATTGACCCATTTTCAAATTTAATTTTCCTTCAGTCATCAAAAGCACAAACTGTCTTTTTCTAGTTTATTGCATTGAGTTTTCAAAAGTACTTGCAGGTGTACTAAGTTAATCGTTGTTGTTTTTGTCAAACTACACAGCACCTGTGTACTTCTAAAAGGAAACATGTATTAATTATCACAAGTAATAATTATAATGAAGCGGTTAAGGAATCACAATTTTTCCTCCCAAGTTTTTTAAATTAAATGCTTGTGGAGTGAACTCCGAGCAGCTCTGGAGGGGAAGTTCATATGGTCATATGAAAACAGGAGCGTATTTCATATGATTAGGTCAAGTCCCCTTTTATTTATAGCGCTTTGTAAATCTGCTTTGAAACAATCTGTTTTGTATAGTGTTTGTAGTAGGTGAGAACCTCACCACTCATAACAAAAGGTCCGATAAACTTGCATGAATTGTGGCCCCTACTGTATGTCTTATCGCCTATTTTTCAGACCTATAAGGAACATCTGGAGGGTCAGAAGCACAAAAAGAAAGAAGCCGCGCTGAAAGTATCGCAGAGCAGCAGTAGCAGCAGTGGAGGCGGGAGCTCTGCCCGCGGCACACAGAATCAACTACGCTGTGAGCTCTGTGATGTGTCCTGTACTGGGGCAGATGCCTATGCCGCACACATCAGAGGAGCCAAACACCAGAAGGTACATGACTCACTTTCTGATTTCAGCAAATAATAATCTGCTTTTAGCCTTTTTTTGGCAGCACTGTTTTTGAACAAGTATATTTCTGGCTCCGTTGTAGTGAGGGCCTCTTACTGTGTGTTCACACTAGTGCGCCCGGCCCGCGTCCAACAGAGCAGTAACCGAACCCGACAGGCATAAAGATATTTATGTCCGAGACCGGCAGTTAAAATCCCTTTTTTTTTTTTCATACTAATGACAATTTTACGTTTGTTTGTGTGGAAAGCCCGCTTTTATTAAGCAACTGTATGTAGGAAGGCAATCGGAAATGTCAACCGGATGAGCGCATCAGCGCGCGGAGCAACAAGGGCTCTTAACACAGGCGTGCGCACATTATGCACGTGTTTCGTTGTCACGGCTACATAAACAAATGTCCGCACACAGGAAGACAGATGTTATGGTAATATTTTACATGTATTTTAATCACAAAAACAATCGTTTGCATCAAGTGAAAGCATCAGGCACATTGGCTACCTACATAAAAAGCTTTTTTAAATTTAAAATGTTCAATGCCTTATCGCGCTGATGTGACCGAGCCTGACCCGAACCTAAACATAATTTCTAAATATCTGTCCGAACCCGGCCCGGCCCGTTGGGTACCGGCGGCTCCCGTCGAGCTCTGGTCGGGTATCCATCCTCTAGTTCGCACCAAACGCGAATAGAGCATCAAAATCACGTCTATCGCGTCTAGTTGGATGCTTGAACATTTTGAATCCATTCGCGCGTCCAAAGCAAAAAGGACACGCGTAAAAAGCAAGCCTTTGAAGCAAAATTGACCCGCGTCTGAGGCCAAATCCGCTTGTTGTGGGAGGGGCAAGTGCTAGACGGTTGTCTGTTTGCAAGATGTTGATCGAGTATTCGAGTTACCACTCAGTATTTGCTGTGGAGAGCAGAACAGCGGCGTAGTGGTCATCGTCCCGTACTTGGGTTCACCATTTGCTCCAGGAGCTGCGGCTGGATGACGGCCGCTTTCAGTGGTACTTCCGTCTGTCCCGCGCCTAGTTTGATGACCTGTTGTCCCGCAACGGAGCGAGGATCACCCTCACCTACCTAATCTATAATTTATTTTTGTTTGGATAAATGGAGCCAGCCTCAAAGTAATTAAATTGTCATGTTGTTTTTTTTCTTCTTTTTCTTCTCTCTCACACAACACTGTCCAGACACAAACTATGTTCTTATACGCTAAAGTATGTTGGTTGTCTTTACATTAGAATAATAATGTTACATATAATCTAGATTTAGATATGGAATAAATAGCTCATATTGAAATCTAGTTTTTATGTGATAAAAGATTTGCTTTGTTGTACATTAGAACCACACCAGGTATTTAGTCATATTACAAAATAATTTGAGGCCAAACATATAAAATAACATTATAAACTGAAAAGCAGGTCTCCCTCGTAATCACGTCACTTCACCACGTGACCGCTGCAAGCAGGCTCCTGATTGGTTAACGCGGCGCGAACTGATGCCAAAGTTCAGATTTAACTCGGGCGTCAAATGCGTGAATGCACAAAAAGCACCAAAATAAAATCACTCGCGCCAGATGCTCAATTCGCCTCGTTTGCGTGAACGAGACGAATTTGCGTCCGCCATGCTAAACGCCTCATTCGCGCCGCAAGACCTCCAGACGCGTGTAAACGCATCTTTACATTAACATGGAAATCACTCACGCCATTCGCGTTTGGTGTCAACGCTGCATTAGGGAGTTTAACAGTTACATTATACAACAGTTTTTTTTGAAGGGGAATAATGGTGCGTTATTACAACTTGGCATTACATAATCTAGTATGCTTGTATTGAGTAAAAATCTTCATAGTACTGGATTCTTTAAAAAAGTGGGTGGAATGTTTGTTAAATCTGCCTAATATCTAATTGCATTCTGTTTCTATAGGTTGTGAAATTGCATACCAAGCTGGGAAAGCCAATACCATCCACTGAGCCCAGTGTTGTTTCCCAGTCCTCTACCTCCAGTACCGCAGCTCCCAATAAGACTACAAGCTCCAACATCAACAGCTCCACAAGCACGTCGTCCAACATCTCTGCTTCCTCTGTTTCTGCCTCTTACTTAAAATCTGGCAGCATGGTCAACAACATGGCTTCAGCTGCACAGGGCAAGAGTCCAGTGCTCAACAGTGTCTCGGCCAACAGCACCTCTGTCAAGAAGGTCAACACACCCAAGATCAACTTTGTTGGTATGTCTTGAACAAATGTTCTTTCACCGATCCTATGGAATTTCTTTTTTTTTTGTAGTAATTTATTAATTATAATATTTTCTTTGCATGAACAAAACAGGTGGAAACAAATTACAGACCACTGCTGTTAAAAATGATGAATCCAAGATTGAGGCAGCTAAAACCGCACAGTCCGCTGTGTCTGCACCACCACCGGATGGAAAGAATGAAATGCTTGACCCTCTGTCACCTCAGTCAGCACTTGCAGCCCTGCAGAGTGATGTTCAGCCCGTCGGACATGACTATGTAGAGGAGGTATCAGGAACTTTTCCTTAATTACTTTCATTTCCACATAGAAGGATATTATTATAAGTCATGTAGCCAAGTGCAAAAAATAAAGGTGTGGGTTTTTTTTTTTTTTAGGTAAGGAACGATGAAGGAAAGGTTATCCGGTTCCACTGCAAACTGTGTGAATGCAGTTTTAATGACCCAAATGCCAAGGAAATGCATTTAAAAGGAAGGAGACATCGACTGCAGTATAAGGTTAGTGGGTGTTTTTTTTGGGGGGGGGGGGGGGGGGGTGTTTGCAGTTATCCTTTTGATTAATGCAGAAAAATCTAAGTTGTTGTGATATTTCAGTGTAGCTGAAATTTTTGTTTTGTTTTACCATTGTAGAAAAAGGTGAACCCAGATCTCCAGGTGGAAGTGAAACCTAGCATCCGAGCCAGGAAGATCCAAGAGGAAAAGATGAGGAAGCAGATGCAAAAGGAAGAGTATTGGAGAAGACGTGAAGAAGAGGAGCGCTGGAGGATGGAGATGAGGTGTGATGCTTCCCCCTCTAATGTCAGTATCTACATTTGAGAATTTTAAGAGGTCCTAAATAGTCTTTGTCCTCAGGCGCTATGAAGAGGACATGTATTGGCGGCGTATGGAGGAAGAGCACCACTGGGATGAAAGGCGCAGAATGCCTGATGGAGGTTATCCACAGGGTCCACCTGGACCTCCTGGTCTTCTTGGAGTGAGGCCTGGGATGCCCATTCCTCAACCACAAGGACCAGTGGTAAGTCCTGTAAACTGCTATGGAGATAAAATGTGCTGGATTTGCCAAAACATGGCTTGTGTTTGAGATGCACAATATATATATATATTGTACCTACAAGGTGCAAGATATGCAATATTTTTTTTAAAGGGAATTAACTTTTATTCAGCCAGGAGGCTTCAAATTTATCAAGTTTAGGGCACTGTTATAACACAGTGCACATCCATGTGTCAACGGACGCGCCCTCTCGTTTCATTCAAATATATTGTTTGAGTAATATTGTGATCATCTTGTCTGGACGGTTGTTTTGTACGCTGAACGAAATCGATTTATAAACGGGTAAGATTTAAAACATTAATCTCAATTCAATATATCCCCGTAAAAATTGGTCTAATAAGTGTAACTTGCAATGAATCTATACATTATCCATTAAATGTCACTCTTAATAGTAGTCTTGCTTTAACTTGCTTATTTGGTTCTTTGGTTCAAAGCCACTTGCTGCAAACTTTTCGTGGAAGATCACGTTTATTTCAAGTGAGTGAGATAAAATATTTCAACTCAAAACAACATTTTGCACTTAATTATTTCACAGACGTAGTTTTGGTATTGAGGTCAAAGTTAACTTGCCTTGCGTTCGCTATACAACAGTGTGTGATGGTCACACAAGATGACTCGGCAGATTTGAAGTGTTTGCATCGACTTTTTGTTGCAGCGACACCCTGTTCTGCAGACAGGGTGACCATCCTCAACTAGCACAGTCACTGCCATCCGCCATTCCATTCCTTCTCGAATAAAAAACATTGCGCGCTGCGCCTGCGTCGGACTGTTGCTGGCTGGACAGGATTTACAGTGAGATATTAAAATCGCGATAATCAAACACTGTTTTAATGATAATACATTTTTAGACGATAATACTAGTAACCGTCAGTACATTTTATCGTGAAACCGGTAATCTTCCCATCCCTAATTTGAATGGTTATGGAGAGGGAGGTGGCAACAGAAAATGGTTTCAAGAATATTGTGTGACATTGCTAACGTTGTTCTACTTTGAGCAGAAATGTAATGGTTTAGTATTTCTCTGTAAAGAAATCTAGGAAAAACTTATTTTCCACAAATATTGAGCAGAAAAACTTTATAAAATTGATAAGATTAAGAATAAGTAGTTTCTTAAGCACCAAATCAGCATGTTAGAATTGATTTCTGAAGGATCCTGTGAGTTTAGTTGGGTGCAATAAAGGTTTACACAGATTTCCACAAATTTCTTAAAAGGACTGCTAAATGAGTTTTTTTTTTTTTTTTTTTGCACAAACGGATGGTTGGTTGAACAACCCATATGGTCAAATGGCTCTTTCCTATCAAAAATGAGGAAGTTCTTGGCTAAAATAAGTTGCATTAAACAGCTTAATTTTTTACAAGCATATCAATTTTGAAGTAGAATTTAGTTTTGTAGCATATTTTGTTGTTTTTTAAGAGAGAATCATCAGATTTTGCTAGCATATCTATTATTGAAATGTCATCTCAACTTATTTGGTTTATAACATCGTGTTTTTTTTTGCAGCCTCCACGTCGCCCTGATTCTTCGGATGATCGTTATGTGATGACCAAACATGCAGCTATTTACCCATCTGAGGATGAGCTCCAGGCCATCCAGAAGATCGTATCAATCACTGAGCGAGCACTTAAGCTAGTCTCTGACATCATTACTGACCAAGATACAACTGTGAAGGGCAACGAAGAGGACAAAGAAAAGAAAGAGCCTCCCAAAGACCGGTAGGAGAAGAGTGCTCTAATGGTTCTTAAAGCATAGAGGGGGGGGGAAGAAGTCCAAAGCTATACATGACCTCTTGTGCATTGCAGGGTGCTGAAAGGAGTGATGCGTGTAGGTGTTCTTGCCAAGGGGCTGCTTCTGCGAGGAGACACGCACGTCAACCTGGTCCTCCTTTGCTCTGAGAAGCCAACCAAGAATCTGCTCACACGCATTGTGGAACATCTCCCCAAACAGCTCACGGTACTGGCTCAATGCAATGTAAACCGCTAAATATTAGATTTTTACCTGCAATATTGATTTCGAATGCTTTAAAGGATAGTTCACTCAAAAATACTCACCCTCATGGCGTTCCAAACCCGTAAGGTCTTTGTTCATCTTCGGAACACAAATTAAGATTTTGAACTAACCCTTTAAGGATGTTGAGTAACTGCACCACCTGTTACTGTGGGTCAAGGTTTGCCCAATCTTAAATGGATGGTTGTGACTTTTTCAACACTGCTAACCCATGTGTTTGTCAGATCGTAACACCGGAGAAATATGAGGTAAAAGGCTCCGTTCAAGAGGCTGCCATTATCCTTACCTCCTGCACGGAGTCCAAGATGCAAGTGACCATCACCCTCACCTCACCCGTCATCCGAGAGGAGAACCCCCGGGATGGAGGTTGGAAAAGACGTTGCTCACATTAACCGACTACCTATCAGATTAATATTTTTATGCTGATTTTGACAACCTAAAGAGCCCATCTGTTGGCACTGAGGAGATGGAAGTAGATGTTAATAATGGCACAATTGTTTGCACCTTTTGGACTTGGGAGCATTTAATAAAAATAAAAAATAGGTTTAAAGTAGTAAATATTAAACCTGGTATGTGCTTGATCTTGGCCGTACAGAAGCGACCTACAGTTTTCCTTTAAAAGTTAAGACATTGAGGTAAAGTGCCTCTTTCTCCCTTTATTTATACTTTATTTCATTTGAAGCCTGTAATGTTCATACTATAACAGGATTGAAGCCCGTTCAAGTGGCTTCAAATTGCTTTAGAGCCGAGTTCAACACTGCCAGGTTTTACCCAACCATCTCCGATGCCGGCAGTAGTGCTCCGGGTCCTCTCTTTGTAACACCTTTTCCAGTGCTCTTGAAGCTCTACCCAAAACAAGCATGATAAGTGTTTGCATTGTGTAAGTCTAGTTAGTCCCGGGTAAGA
Source organism: Phoxinus phoxinus (assembly GCF_949152265.1). NCBI lineage: Eukaryota > Metazoa > Chordata > Actinopteri > Cypriniformes > Leuciscidae > Phoxinus > Phoxinus phoxinus. Next base: position 26,048,758 of record NC_136878.1, on the reverse strand, counting down.
TTCATTTTTGTTTCCTGTGTTCAAGGGGATTGTGTCCTATGCAAAATCCTTTTCTTTCTCAGGGGGTCATAGAGTTTGTTCAGGGGTAGTATTCTGTGCAAACAAAACTTAATTCCTGATTTAGTTCCTGAATAGAAATGGAATGTCTACCATGTCCCCACAGGAAACAAATCTTATTTTCGTCTGGTGGTGAAAATGTTCACCATTTTATAAGGTCCCCTGTTCCAAAATGAAAGTGCTCCCCTGAGAGAAGCAATCCAAATATAGAGCTTGATAAGTGGCAAAATTTGGCTTTCAAACAGGTGTTACTTTAATTCCTCCTTTTTAGATGAAAAAAAAGAGTATGATTTAAACAACAAAACGCCACATTTCCTCAAGTAATAGAGTAACCACCAATAACCCGTTTGTCTTTTATATCCTTACAACGAAGAGTATTAGATGGTAAGAAGTCGCTGAAAGTCTTAAATGCAGGCTTTGTGGCCATGTCACCATTCCTCTTTGGCTCCTTAGGGGAGTATCAGTCAGCTTTTGGGAAGAAGGCTTTGATCGAGGAATCTTTGGTTGGACCTGGGGTTTTACAGCCTTTAGTATAAATTGAGAAATGGGGGTTCTCCAAACCCTATAATGACAGGTATGCATGCAGTGATGTCCTAATCCTCTTGCTGGGAGCTTCATATTTTCTTGCCAGCACGCATTGCTGCCTTCATGTATACAAAGCTTTTCAAGTCCAGCCCAAAGCCTCCTTGCATTTTCAGCAAATTGTCTCCCATCTGAGGCTACGTCTACCAGCTCCGGAAGGATTTTTGACCAAGGTCCCCCTCCTGAATACCTTCAAACACTTTGCCACACCTACCATTGCCATGTTACTGTAGTGGGTTGCTACAAATACTCATCAGCTGTTAACATTACACATCTCCCTTGATACCCCTGATTTACATCATCATGATTTACACATCGGGTACCATTTGTAGCCCATTAACTTTCCAATGTTTCTGGATCAGAACAGCGATGGTTTTTCAATGGAATCCTCAAAGTATTTTTCAGAACATGTAATACCTCAAACTTTATGTAGACATTGAATCCACAATTTGTTGTTGCCCATAGGAAAAGAGAATAACCAGCTGACTGAACAATTGAGGCTAAAGTTCAAGATGATGAGGGAATTGTACACTTGCTAAATGCATTCAAATTGGACTTGTGGTTTAAAATTCCACATGCAACACCTGATACTAGAGCAACCAATTTTTGGATTTTATTAGCATTAAAAAGTAACAAATTAATGTACCCTAAAGTTTTTCTCCTATAAGGAATAAACAGGATGGTACGTAGTAAGGGAAAATGGCACAATTGAAGAGTTTTCCAAATTAATGTTTGTAAACCTGTGATATGATGTAAAATTAAATAAGATGGATGTTGTAATGTGTGAATATGCAATTAGTAGCAATTACGGCTTGAGTCAGTATGACTTCTGCTAAGCTAGTCCACTATATTTTAGCATTTGAAACATGCATTGTCATATTCCCCTCAATTTCAAATGGTGGATTGCAGAGCATTGATTTGACGAGCCAAAACTGATTTGGTCTTTATTAAGTGATTTTTATATTGAGATTTATATATGCTCGCTATATGCAAAGTACCAAAAATAATAATTCTATTTATGAAATCCTACATCACTATGCCACATTCTCTAGTGTCGTCGTCGTCCCCCATATCCCTGAAAAAGACATTTATAATTCAGGACTCATCTGTCCTTATCCTGTTTCTTTCAGCACCACATCAGACTAAATAGAAGTGCACCCAATAGCAAGAGTAGCTGATCCATATTGTTGTGGAAAAGATCTGAAATATTCTGCATATGGGGTGAAATGTGAAATAACATACAGGTTTTTACATTTTGAAAGATATGTGATCAGGAACAGACTGGTATGTGTGGCAATGTGTTCTTGGCAGTCTCTCTGACCTGGTCAAACACCCATTCCTCACCACCATTTGACAATTCGATCCATTTTTAGATGTAACCTCGAGTATGGTGAAAGACCCAGCGGACGTCTTGGACAGGCAAAAATGCCTTGACGCTCTGGCTGCCCTACGCCACGCTAAGTGGTTCCAGGTTCGGAACATCATTTTACTTTCTTCTTGTAGCCTTATGAGATGTATTCCTTTTTATTTGTTCATTTAAGTTTAGTCTTTTTTGTTTTTAAATTTTAAACTTCAAAGTTTATTTTTTTGGGGGAGGAAAAGTGATACAAGGATGCAGTATAAAATTTGGTGATTATACTACATCTTTTCCATTTTGTTTTTGTATATATGAGCTGATTTGGTCCTAACAAATTAAGCATCCTTGCATACATTTAATTTATTCATAAATCCTATATTAAATACTAAGCATGTAAAATGATTCCATAAGGCTGCAGAATACCTTTGCATAAAGTGTCATCGATAAGAGCTTTCATGTTGAGCATTTGTTTTTTGTGATTTTATTTATTTTTTTCTTCTTTCTTTTAGTTTTTTGTTTTTGTTTTTCTTGGGAATAGGGATTGAGAGGAAAGGAATATCTGATTAGTTTACTGTGTTGTTGCCATCTCCGCAAATACACAGGCAAAGTAAAGCAGATTTCCTTGACTGCTTCAGTTCCTATGCAACTACTCTTGCAAACTGATCTTTTGTAAAAAATGAAAGTATATGTTTGTGAAGTATGACAATTGAGGTCAAGGTTTACAAGATTACCAAGGAGTCATTCCAAGTGAATCTTGCAAACTTTGAACTCTTGTACTAATGGTGAGGTAAAATACTGCTGGGAATGGCAGCTTAAAAAAAGTCAATTGGTCCAGCTATTTTTAAACCAGTTAAAAGCTTCCATTGTGAACAGTAGTGTTGCACCTCTATCTGAACTCTTCCATGTTGTATGTCTTTACTCTTGTGCATTAACTAATCTTGACTTCACTTCACTGCACTGAAGGCTAGGGCTAATGGGCTCCAGTCATGTGTCATTGTCATTCGAATACTGCGTGACCTGTGTCAGCGAGTACCCACCTGGTCTGCCTTTCCTAGCTGGGTGAGTATAGACCGAAGTACCTGGCCATTGACCTTTTGCACATTTTCCTCTGTTCATACATACTGTTGGGGCGTAGACGCTTAAAAGTGTGGTCACATTTGTTATTTTTTTTCTATTTTTTTTTTTTTATTGTCAATAGTGTAGTAACGAGTCCCTTTCAAACCAAGCAGGTCTGTGACTCCATGTGACCAACTTGAACCAGTTCATCTGCAGGGGGTAATCTTTCACCCTCATGCAAAAAAATCCTGATTGTGTGAATTCATATTGTAAATTTTAATGACAAATGTGACCACACTTTAACATGACCGCAGCTGTTTTTAAAATGGTGTAGTTTTTCCAGTGATGGGCATTGCATATCTCAATGCTAAGTTGCTGTTGACTCCTGTTTAGCTGGCATTAACACAATGCATAGATCTGCAGTTGACTTGAGAAGATTCAATTACAGTTCCTGTCTACATTACTCACAATTTCATACGTTACTGAAAAGAAAGCTTGTAAAGCTATCCTAATGTAGTATGATGCCTTTCCTACAACCACCATGATAAGTTCTGAATATTTTAAGGGATTGTTTCTCCCCCATTTCATTCCCTCCTTTATACTGTCCTTGGTGTAGCTTTGTTACTTGTAATTTAGCAAGTAACAAATTTAGCTTTGTTACTTGTAATTTAATCCCCAATTTCCACCAACTGAGTCAATAGGTTTACAGTTAGTCAATCTGTGTATGTTCACTGACTGCGGAACGGCTGCGTTCTGACTCAGTACCAGCTCCGGCGATCCGCAGCCCTCCGGAGCAGATACGCAGAGCTTCTATTTTTGCCAGGTGCCGCAGCAATTCAGCACGGCAGTTTGTGCGGGACAGGTTATTTGCGCGATCATACATGAACATCCTGGGTCCCCGTGACTTCCGCTGTTAGTCAAGGCCGCAGCCGTTCCGCATCAAATCCGGACCTGGTGAGTATTGAAGGACAGCGGAGCACGGAGCCGACACGCAGCGGAGCCGATCCGCAGCCGTTCTGCAGTTGGTGGAAATCCAGGGTCAGACTGTTGCTATAGAGCCACAGTCCTGCAGAGTTTTGCTCGAGCCCTAATCAAACACCTCAACGAGCTAATCTGAAGTCTGAGGGATACTAGAATACTCGGGCAGGTGAACTTTTATCAGGGTTGGAGCAAAACTCTGCGGGACTGACGTTTGCCACCCCTGCTATAAAGGTTGTAAAAGCATAATGCTGCTTTTCAGTCCTACTTAGTTTTATCATCCTCCTGTCTTCCTCTTATGAGTAAACTGCGTAATGTGCCATTTTAAGAGCAAGTGTTTGATGTTGTGGTTTCTATTAAGTGACTGTTGACTTTTCCAAGGCTATGGAGTTGCTGGTGGAGAAGGCCATCAGCAGTGCCTCTGGACCAATGAGCCCTGGAGATGCTCTGCGACGAGTCTTTGAATGTATTTCCTCAGGCATTCTGCTGTCTGGTAAGAGGGCCCTCTGATAATATCTGTAGCGTTTGCTGATAATCAGAAAATTTAAGTAATTTTATGCAATCAGTTTTTTTTTTTTCATAAAATAAAAATGTGGAATGCATTAATTTACTGACAACTTGTTGTTGCATAAAAATTCAACTTGAGAATCTAGGTGCTTAATTTAACATCCTCTCTGGCTTCTATGCCTTTCCTTGTAATGCAGGTGCTCCAGGATTGATAGACCCCTGTGAGAAGAATCCAACAGATACACTGGCTAGCATGGAAGAGCAGCAGAGAGAGGACATAACGTCAAGCGCTCAGGTGGAGTACACAGTAACTGCTTTGAAGAATATTTTCATCATGCATTGAAAATTAAAATTGTATTTTGACAATTGTTGTATTATGCATGCTGTTATGGTCAGTTTGTGTATTGACCAGCCGCTTTCTCCACAGTTTGCCTTGAGGCTGCTGGCGTTCCGTCAGATTCACAAGGTTCTGGGTATGGACCCCCTGCCCCAGATGAACTCGCGCTTCAACGTACGAAATAACCGCAAGAGGCGTCGCGATAACAGTGATGGCACTGATGGATTTGAAGCAGAAGGAAAGAAGGACAAGAAGGACTACGAGGGGTTCTGAAGTACACTACAGTACAACTAGCCCTGTTGACCCTGCACCCGTTTCAAATTCTGTTTATTCATGGTATACAAAAAGCAACTTCTGTTGATCTCTGTGCATGCCGATTATATATTTTTAAGAACTAGTAAAGATCTGATTTTGGCCACTTGGGGAAATGCCAGGCTTTATTTCCTTGACACTCTAGCCCATCTCAGTTTAGTCTGGTGTCTTGGTTTAAAGATTGGAGATGCGCACAATCTAGAAAAGTTGAGCCTAAGTTCATGCTCCCCATATTTGGATCTCTTGTGAGTTTCAGACTAGGCATTTCTAGACGTTTGAGCTGCGCACTTATGTCCATGTGGAACAGATTCTTTAAAGTCCATCTTATCCTTCCAGTTACACACGTAAAGTAACTTTGACAATGGCTTCCTTGGCATTGCAATAAATTGTTTAGGTGTTTTCGTAATTTATTTTGTTTAGAGACATTCCTCTTAAAAACGCAAGATCAAAGATAAGATGGTTGATTTATGCAACGGGTTCGTCCTGTTGTGATGAATGTGATAACTTTGACTGGACGTGGATTTATACAAGCATGTATTTTCCATTGCTAGTGCATTCTGAAGGCTGGGTTGGCTTTTAACCATTTGTAAATTTGTCATTGGCTAACTAATATCATTGAAACCTCTCTAGGACCTCATTCCTTCTATATGCTTGCAAGTGATGTAAAGCTGCACTTGTCCCAAAGTTAGGCTGTAAGTTTGCTGATAGCTGTGCCTCTGTGGTGTAGCTCACATTTCTCAAGACACCAACCGTTGAAATCAGACCTGGGCCAAATACCAGAAGTATCTACCAATTGTAAATGAAAGGAATCTTAAGTTACAGGCCCATTTCAGATTCGTTATTCACACGGAAGTATTCAAACGGTGATCATTTGGAGTGTTTTAAGGTCAAGACATATGTGTTTGTTTTCCTATAGATCTTGTAATTGACCCAGGTCTGCGTGTGTTTTGTGTTCATAATATTGTAAACCCTAAATGTATCTGTAAATGTGATCATATAACTGTATGATCTCTAATATATGATCATTTAAAAAGCCTGTATCTAATCTTGCAATAGATCTTCAAAACAAATGCCTGTATGGTTTTAAAGCACAGGAATGTTTTTTTTTTTATGTTTTGGTTTTATGGATTTTGTTTTACTGGTTTATAGATGTGTAGTTGCTTGCTGTTAATTTTGATTTCTGGTTCAAGTTTGTTGATGGGAGGAACAAAAGTGAAATATCTGTGTTGTAACTGCAGATTGATGTAGATTTAACCTTTGATGCTTGTCATTCACTGTCAAGGTACTACTACAAAGCTTATAATAAAGACATTTCTGAAATTACGATTATACATTCTATTAAATATAACTGAAATACATGTAATCATCTTCAACCAGAAGGTTTAGTTTGGGTTATCTTTATTGGTTTCGTTTGCTTTGATATTTCAGTATGTGTAACTCACAGATTAAAGGATTCAAATCTAGATCATGTTTGTGTATTACTTTTAGATTGCTTTGCTTGGTTATATTTCCTGTTAATTATGCTAATGAGGAATTACTTTAGTATGTGGACTGATGAATTGAGTGAAAATGAGAAAGAAACACAAAGCAAAAAAAAAAAAACGATTTTGAAGCATAAACCTCCTCTTTCTTCAGGGCGTAGGCTATTTTGAATACGACTGCTGATTTGTTCAGAAACGAGGAAGCGCATAAGATTGACAGCCTCATCGTCCAATCAGCAAAAAGCGGCTTGTTCTTGACCAGAGGATAAAATGGACTGTTTGTCCATAAAGAGCCAATGCCGTCGAATGGGCGCGGTTTGCTGTCAGAGCAGGTTTGTTTTCCAACCAAAGGAAATCCGCGCTTGCTTGTGCAAAGAGCGAGGGAGGAAAGTTGTATTCGCACTCTCCCGGATTTCCACCTGACTTCTCGGGAAGCGGGATACTGTGGCACAATGTTGAGTTTGGGGACCGGAGGAGCGAAGTCTTCTAAACCGTCGTTTGTGTCTTATGTTACACCCGAGGTAAGCGAAAGCTTTCAAGTAGTATAACAATTATGCTACGTTGTTTTGAAAACAAGCCGTAGACACTGGTTTTGACTAAAACGAGTTGAAACAGCGGATAGTCGTGCACTGGGCGGAGTTAGTGTGCCATGCTGAAGTTGACAATGTTGACTTGTTCTAGTAATTTAGACTAACAGGGAACGTTTCGTTCACATGGGAAAATGCATTGAACGAGCAACAGCATTCCTAAGTTGACTGCCTTCGCACTGACGACTAAAATTGAGTTCGATGGACTTTTTAAAAAGTTAATCAAGAAAAGTCCTCAACTTTTCAATTCAGTCTGCTTCGAGATAGTAATTCATGTTATTATACGATTTATGTTTATTGACACGACTCACGAGTGTTCACTTGCTTCAGTCTGACATGTGATTGTGGTTGAAGTCTTTTCTTGGTTATGTTTTCAGAAAGTGTGTGTGTGAGAGAGAGAGAGAGAGAGAGAGAGAGCAGGACGTCCTTTTAGAACCGATGTCATGGGTTGTGTCTTGAGGGACAATAGAGTTCTTGTTGTTCATTAATGAAAGCATGGTAAAAATGATTGTACTCAACATTGAAACAATAGAAGGGTAAACCCCTTATTTTATCAATGTTTTTCATCCATCGTGTTATAGAGAGATTAGTAAATGAAAACTTTACAAGACTATAAAATAATTCAGTGTTAAAGTAAATAGGATAGTTCACTCAAATATAAAAACTGTCATTATTTACTCTTGTTTTTCGGACCCTGTATGACTTTCTCTGTTCTTTGGTGCACAACAAGATTTTGTGTTGCTCAAATTGTACAGTGTGGTAGAAACGCCATGGTCATGGGTTCGGGAATACCTGAACTGATTAAATGTGTAGAATGCAATGGAAGTCACTTTGGATAAAAAACATCTATTTTTTATTTTATTTTATTTTTTGCATGTTATTGCAAACATTATATAGAAGGTATTCAATTTCTGACTAGGTCAGTTACAAAACGAATACATTGACTATCAAGCTTGTATAGTTTTATCAACTTCCTGTCATCATATAACTCCAATATGTATATCTTTTTCGTAAAGTGTATGGTCTCCTCTCTGCTGCCATCTTGTTACTCCTAAAAAGGTTAGGATACCTCTCCTGCACTCTTAAATAGTTTAGGAGCTGCTCTTAACACATAGGAACATTTATTAGTCACATTTATTCTTAGGTTTAGGAATACGACTAAAATTACACCATACTTAGAATTTTGATATGCTTAAAATTTAACTCTGAGTGGCTTTATATGGCCCCTGGTGGTCTTATGTGAAGAGTTCAACTAATTCTCTTTCTGAAGATCAGAAATTGGAGCTTGGTCAGATCTCACAGTGTTCTCCCCCTTTTTGTTGGCTGGATACTGGCCTGGATATTAATGAAGACCCACTGTATTCCATTTTTGTCGTGCAACATTTGCAGAAATGGCAAGACCATGTGTATTTCTGAGAAAACCAGGTTGCCGCTGGTAGAGGTGTTAGGGAGGTCAGCAGGGGGCGCTCACCCTGTGGTCTATGTGGGTCCTAACACCCCAGTATAGTGACGGGGAAGAGCGCCGTCCTTCGGATGAGACGTTAAGCCGAGGTCCTGACTCTCTGTGGTCATTAAAAATCCCTGGATGTCCTTCGAAAAAGAGTAGGGGTGTAACCCCGGCATCCTGGCCAAAACATGCCCAGTGGCCCCTGTCCATCATGGCCTCCTAATCATCCCTATAAATACTGATTGGCTTCATCACTGTCTCCTCTTCACCAGTAAGCTGGTGTGTGGTGGGCTTTCTGGCGCAATATGGCTGCCGTCGCATCATCCAAGTGGATGCTGCACATTGGTGGTGGTTGAGGAGATCCCCCCCCCCCCCCTTCTATGTAAAGCGTTTTGAGGTCTTAGAAAAAGCTCTATATAAATTTAACAAATTTACATTTATTTCATCAAATTTTAGGAGAATATTTTCACCCTGAGGAAGTCATTAGGAAAAGCAGTGTCCCAGATGCTTGGGACTGTTTGGGAAGTTTTATCCATTGAGTTTTTCAGCTGACTTTGTGGTAACAGGATGTTTGATGGCTTCCTTTCCTTTATTTAGCCTATCCTTTTTGTTTCGACTTAACTTGTACAGTTTATTTTTTCCACACACTGACATTAGGCTAGTTCTTTAATTTTGCAGTTATCTGCAGCCACTTTTATATCTTCTAACCAATAACAAAGGATTTTACCTCATTTCAATTTTAAAGTTGTATAGAATGCCTGCTAAAATTCATGGTGCCAGAGATAACAATTAATATGGCTTGTGGCTTGACAGTCTTAGTGTACTGATGTTGCTGTACAGTGCTGATGCTGTTCAATTTCAAATCAGTTCTCATTATATTATATCATTATTATATTATATTTAATTATATTACTCATATATTACATTAAAGTCATTATGTTAAAGGGAAAATGTACTTTCCCTCATGTCATTCCAAACCTGTATGATTTTTTTCTTCTGTGGAACATAAAAGAAGATATTTTGAGAAATGTCACTGTGTATATTTATTTATTTATTTTGTCCATGTAGTGGAAGACAGTGGTCACCAAAACTGTTTGGTTTAACATTCTTCAAAATATCTTCTTTTGTGTTTTAAATATAATAAAAGAGGCCATACAGGTTAGAAACAATGTGTATGTGTGTGTGTGTATATATATATATATATATATATATATATATATATATATATATATATATATATATATATATATATATATATTATTTTTATTTATTTTTTTGTAAACTATCCCTTTAATGTAATGTATGACAGTGTATGTTTCTCATACCTACTTATTCTTATACTATACTATGCATGCAGCAGTTTTAGTTTACAGAAACTACAGAGCAGATGTCCTGTAGATTTATTCACTTACTTGGCATCTGGCACTGTGTGAAATGTGACCTGATGTGTTTGGCATTATATTGTAATATAGGCTAGTACCTGTGAAAATGTCATTTAGTAAGACATTTTATTAGATAATCAATCAAGTTTACAGTTAGGCCTATATTATAATTGTATTGCTCCTGTTTTCTCTAGGAAATAAAATTGGACAAAGACCTGCCAAAGAAGGAAAAGCATCCTGATTTGCTACCAGGTAAAAAATGAAATCCCCCTCACAGTGTTCTGCCATCTCAGGTTTTTCTTTGTATTATTGTCAGTTAATCTAAAGTAAATTTTTGTGTCAGTGGTACGCTGGGTGAAATTTTCAATTCAGATTTATAATTGCTCGTTAATACAGACTGTAACTTCCAGAGATCTCATTTAGTGTAAGTTTTGCAGATACAGAAATGTGGGTTATGTTCTAAAACACTGACAGCATTTCTTCAAAGCTCTGCACACCACAAAACAAGACTATAATTGGCATTGTGATTATGTCTGACATTATATTATTGTGTCTAAAGCCTTGTTCATTCACACTGTCTGTCCAAATCCGATTATTTGTGTTTACGACTAAAATCAGATCTGACTGTCCACACTGTGCATCGTAACTGTTCAGATCTGATTTGTTTGTCCCGTGGCTCTTTCATTTTCTGAAATATCTGCGTTGGTTTCCATCGCAATGGTGTTGCTTTGGAAGGACTATGCCCAAAAACAACATGGAGGGGTTTGCAATGTTGTGTTTTAGATTTTGACAACGTGTAGCTGCAGTGCTGGACTACTGGTCCTGTGTTCATAAATGGAGTGGCTGTGGAGAGAGTCCCCTGTTTTAAATTCTTGGGGTTGAACATTACAGAGGATTTTTCTTGGACTACACACACCTCGACTGTCATTGGAAAAGCACAACAGCGTCTTTATTTTCTGAGGAGATTGCCTCAGAAACGTCTTGTGAACTTTTAACGATGTGCAGTGGAGAGTGTACTAACATATTGCATCACATCTTGGTACGGTAGTTGTACAAGAGAGGAACAGAGGGCTCTGCAACGATTTGACCAAAATGGCACAAAATATCATTGGCACATATTACCATCAGTCGAGGACATTTATTTGTCCAGATGTCAGAGCAGAACTTCAAAAATTGTCAGAGATCCGCTCCGGGTCGGAGATACAGGACAATTTACTCTCGTACCACAAGACTGAAAATTTGCAATTTTTGCTAGAGCCATGCAACTATTGAACACTTCCTAAATGGTTTCCATCTATAAATTATATGTGTAATTGCACTACACACTTTAAACAGTCTGTTGTTGTTGTTGTTTTTCTTTTTTTTACCTTACTAATTGTTTTATCAGATGTATCTTTTTTTAACTTATCTATATTGACATTTTTATATTTATTGTTGTGCTTTTTGTTTATTTTGTTGTCTTTTTTATGTTGTTGTTGTTGTTATTGTATGTAAATGTCTGAGAGAACGTGAGATACAAAAAACTATTTCATTGTTTTGCACAGCAGTACAATGACAACAAAGTCTTAAATAACCTCTTTAACTTAACTAATGAAGCAGCGACAGAAACAGAGGCCAGCATGAGCTTCTTTTTTTCCGTTTCTTCCGCACAGTGAATGAAGTGAAGACACCACATCACTGTATATGCATAACAATTGGATTTGAACTGACAGTCTGAACAGTGCTTATGTGACATGACTTTGCTGATCTGTTGTATCTTAGGTGAAGTAGTGTTTTGTAGTGCCAACCCCATTCTCAAATACACTCAAGATGACCTCTCCCAGCGTGGCGTCTTCGGCACGTTGTTCTGCACCAATTTTCGTGTAACGTTCTTAAGTGATGAGCTGACCCTGGAAGAGACGGTAAGGACACATGGCAGGGCTGTAAAAATAAGACCTGATTTCATGAGAAAGTTTTACTGTTTCACAAATGGCAATTTCATTTAAAATTTGATTTGTACAAAAAAATGTAAGATTTTTAGAAAAAAAAGCATGAAGGCCCACCCCTAAACCTAACCCTCAGTGGGGTATAAACAAATCAATATACGAATGAGATCATGCGAATTCACCACAACGTAAAATAGTTACGAATTGACGTGAGTTTTCCTGTTCATAGTATAAAAAAAGAATCAACTTATATATTCAGAAAAAAAAGTCTAATGTAATGTTAATTCGCATCTATTGAGTGAATAGCAGAATACTATCATCTAAGCAACAATGTGTCATTTCTAATTCAGGCTTACCGAGCAAAGAGAACCACAGTGCTTAAAAGAAAATAATATAATCATGCACTTCCTGTATGTAGACTGCAGGTTTCTTGTACATAGTGTGGTTTGAAGAGAAGATAACATGTGATCTAGATGTTTATATAATATGTAAGGATGCTATTTATTAGAGGTGTTTATCAATTAAACATTTTTATGAAAGATCTATGCAGATGAGTTTAAGTGTGGAGTAGCAGACGAGTCAGAAGGCATGACTAAATGTGTTAATAAAAGTTGTTATTGTTTTTATTTATAATTGTGCTAAATTAACTCATTAAATTGACTGCAATACTATACTATTCCAAAACAATTGCACGTGCACCTGAAAGATTGGACCTAAATGGTAGATTATAGAGAGATTGGACCTAAATGGTAGATTATAGAGAGATTGGGTGTACAGGATGATTCTGTTGCTTCAAAAGCTTTATAACCAAAATAAATTAAGCACTGCGGATCTGCTTATATTGTTGGCTCCTGTATTATAAATACTTTTTCCTCATTTATAAGTCAGGTTTGGATAAAAGCAGCTGCTAAACAAGTAAACAGAAAACGTGTGAATCACACTTTGTTGAAACATTGGGTGTCTTAAGAGCATGCTCGGTGGCCTTGCATGAGGAACTGTACTGTGAGTGCTCTCACTTTAGCTGCCATTTCAGGAACTTGAGTGTCTGACTCACTGGCAGTGAAATTCTGGTGGGAAACCAGTGACTTACAGCAGGTTCAAATGGTCAGGTATTCATGCAGTGCCAGGTATTTTTGTTTTCAGTTTGTTTTTTGCATGTTGACCAACATCGGTATATGAAGACATAACTAATCTAATCAGTAATCGTAAAAAGCTGCAGAGCAATGCTGCTGAATGCTATTGGCCAGATGTTAGTGTTGGTTGGTATCAAGAGGTTTCATTGGCTACTTTCAGATTTCTATTTGGAGGTGGCTAAGCAGGAAGTGATTTGACAAATAAAATATTGTGTGAAAGTTTGATGCAGCACACTGAAAAAGGCAACAGCATCTGCCTTTCCTGTTAGTTACTGTGTGCTGTATAAAAATGCATCTTTCACAGCTGACTGAGCATTTGTTAATCACTGTCTTTCGCAAGCATTATTTACTTTGGTATTGTCTGCATTGTGAAAGTTCAATAAGAGGCTGTTGTGTCACTCCCCTTTGTTCCAGTCCAAGACCTTTAAGAACAAACTCTATGGAGAAAATGACATTCCATTAATGTGTGTGGATCACATCTATGGTGGTAATAATCGTTTTTATTAACTTATTTTGATCATAGAGCTGTTCATGTTTTAAAAGGGAAAGTTTTTTATTTGAATTCTGAAAAACGTTTCATTTCTTTTAAAGTTTATGATGAAAAAAGGAAACTGATAACAGGAAGCCTTGTGAAGAACAAATACCCATCCAAAATAATAATTCACTGTAAAGATCTACGCGTCTTTCAGTTCTGCCTAACATTCACCAAGGAGGAAGATACCAAAAAGGTAATATGTTTGACATGAGGACTGAAATGTATGTACATTTTAAAAAGAGTTTCACATTTACTTGTGCAATTTTTTTTGTCAGATCTTTCAGGGTATTGCTCACCATTGTTTGGAGGAGAAATCTCTAAAGTGCATCTTTGCTTTTTCCTATGCTGGGACACCAAGCCCAGGTACAGATTTTAGCTCATATTAGAGGCTTTCATTTTGTTACTATTGTTACTTTCTATAGTTTCACTTGTTGTACAGCTGTTATCTGAGTATCAATTATCTGATAATCCACTAAGCACATGTAACCACTAATGCAACATTAGGGAAAACATCACCAAAAGAAGTTCATGAAGTCACACTAATGCAGAACTAAACTTTGCACACATCTGAAATGCAGACATGCATCCAGCACTGGACTTCTAGCACCAGCTGCTAAATTCTGATCATAGTCTCTGCAACTGGAATTCAACAGATGGTTGCAAGAACGACAGTCAGTGTCTCTTTATAGACATTATATATTCCAGATCATCTTTCTGGATCTTAGTGACTCAACAAGGATTTATATGTATCAGGAAAAATATATATTTTTCATTAAATTACAAAAATTTAATTTGCTGTAATTTGAGAAGAAGAAAAACAAGGCAATTAAAATAATTATTAATTTGTAACTGATGCTTTTTAAAATATCCCAAGTCTTCACTGTCAGTTAGCTAGCGAAGTTAATGAAAAACTTTGTTGAAAAACCTATGTATGTAATCAGGGCTTGACATTAACTTTTGTGCCCACCAGCCTTTTTCCAAAGTTACTAGCAACTCAGCATTTTCACTGACCACAATAAGACCTGACGCATGAATCCATTATACTGTTGCACATGTATACATTTACATTCACATCTACGTGAATTCTCGCCAAGACTGGCATTTTGAAAAAGAATTGTGTGTATTTGACTGTTGAAGCGCAATTGGCAGCGAAAAATAACTGAATATATTACTGAGAGACGGCTTTATGCGTGCGCACTTTGGGTGTGAGCTCAAAATCTGCCTGATTAAGTAAAATTATGCGCAATCCCACACTGAAATTCAAGCCCTGTAACACCAACAATATCCATCCGGAGCAAATGAAACGAGTGAGTGAGGGGAGGCGGGTTTGTGTGTCAACTCGCTGTCGGAGAAATGTGAGAGCTAGAAAGCACAGCTTGGTAGCGTGTACCTATTCTGCGGAAAATTAGTATTAAAAACATTTCAGTATCTATTTATTGAAGAATGTATATTTTTGACAACACTACAGTGCACTTAATTTATTATTTCAGATGGCTTTTTAAAAGACTTCAATTAAAAATGTATTATATATAAAATTCAACTCGCCAAAGGATTAGGAGTGACTGCGTTACACGCCACTGCTGAAATACACCCGCATTTGGCTGGTGTTAATGTCAAGCCCTGTATGTGATCAATAACTCTAAGATTTGGTGACAACACAGCACTGGTCGGTAAAGAGAGTGAGAGTTCCAACAACTGATTCGAAACTCTCTCTCACACTTGCCCCCTAGACTATCAGACTAGTTTTAGAATGAAGGTTATTTTATTTTCGTTTTTAAATGGCTTAACTCTCATTAGTCAACTTTGGAAAAACACAAGATGCTATTTGTATTTGCAGAAATGCAAAGGAAACGGGAGACCATTATGTTTGAGTCACCAGAGGACTGGACACAGGAAATGAAACGGACCAAAGCGAAATGCAGATTAGTGACTGAAAATGAGAACTTTGAGCTCTCTCAAAGGTACTTAATGTTGTTGTTGATGGCTATAAAGTGTCTGATAAAGTCTTACTGCTGTTTTTATTACAAGGTGCATTTTCCATAACGTGATCTCTAATCTATCATAGTCTTTATGTGCTACTGACCTAGATTTTTTGTTTGATCAATCCTACACCTTTTATATTTGGGTAGTTCAAAACTACTGTAAATAGTTTCAGGTGATGTAACTTATTTGATCTGTTTTTAGAAGTTAAATAGTCCTGCAGTGAATAAATGTGAATTTTCAAAAGAAATCCAATGTATTCTCTCAATTAATATAGGATAAAATGCATGCATCTATATTAATTATAAAAGAATTAGCTAAATTGTTTTCAATGATCTATAGCATGTCACATGTTGAAAATGTTCATGTGAAATAAATGTATGCAACAAAAACACTGCTCTGACATTGTCTTTAGGTTACCGAAGTACTTTGTCATCCCATCAGCACTAGAGGATTTATTCAGCTATCAAGAGAAGGGATTGCCAGTGAGTTAAGGATTTTATCTTAAGATAATATAAACATTTAAATAATTTTTGTAATGTTATTATAATTGTAATGTTGGCATTTGTATACAAGTTGTCATTTGTATAGTTGAATGCAATGGAGGTCAGTTGCCTTTTATTTTCCTCTTTAGATCTGGTGTTGGTCTCATCACAGCGGTTGTGCTCTCTTCAAAGCATCTTTCCCACCTATGACACAGGAAGAAGGGGATTTCCAAAAGCACTTGGACACGTAATGGTTTTTAACTCGTATTTATCCTCTGGAATCAACCAAACTGCTGTGATATGGTTATTTGTGCCCTGAGTTTCTGTGTGTTTAGGTGCTGACACTCAAGGGCACTGATCTTTATCAAAGAACAACATGCCAGTATGTTATCTAGTAGTGCTCTAGACACCATCAGCATGAACCAATATAACCTTTTTGTGTTTTGGTGTCATGGTGTCCACAGCAAAGAAAAATAGTCATGTAACATGGTTTTCACAGCAAATTAAACATTTTTTTATAAAGTATTGTCTTATTTTGACCTTCACTGGTACCTTCACATTGACAAAAACGTTTTTTTTTTTTCTTCTTTTGCAGAATGATAAATGCAGTCGCACATAATTACCTCTACTCCGTAAAAACAGAGGACCTCTCAGAATCCCTTCCTACAATCCTAGACATCCAGCAGTCATATAACAAGTTCAAACAATTCTTTCTTATCGGTGAGTCACAGAATACACTGCAGTCTCTTTTATAAGGAAATGTGAACAAATCCTCAAATATTAAATGAAAGGATGGGTATTTTGTTTGCAGTCACTTTATAATGATTCACTTTTTGTTTTTTGTCTCTCAGATAATTCAACAGAATTTTGGTTGTCAGATGTGAAATGGTTCTCTTCCCTTGAAAGCTCAGGATGGCTAGACATTATTAGGTCAGCTTACATTGATAAAATATTAGATTGTGTGATTTACTAGTATTAGACTATGAAACTGTTAGCAAACTGTATTTAATGTCCTCAACAGACAATGTCTCCACAAAGCAGTAGAGGTGGTTGAATGCATTGATAAAGACAACACAAATGTCCTTGTAACAGGTAAGTCAAGCATGTTTCAACTATATTGGCTTATATTGTGATTTCAATACATTGTTTTGATTGTTTACAGAATCTGACATGTTAGCCAATAGTGTCAGTTTGGGATGGGACCACCTGTTTTTTTGGAGGCGGTTAAAGTGTCTGAGAGAACTACAGTACCTCACGTTAAAAAAAGGAATTACTTTTAAACCTCGATGGATCGATCTTTGTGACTTTGAGATTGTATCCCCTGATGTTTTCTGTTGTTATTGATTGATTGCAGAGGAAGAGGGAACAGATCTGTGCTGTGTGATCTCCAGTCTGGCTCAGATAATGCTGGACCCTTATTACAGAACACTGATGGGTTTCCAGAGTCTGGTGCAGAAGGAGTGGGTGGCTGGTTGCCATGCCTTCCTGGATCGATGCAATCACCTCCATCAGAAAGACAAGGAGGTAATTATTGCATGCTCGTGCTTGCCTGTTGTTTCTTCAGAGGCTTAGTGGAAATGTTACTGTTCTATATTTTCCTATTTGTATTATTCTTAACCTCTGAGATTTAAAGGCTTTTTTCCCCCTGCAAACATGTCTTTTATGAGGTTGTAAAATCATGTCATGTCTAATGACACGTGTATGAAGATTACTGAACAAATCCTCAAATATTAGCATTTCACAGTTGCCTGTTCAACCGATCTCCTGCACTAGTATCATGTTTTTTGTTCCACCCTGTAGACTTTTTCTTGTCATATAAAAAAAAATCACCTAAAATCAGTGTCCATTTATTTGCCTGTTTGCTAAGTAACCATGTGATGTACATAATATACTGTCAACCGGTCACTATTCATAGTTTTCAGTCACTCTACTCGCGAGGAGACGTGGAGAGCAAAACATCTAAACTGCAGCACAGGCCTGTTAACGTTTCTATCCACCTTATTTTTTACGTAAGAGCGGGCACAGCCATGAGAAGAAGAAAAAAACAAGATGGTAAAGCATCGTGTTTATATTCTGGTTTGACCTGCCTGCCTGACATAGCCATAATCATCATAATATCAATGTCTTACTACATTTGAACTACCAGGCAATGGAGGGAAGCCCTGTTTTGCCCTCCAGATGGGCATTCCTATCCACCTTCTTTTTTATGTAAGAGCAGGCACAGCCATGTGTAATTTGATTGTATCTGGCTTCTGGTGTCATTCGCTTCCAGTTATTTTACCTGTACAAAAACAGCCCATTTTACTGCTTTATATTGCAAACTTTTATATATTATTTTAATTTCATTATCATAATCATAAACACGTCATTTTATAGCGCAAATAGTTTTACAGTTTACAGCACTTTGTAATTCTTGTAGTCTCGCACATTCAAGAAAATTGTACACTTCCGTGTTGCAAAATAAGGTGGATAAGGATGTGCCGTAACATGAAAAATATGAATTGCCAAATAAATCCCTTCAGAACGAGGATCTTGATCCCATCTTGATCTCCCTACTAGGATTTATTAAGCAATCATTAATTTAATGATGAATGAATGATGATCTGTTCTCATCCTCGTAGTCTTTTTAATTCGATTCTTGTTTCTCAATGCGCAGTGTCATTCTCCAGTCTTCCTCCTGTTCCTGGAGTGTGTGTGGCAGCTTGTTCACCAGCACAGCCCGGCTTTCCAGTTCTCAGAGACTTACCTGACTGTGCTGTCCGACAGTGTTCACGTGCCAGTCTTCAGTACCTTTCTGTTCAACTCTGCCCATCACAGAGAAAGTGTTATGAAGGTAGAACTTCTGTATTTTATGTTTTAAAAAAAAAATATATATATATATATATATTGTGATTGCAGCTTATAGTCAGTTTGCTACACTTTTTTCCCTTTTGAGTCCCACATTCACCATTCTGCCAGATGAACAGTATTAGAGGCCTCTATAGAAGTACAGTGGCTCAAAAGAAAACAGTCAGCCCTCTGTAATGCTGTCGTTAGTCTAGGTTTACTCATAAGTTAGTGGCCGTTGCCTCCCTGACGCAGTCGGCACGCCTCCTGCTGACTGCCTGTGCTTGATTGTCTTGGCAGGCCGAGTCACCACCTGCACAAAGCGGCACATTGAGCTGCCCTACAGTGTGGGACTGGTCTGTGCAGTTTGACAGCAAGGCCCAGAATTTCTTCTTTAACCCACTGTATTCAGAGAAGGTGAAACATGAGAAGACTGTACGCAAACCTCACAAGCCCAAGGTGAGAGGATGAAATGCTATACTATCTCTTACCCATTTTAGGGCCTTTTTACACCTGGTCACTTCCTGTGTTTTTGCTGATTGAAATCTGATTCTTTAAAACGGCTCCATTTACACTTAGCCACATAAATGTGTCTCCGCAAAACGAATATAAATCCGATCTACAATTCCCGGGCTATATGAAATCACGTCAACGAAAGTAACAGATATGAGCTGCATTTTATTTATCATCAGCTAATTTCAAGATCAAAGACCACAATAGGAGAGAGAGCACCGTCAGGACTGGTAAGATAATTTAGTCTCACTACTTTTAATGAAGATGATTGTGTGTTGAACGTCTGCGACTTGCTTTCAGTTTCATTTGCAGCAGTTTGCACTTCGGCTTGCTGAAGACATACTGAAGCAATGCGTGTTGCAGTAGCGCTGTCATATCTGGCTAGAACATGTCATATAGCCTATAACATGCGCTCGCACGTTTATTTTTGACAGTTTTGGGGGGAGTCAAATTTACAAATGTGGTTTCAACAACCAGATGCATTTACACTTGTTCAGTTTCATCTGGAATGCATCTCTAATCATCTGCTGAAGCGGTTTGAGCGATCGAAAGCGTTTCGGAGGGCATTTACACCTGGTATTTTCACGATCGGGTCGCCATCTGACCAGGTGTAAACAGGCCCTTACATAATTTAATAATGTAGGGAAAGATGCCCCGCCCCCAATTAAGAACAGTGTTAACTTCTTTTACTGCTAAATTGTAATATTTAGAAATAAGTTCAACATGTACAGATTGATGATGCATCATCCAATATATTATTAAGATAAATAACAGTTAATAACATTAAGGTTTTATAGCACTAAAAAAAAATGCATCTGATATCATGTCAAACATAATGATTGATGTTTTAAAATTACTTTGATTTAAATATTAAAATATTCTATATTTGTTACTACATTTTTAGAATTACTTGAATTATTGCATAATGATAGATAAATAAAATAACAGAATATCACTTAGTGACATCTGAATAGCACTGTTTAATCTGAATTATGTACAGACAAAATCTAAAATACTGAAATTTTTTAAATATTATATATTTAAATCTTAAAAAGTGATAGATAAGAATAGCAAGAAACTATGAATTTAGATCAAGTGATGCCACTGAGTTTAGCCTACCCTTTATGATGAATATTAAAGATGTCTGAAATTTACATATAAGCCATGGAGTTATTAATTATCAATGAATTATAATAATTATTAGTCACCATTAAATCAAAATTGACAATTCATATTGTTTATGGATTGTTGCTGTGTTTATAAATAATTTATCCATGAAATTAATATTTTTATAAAAAATAAAAAAAGCATGTCAAGACAAAACGTAAATATTTTTTTTTTATTTAGTCCCGCCCTAGTTTTTTATTATTATTTCCATTTCACTCAGATATACTTCACAACTGGGAAGAAAACACACAATTTTTCACTTTTTTACCTTTTGCTTAAAAAAACAACAACAACTATTTGTTACCTTACAAATCTATGTCAGATGGAATAAATCTCACAAATGCTAATTGAGTTTAGCGACATCTGTTGTCAAAAGGAAAATGAAAGGTGAGGTGGGGCATCTTACCCAATTTTGCCCTAACTTTGTGTCTTTGGTTTATTTTGTTTGTCTGACTTTGCTCTTCATATTGAATAATATCTAAGTTGAGTTCGTTCTGTGCATAAATTGTTTTTTTATTTAAAAATGTACAGCATCAAAGACAGTTATCCTTACCCAGCTCAGCCTTCAAAACCCCACCCAAGAAAGGTTTCTTTAAGGAGGAGACCGACAGCCTTAAAAAGATGCTACGAGTGAAGCGTATCAGTCGCTGGATGGGCTCTCCTGACTCCCTTGTGGCCGCCACCCGTGAGTTCTACGAATCCTGGCAACAGCGCCCTCTGGACTATCACGGCCTCCTGCTCCCCTGTCTGGATGGACCGGCTGTCCACGTCTGGATGCAGCGCTACGTGCGCTGGATACCTGAGGTGCACATCCAGGGCGGAGGCTCCATGGCCGTCATGACCAAGCTTATGGAGCTTCTAAGTCAGGTGCAGGATCTGAAGAATCTGCTGGAGCAGAGAGACGCATCGCAAGCTGCTAAATTTGATCACCGTCCACACCGGCTGTTCTCGTTCGGCTCCTCAGGACGATTGTCATCTTCATTCCCCTTCGCTTACAGCCGCAACCGATCTTTCAAGCCCATCATTCCTACAGGTCTAATGCAAAGCCTTATGGTTACTGACAACCTATCTAGTCAGGAGGATGAGGCCAGTTAGGTTGTGAGTTTGATTTAACAGGGAATCTGTTTTCACCCAATATGTTAAATATTTGTCCATATATTATTAAATTATAATTATAATATAATATAAATCAGGATTATATTGGCCTCGTCAGATCCAGATTCAAATCCTGATGATGGTGCTTAAAGTGCCTTTGGCGCTAAAGCGGGTCCTTTTGGAAAGGAAAATGGGCTTTTGTCAAACCAATTGTGCCCCATTATATTGAAAACATGGAATTATGCTTTTTTATTTGAGTGTTTTTGTAGTTTTTTTGATGTTCTTAATGGAACAACACCTAGCATTTTCTTCTTGCTCATCACAAAACAGGAACAGGATATAGTCCCGAACTTCCAGTCTTTCCAGTGCACAGTGTTACATAAAATCTTTACCAAGTAACATACAGTATTCCATTCCAATGATCTATGAATGAACGAATAATAGCAAATATAAGAGTTATAAATACTTTTGACTTCTCTGATCCCTCACATATTATAACTTCTGGTACATCCATGCACGCAGGGGTTAAAAGTGGGCAGTGTTCACTCTAGCATGTTTTCAGCTATCTATGGCAGTGAGATGCGTCTAAAAAAGGTTAGGCAATGAAAATAGTGTGAAGCCATCTACAAGTATATTATTGTTACTGTTGCATTTAAAATCTATTGAAGATTAGACTATGCTTACTATGGACCAATGTGATTTGACTTTTTTTCAGATACCATGTCAACCTTTGGGGTATATAAATGTTTAATGTGTACATGGGGGCTTTTGTTTTGTAAGAAAACAGGAAGTAGAGAACAATATATGAGATCTGCTGTCTCTGAGTTTCAGTGCTTTATTTTATGATGTACACTGTGTGACTCTTATCCGTCCGATGACCAGCTGACTCATTTTATTGAACCTTAGATGCTGTAATTGGTAGTATGGGACACAGGGCACAAAGCTGAATATTAATATCATCACAATTAATTTTGTAACTATTTTTTTCTTATGATGACAAATGTATCATACAAATAGACATTACCACATGATGTGAAAGAAAGTGCAAATATAACTATTAAGGCATAAGCTATTCTCATACTGTATCTGCATTTGTGCACATTATTCTTATAATTTTTTTCCACTGGTGCCTGCAGAACTACTGCCACAAATCAACAGGCACTAAAATTGTGTTGTTCGATGTGTGTTGCCCTTCCCCTCCACCCCATGATAATTGTAATGCAATGAAACTGATGAAAGCATTGCACTGAGTTGTTATTTGTTAGCAAAGGTGTGGAGAAAGCAGTTTCCTACAACCCCTTGTTTTGCACTACTGCTCCTTTGCCAGTCATTCACTGTTACTTGAACTGTCAGTCAGCTGTTATTCTGATTCTGTTCACTTCAGTTCAGCACTGATCTTGTGTATGACAAGTGATGGCGAGCTGGATAAGAAATGTATTACTGTATAATTATTTTACTATTTACTTCAAAATTATCATTTTCATGTAAAAGTAGCATTAAATACTTTTATATATGAACATGGGAGTATGTAACTTCCTCTTTTTGTCCACAAAATATGATTGAAATAAAAGATTAGATCAATGATTTGTGATCGTGATCAGTTCTTGTAAAAAGTAACTTTTAATGCAAACGTTTTATATATATATATATGATTGTTATTCTGTGGTCTCTTGATTCTCTTGAAAGTGCACATTTATAAATATAGAAAGACAAAATAGACTGGAAAGAAATGTACAGTACAACTTGGAAAGTCACCTAAACATTTTTTTATATAATTAAATAAAAAATATTTAAATATATTATTAATGGTACCAGTTTAAGTCTGTTTCAAACCCTAGTGTGCTACCTACTAGTGTTATTTCAGTGTCATTGAGATAATATTATAGTTTATATTTAATATTTATTCGTATTTGTATATTTTCCATTTTTGTTTCATTTAACAGTTTTTATTTTATTTTAATATGTCTATAGTTTTTTATTAATTTTATTTTAGTTATTTTTACTACAAGTTAAAATGAATGAAAATGGGAAATGTTGCCTTGGCACCTAGCTGAATTGTTTCACGTTTATTTTATTTGACTCCCTCTATGGGTCTAATTGAGAAATTACAGCTAGAAAAAAAATAATGACTTTTTTTTTTTTTTTTACATTTAAAGGAACACTCCGACTTTTTGGGACTTTAGCCTATTCACCTTATCCCCCAGAGTTAGATAAGTCCATACATACCTTTTTCATCTCCGTGCGTGCTATAGTCTGTTTGACGCACCCACCGCTAGCCTAGCTTAGCACAAAGACTGGATGTAAATGGTTGCAGCTAGCATTCTAATCCAAATAAGTGACAAAATAACGCAAACATTTTCCTATTTACATGTTGTGATTTGTATAGTCACAGAGTGTGCAAAAAACAAAGTCACCATGTCTTATAGTGTTTGAAAAAGCATTAAAGATTCTTTAACATTGTTTCTTTCTTGGGATTCCAAATCAATGATTGTAGCACAAGTGAAAATCAACAAGACTTCTTTTTCAGTGTAGCCCACACTTTCAACACATAACTCGATTTTGACCTGTTTAGTCGTTTTGGAGAAACTTTCCAAACTGGCATAGAGTGAGGCGGTTGTTATAGCGAATACAACCCGGACAGGCTGATCAGGACTTGAATCAGCCTGAAGGGGTTGTATTCGCTAATACCGTGGACCGCCTCACTCTACATTATCCCACTTATTACATGGCTGTCTACCAAATAAATCAATAGACAAAATATTGATTTAAAAAGGAGTTGATTTAAAACTATTGTATTGATTCCTAAAGAACACCGTGTCCATGACAACGCTCTGTTTTTCATTGCAAAGGTGTTATCCTTAGCAGCAGTCCGTTATCAAGAAATAACAGACCGCATATGATTCTACATTAGAATTCAACCAAGCCATGTAATATAATTTTTTTAATAGAATTTATATGCATTTTCTAGTTTAAAAATGAAATCACCAAGGTGCCTTGACAGCATGACCTAACATGCTAATATCTCTACTTTATTTGTTTACTATTATTGTATTTTAAAACGCTATTTTCTTCGCGTCATTTTAAACGATGCCCCATAGAGGGTTAAGTAACAAAAATGTTTTTTAATGGCTTTAGTTAACTATAATAACTCTGGTGGTGCTACCTAACTGAAAATGCTGTCTCGGGGTGCACCTCCTCAGATACAACCTGAGTGTTGAGATGCCACATCCACTGTTGTAGATACTCGTCACGGCAGGTCGCCATATTAAACCTGACGGAATCAGCGACGGTCCGCGGCTGGGATCGCGAGGGGCCCCTCTCCAAAACAAATCCCTAAACACACCTTTATTCCCCTTATTCACCCCGGGAATCATTTATGCATCGGACTGAATAATCCAGTCTGTTCTCAGACAGGAGTCTGGGAAGGAGGTTTTGTTTTAGTGTGTTTGAGAGATGAGTAATTTGACCCAGCGGAGCTCCGGCCTGGTGCAAAGGCGCACCGAGGCTTCGCGCAGCGCTGCAGCCGCAGACAGAGAGCGCGGATCCGGCGACGAGGACTACGAGCCCCGCCGAGGAGACGAGCAGGAGAACGACGACAGCGGCGATGCCAAGGAAACCAGACTGACCCTGATGGAGGAAGTTCTGCTCCTGGGCTTGAAAGACCGCGAGGTTGTTGTTGTTGTTTTGCTTTATTTTTTTACTAACTGTTAGTTGTCTGTTCTTATCTCTCAATATCACTCACCACGATCGCGTGCTTCATGGTTTATATTTGAGCTCTTTAAAGAAAGATGCAACTGAAAACAATCTTCTACTTTTTTTACTCCTTTTTCTTTCTAAATTTATGAAGTTTTGAGTCAAAACAAGCAAACAACAATATTGCTGTGTTGCAATGTAGCTTGTAGCTTGCCTTGCACTGCCAGTGTTCTCTCTTTGACCCAGACTGTCGAAACAAATCGACATTGCGTAAAGAACATATGCCTTTAACTGTCTAATACTTAAATTATAAACCGTTTCCTATAGCAAATGGTAACCATTGTGACATTAAGATGCTATGACAATATCTTGTCATATCCACATGAAGCTCAGTATGATGGTTTCAGATAGGCTACATTGCTGCTTTTAGAAACTAAAATGTGAAGCAGTTGTTTATTATTAAGATGTATAATTGCAGGATGAATTAGCCTAATATAGTTGAAATGCCTTCATCGCCCACTGAGATTATTGTCACTAGTAGTCACTAGTCACCCACGTTGTACACATTCTAACAAAGCATGTAAATCCAAACTCACAACAAAAAGTGTTTTGGACAGATCCAATGTTTATTTGACTTTTTTATATAGTTTGCCTTTTGATGCGGACCCTAAACTTGAAACCTCTAATACTACTGAGTTGACATATCAAATCAACAATAAGGAAAACATCCAAAGTGGTTTTAAACTCCATGAAATCATTTGTTTGGACTGCCAAATGTCAAGCCATTTTTACTTTAAATTAGAGAATATAGTTATGGATAAAAATTTTGTTTTAAAGTAATAACTTAACATCTCTCTTCCTTTTGTTTTACTTACTAATAGACAAGTGTACAGTATGTACTATATAATATCAGTTGTAAGCTCTTCGTTTTCAGTTGACTCTTGATTTTTTTATTTATAAAGTAAGACCAGATCTAGTTTTAGAATTATTAATCTCTTTCTCACCATGAATATAGCCAGGGTAGCTGGCATGTGTTAAACTATAAATTAACAGACAGACAAATGTAGAACTTTCTAAATGTGGGTTTTATTGGTTTTACTCCTAGATGCCACAAAGGTAGAATACTTCATTGTAAGAGGGAAGGTCATAAGTATTTTGTGTGTACAATTTTAACAAATATGACTGTCCTTAATAAGGAAAGAGGCAAAGCACCTAAAATTAGCCAGTTTGGTGTTTTGACCGACCTTTAATTAAGGTTTATAGTAGGTAGTGAATTGTACCTAGCTCATTGTCTGGTCTTTGTAGTTAGATTTAGGTTGAGCAAGCATTTGACAGGGCAGTGTTACTGAAGACACCTCTCTTTACAGCTCATTCATATTGAATTACTGAGACACTGTCAATACATTTGTAGAACACACTGCAATCAAATTGTTAAAAAAAAAAGATCTTGGCCTCTCAATCCTGGAATCATTGTCATTTTTCCACAACAGAGATTTCTAACTAATTGACTTTTAGATGGATATAGTGTCTTTCCCTGTTGTCATGTTAAGATGTTCATGATCAGTTCAACATCTTACGTTGATCCTGGAAGTGTCATGCGGATGTACATTTTGTTCAGTATATTAGTTTTGCAGAAGTCTTCCTTGTGTTTTTAACAACAATACACTGTTTTGCCAAAGAACAATACACAAGGTTTTTAAATCCATAGGGAGCATTCCTGTCACAAAGCTTTTCTTTGGGTTTTAGATTACTGCCGTTTTCAGTCATTGAATATCATGTCGAGGCCTCACTAAGATTTGCTTATCTGTATGGAAAGTTGCAGAAAGGATAAATGGATTAACATAGCATGTTCCAACTTCCAGGTCTACAGTTTGCTCATGCTTATGGTTGGCAAATGTAGAAGTTGAAACATTGTCAACTAAATATTCAGTAAAATTGTAATATATTCTGGCTATTGGTCCTGTTGCTTTATTATGGGAGAATCTCACAGAACCTGTCGGAAACATGTCTGGGTCATATTTCATCCCAAAGTCAAAAGAAAGAAAATAAATGAAATGTATTTTGGACCTTTGGGATTTTTTTTTCGGTATCATGCTCAATTGACCGTTCGCAAAGACTTTTAGTCTTTTACCCTTTAGTTACTGTCACTATGTCCGACAAGCTACGCCGCTCTCACGCCACACCATGTTCTCACGCAGTGAAAAATACATTGCGGAGCAGAGAGGACACTGACAACGCGCTGACAGACAGGACAGACCAGGTTACTTTTGATATTATACAAAGTCTCACCTTTAAAATTTGGTCATTAAAAAAAAAAAAAAAAAAAAAATGTAACAATAATTACCGTTTTGTGGCTCTTTAATGTGTCTGACATGACGTGAACCGATCATCTCTTCCTTCTAGTTAATTTATAGCATCAAATAAAGATGAATGAATATAAGGAATGTTGTTTTAACCGTGGAAAGGCGTCAGTACCAAGCGGCAACCTCCCTGTCTCTCTCTTGAAACCAACACGGAAGTGAATTAAACGGCAATTCGTCGACTGGCCGCTTGAGGCTGGCTGCAGAAGGGAGTCAAATCTGTATCTCCCCCATGTTAAAATGCCCAACTTTACAGCAGAAAAACACATGTTTACAGCCTGGTTCTCTCTGTGGCTTT
Organism: Phoxinus phoxinus; assembly: GCF_949152265.1. Classification (NCBI taxonomy): domain Eukaryota; kingdom Metazoa; phylum Chordata; class Actinopteri; order Cypriniformes; family Leuciscidae; genus Phoxinus; species Phoxinus phoxinus. The sequence goes on along the minus strand of NC_136878.1, from coordinate 26,020,665 downwards.
GGTCTATACAGCTAATTTTGCCCTTCATAACAACTGAGAGGGGGGTCCATTTTTTTATAACTCACCCGTTTAGTTGATTAATATTTAAAGTTCTGCTAAATTAAGGGTGTGTCCACTTTTGAGTGACAGGTGGATTCCCGCTGATGTAAATGCTAGCCGGTTAGCCGTCACTTCACCTCAGCAAATTCCAGCTGCTGAACTTGCCATCTCTGCCGTGTTTGTGCTTTTTTTCGGGATTATTTCATATAACGTTAATTTAATACACCCATTACCTAGCTCACGGCTTTGGATTCCGCCGTTGTCGTCGAGTATCGTTCGAGAGAACAGCCAGCGCTGTATTCCAGTTGTTTTCATCTGTGAACATGCACTAATGGATGTCTGACAATTTCGTTGCTTTTTGGAGTTTTCAGATTTAAAAACGTCTAATGTTATAGATATAAAGGCTACACTCGTTCTGCGGTGCCGTTGCTCTGGAACAGATTATAACATGCTTATGTGCCGTCAGATGAAATCCTGCAGGTGTCTGTGTTTCTCCGTCCATGCAATAAATGCACATCCTTGAATGAGCGCGTATTTCTAGCGCATTTAACGTTACTTGAACTTCATAGGTAATATATCTATGTTTTGACCCATTTGAGAATTGAGATGCGGCCAAAATCAGAATTTAAAATGGACTGAATTTTTGGACTGAATGGGGACTTTTCCGTATGCTGTTTTTGTGTTGTGCAGGTGTCTAATGTAACATAATTTCGCAAATCTAAAGTCGGACCATTCTGTTTTTGCTTGAAATAGATTGCTTGCAAATTAAAATTCAGTGGTTGCCTCTAATTTCAAATGGCTACTGATATTTTTTGTTTAAGGGCAGTTTGCCTATTATAAAGCAAATAAACAACAAATACATTTTCTTAAACAAAGAAAAAAAAATCAACCTTTTTTGTCTGTAAAAAATCCTCCGATGACGCAAAAATCGTCATTTTGCGTCATTGGAGGCTTTTTTGGCCAGAGGCTAAAAACTACAGCCAGTAGAAGGTGCTAGATCCGCATGTTTTCAACCCGCCCATAGAGGGTGGGATCTCACTGACAGAACGTACAATTAGTGTCAAGCTATGAACGGTAAACAAGTGATGGGTTAATGTGCGTTTTAACATTGCTAAGAAAATTCCCGCTCATCCATGAGAGATACGAGACCGGTGCGTCTCACAGGTGCCGCTCATCAGCAATCACACCAACGGCCTCGCGTCGTTCTCACGCGGCTGTCAGTCTCGTCCTACTCGCCATAGTAAACATAATGAATGGCGACTGTAGAACGCAAAAGCCGAATCCTGGACATTATTGGCGATCTCGAAATCCCGGGCAGACTTGTCACAGAGACTCACTAGTAGCCTAGCCTTGTTGTTTAACTGCGCTCTTACCGGTAGGCGTGGCTTGGGAGTGGCCTCGTAGGGTAGCGAAGCAAGTGCATTCTGGGTGTTTTTGTCTTTCATCCACATGAGCCACAAATACATTTTCTGGCTTTTCTCAGTCTAGAAGGCTCAAAATTCAAAAAATAATTTCACATTTCTACTGCATAAATTACCCATTTTAAATACACATTCATCTTTCCAGAGGTGAAGTATCCCTTTAAGAGATAGCAACCCGTGACGTTCTACTCAGAGCTGTTTACGCCCTCGGAATTATGTGTCAATGATGAAATGAATCTGCAGCAGTCGGGTGGTACAAGTCAGAGCTCTAAGTTGTTTACATTCATTATTGTAATGTTATGTTCTTTGACACATGAGGTAATTTAACACTGTCTCTTGTGACGCTTTGCAGACTCTGCTCTGGCTTTACGCTTTCATGTGTTTTAAAAAGAGGCATGGCTTTGGAGAGAGCTCTCTGAAGGGAGGGTGGGATACTCTTAAAACTAGATTGCTATTGCTAGACTCTCTGAAATTGCTTATTCCTCCTTTAATGGTTTTAATTAATTTATTTTCGTATTTTTGCCTCTATGCCTCTATTACTCATTACTTGTATTTACTACAGTAACAAGCAACTAAAACTAAACCACAGTTTATTTTACACAGTATATCTATTTGTGAAAAAGACCCATTCAAATTAAAGGATAATTCCGGTATTTAACACCTTGAGTCTATATTGTAGTTTGTTTTGGATGAACAAGAGTGGTGGACAACATTTTTTTGACAATGGTTCCTCTCTCGAGTTTTTGACTATAAAAGAATTGGCCATGGACCCATTTAACATTGGAGTCAATGGGCATGTCCGAAAATGTCATTAAAACAGCCAATAATGTTCGTTTACAAAACTGTTAAACTCACCGAGTGATTAGTGGTGTTCGTTGATGATTATAAACAATATATCGTCGCAATATATGATTCCAATCCGTTTATTTTGCTATAGTGGAACTATTTTTTCAGACACTTCACAACCGTGTAACTTCCGCTCAATATTTGAATCTGAAGCGTTAGCACACTCCCGACCACTTGATGGCGATAACTGATGTTTATGTCTCGCGGGACACTCACGGTCACAGTCGAGTTCAACTTCATATTGCACTGGTTAGTGGTCACGTCTTTCAATATTTTCAAGGTTTTGTTTGTTTATTTCGCTTACTCTCCCGGAGCACAGTTGCTCTGCTCGCTAGCCTAATGAGAAACGGAAGCGAGCAAAAAGACTACATCGACCAAATGTAAACAGCCCCCTTTCCGTTTCCGGTAGCGCATTTATATTAACGAGCACTCAGTCCTTCAACAGAATTCAATGGGATTTTACAAAATGACGAATAAAACACGACAGAAACTGTATTTCGCAACACTTTTTGTTTCTGGAACATCAACTAACATCACTAATCACTCGGTGAGTTGCACAGTTTTGTAAACTAACATTATTGGCTGTTTTAATGACATTTTCGGACATGGCCATTGACTCCAATGTTAAATGGGTCCATGGCCAATTCTTTTATAGTCAAAAACTCGAGAGAGGAACCAGTAGCCGCGTTTCCATTACCCTTCAAATTGCGCAAATTGAAATTGCGAATTGAAAATACGCTCAATGGAAACACGTCAATTTCGCAAAAACTCTCGTTTATCGCAAACAAGTTTTTACGCTCGCATGAGGAGGTTTTTCAGCCAATTCGAAAAAGGAATATTTCGCAAAACTGCAATGGAAACAGTTTTTGCGCATTTACAGTCACCTGACTTAGAAGACGCGGTGTGTTTGGGGTCCGTGTACGCAAATAATAATAATTATCATCATTATTATAACATTTACTAGGCTACATATTTAGATGACGCTTTTATCCAAAAAAGGAACAAAGCAATTCGTCAAATGTCATTCATAATACGGGTTAGACAATAATAATACAGAGCTGAGATTATCACAAATAAACACAATATTTTGACGCATAGGCTATCTAATCTATGTGTGGAGTGTGGAGCGCGCACTACGTGGCACGGAGGCGCGGGCGTGAACACTTGCATTTTCCTATTAACAGTGAAACAACTTAATATAGCCTACTCTATAATTTCTGGTCATACAGAAAATAATAATACATTATTTGTAACTACTTTTATTTGTGTAAACAATAACAAGAAAATGTTGTGCTTTTGTAAAATAAAATAAAACAATCAGGCGCGTTTTCATGATCTCCGTGAACTGGAGCGCGAGAACTGAAACATGTAGGCTAAAGCTTGAAATGTCCACTTTAAAACGAACAAATTCGAATCGAAAGCTAATACGTTTTGTTCTGATTAAGTAATCCGTATGAAAGGTGCATTTCTCTCTAAAAGAGCATCTGCTTAACAGCGGAGATGGAGATGTTTTTAGCCGAGTTAGAAAACAATAGTTTAATAATATTAATGGCTCTTCTTATTCAGCACTGCGGGAAAATGTCAATTCCAGGTTCTAATTTGGCCTTAGAAAACCAGTAAAATCGACAAGTTTTCCATATTAATTTGTGAATATTTTACATGTTTAATAAAGGGGAAAAAAGTCATTAAACAAACATCTGAAAATTCGTCGATATTTACTTTTTTGCGCAGCAGTTGGTGTAGCCAGTTTAAATTAAAATTGTGGTGTTCAACTTTGCGTTTTAAAAAGACAACCGTTTATTTTTCGTTTTTCAATTACGGGTTTAAAAATGAAAAAATGAATGGACACAAAAGTAGCCTACATGGATCGTTTGGAATAGGAGACAGAGTTCTTTATTAAATTCATAAAAGAAACAATAATTAGCCTATAGGAATACTGGATTCTAAACTTCAAAGAAATGCCACAATCAAAACCTCAGCGCAGAAATGAGGGTGAAACACCCAGAAACTCCTTATATTTCGTTTGGAATATAAGGGTCTTTCCCTGCCATTAATGCTTGGATAACACGTACGTCTCCCTCCATTAATAATAATAATGTCTAATGCGGTGGCTGTGAGATTATATAAACCAACGTCCGCTGCCGTGATTTTTAGAATGACTTTATCGCGAGAGAAAAAAGGACGTTTTAGTCGCATAACATCGGTTAATGGAAACGCCGTCATTTCGCAATAGTTTTGTATCGATATTTAGATAAAAGCGCAAAACATTTGCGCAAATCTGTAATGGAAACGCGGCTAGTGTCAAAAAAATGTTGTCCACCACTTTTGTTCATCCAAAACAAACTACAATATAGACTCAAGGTGTTAAATACCGGAATTATCCTTTAAGTGTGACCATTGTTTGTCTTTCTTTTGAGTCTTGGGTAAATGTGACCTGCATACCTGAACATTTTCTGATTTTTTTTGTACCAGATTGCATGCCTAACCAGATTGAACCCAACAAAAAGGTGATTACAATAAGCACTGGTCTACTGTGACGTAACTCAGGAGTAAATGAAGGGGCTATATGGTTCATCTCCCCAACAGTTCTGACTGTGCCATGTTTAATCAGCTGCCTTTGCCTACTGAGCCATTATCATTACTGTCTGCTTGTGTCTTAGCTCTTACTCTTGCTTTATGTTGTTGTCAGAGCACAAAGTACATCTGGTGTACTCACAGGACAGAGGACTTGCGCACAGTGTCAACAAGAAAACCATGACCAACCTTTACTGAGTTTGAGTGCTGTGTTGTTTAAAGAAAGCAATGTTGTCTAACCTGCCACAGCAAAAGCAAACCACAATGATCCAATCAATTCCCAATGGACAAAATCAAGTCCTGTCCTATATCTTTTTTTTGCTAGTTCTAGTTTCAGTCCTCGGATATACATCACAATTGGGAAGAAAGGACAGTATGCAATTTTTTAATGTCACTTCATTTATTTAATGCATCCTTGCTGAATGAAAGTATTCATTTCTTTCAGATACAAAAAAAATCGTACTGACTCCAAACTTTTCCAAACTTCTCCAAAAAGTAGGTCTTTAAACTATAAAGTAGTTCTTAATATGAGCTATTTTTTAATAAACCAAGCACAGTATCAGCTGAACTTGTCCTAGAAATAAAGAAACATGCGATTCATGCCATGTTTGTGTGTAGTATGTCATCACTACACACACCCACATGGCTTGAATCTCATATTTGTTTTTGTTCCGAACAATTTCACTAGGGATGCACTGAAATTAACATTCTGGGCCGAAAACGAAAATTCTGGATGCACTTGGCCGAAAACCGAAACCGAAAATTATTTGTATCTTTTTAAAATAATTATTAATGTCTTATTTTAAATTAGTTTTTTTTTTATTATTATTAGACTTTTAAATTAAAAAAAATCACACATTTTTCTGAATCTGAATTTAAAAAACACGATAAAAAAAAAAAAAACTTTTATTTAAAGTAACAAAAAATGGACAGAAAATAGGCCATCACGCGGACCCTCGCACACGCAGAAAGTATAACACTATGGTTGCGTTCCAGTCCAAAATTGTCATGCCCTTCACACGCTAACTTCACTCCGTCTCGTTCACTCGATGTGCGTCATTGCTTACGTTGCACGAGTGCTCACTACTGGCGGAACCGGAACTCGTGCAAGGTTCAAATGGAACGCCCTAAGTCCTTAATCACTTGTAATGGAGGTCGCCGTGGAGACCAGGTGTGGATAAATGAAGTGCAAGCGAGAGAGTGCGAGCTGCTGATATGACATCACAATCGTACTGCATTGTGGGACATATAGGTGCCTGAAGTGTACATATGAAGTAGACTCGCTCCCTCGGTCAAAATCGAGAGAACGAGGGTCTGTCCACATAAACTTGGCGGCAGGGATTCCCCCAAGGGTAAGTGCTTAGGGAAGCACTTGGAGCACTTCGACTCGGCGCAGTAATATCATCACTCCTGATGATATTACTGTCATGATATTACTGTGCCGAGTCCAAGTGCTCCAAGTGCTATTCCGCCATACATTATAGTTATCCTTTTTAACCCGCTTAGAAAAGCACCACGTTTTATTTTGTGTCACCATACTTGGTCGTGTAACTACTCGTGTAACTGTATTTAAATAGGGAAAACGGGGAGGTGTTTGGTCGCTTCTAACTTCATCTCTGTTTGGTCCCTATGAATGAACTGGGCTAAGCTAAATGCTATCAAAGTGTTGCGGCGCACCAGAGCGATTAAGTGCACGCACTGAGACGAGAGAGATTTGTATCAACTCGTATTAGTTAAGGGAATAACATAGTTTAATATGAAAAAACGGTGGAGTATCCCTTTAAAGGCCCATTGAAATGCTGTGGAACTTGAAGCTTTGTATGATGGGTTGACATCATTTCCACTGAAACAGGAAGCTAAGGCGGGACATATTGAATGGCTCCTCCTACTTTTCAAATGGCGAATAGCCTTTAGTTTAGACTGCAAGTCATACATTTACATTACATTTACATTTAGCAGATGATTTTATCCAAAGCGACTTACAGATGAGAACAATAGAAGCAATTAAACTAGCAGTAGGACAACAGTACCGGTATGTAAGTGCTATGACCCTTCACAGTTCAATCTAACACAATTTTTTAAGTTAGAATAGAGGAGAAAGTGTTAGTATTACTGGATCAAGTGCTGCCGAAAAAAAAAGATACGTCTTCAGCAGTTTCTTAAAAATGGCTACGGACTCAGCAGCTCTGGCTGAGTTAGGCAGATCATTCCAGCAGGGAACAGTCATAACTTGACAGCATCATGGAAGCGAATCCGTGAATGCAAATTTTGTCATTGTTTTGTAACACACCAGTTTATTCATAACCTCAAGGCTAACACATTCAAACTAAAAGCTAACAAACTTAAATTTTGACTTTAAGAGCACGCGGAACGTAGAGAGCAGAGCACATCCGCACACACACAGAGCAAAGTGCATCTTTGGAAGCGGAGCTACTTGCAAAGCTACAAAACATGCTGCACAAGAGTGCAACCTGATCGCTGAATACTGAGAGGAGGGGCAGGGTGCCATATTTTCTGCCTTTTTTTCCCTTTCGGCCAAAAAACGAATGCCATTTTTTACTGATAATTTTTGCCGGCCGAAATTTCGGTGCATCCTTGATTTTCAGTTTAAAGCAAATTATCTGTAGAAACTGACATTTCAAAAGTTAGATGTGATTTCGGTTTTTAGAAGTCTTTAAACATACAACATAAGATTAATTACGTTATTATTCCTGTTGATTGTATTCAAAATGATTGGCTTGATTATTTACTGACTGTGCATCACTCTGGGGTTTTGCATGTGCTGAGCAAACTTGCCTGTGTTGCCAGTGCCTTAAAAGAGGCCTGTTGTTTCCCGGTTGTGGCCTCTGGGATAGGGAGGCTGGACCTTCACAAAGCAGGCCTTGTTAGTGCTGGAAGGATCCATCTCTCACTTCATCCACTGCTGAACATGACACTGCTGCAGATGGAGCTGCAAAATGAAAACTAACATCATAATTATCCCTGTGTTGGGGAAAATTCCCCATTTTATTTCATAAATTTAGTTCAAGTATTGACATTTAAATTTCATTGTCCACACCCCGCAGGAAGTTGAACTGGCATGACAGCAGGTGAAATTTACTGAATTGCATTTCAAAGAAAAAGTGTGATCACTTTTTTTGAAAAGTTGTGTGATCAAATATTATTATTATTACTATTTTGACACTTTTTCTGGTATGTACTATACATTTTCATTTCAGCTGATTAGACTAAGTTAAAATAACAGGCATTGTTTTAACCTCTTCCGTTTTACCATACCAGCACCACAAAATGTTCACTGTTTTCAGATAACTCTAAGGAGCTGTTTACACGACACCATTTTTAACTAAAAAAGTAAAACTGTTTATGCGTTTTGGCCATTCATTTACACGCCAACAACGTTTTGGGAGCCTGCAATGCAAACCTTTGAAAACAGGTTTCAAAGTGCAAGTTTTTGAAAATGATACCGTTATTTTCTCCGTGCAAACTACAAAAACGTGAATTTGTGAAAACGGTGACTTTGTGCGATAACATGGTTATGGTAATACATGGTTATACTGCAATTAATTATTTGTTAAATTCACATTTGAAATAGTATTTTTTTTCACAAATTACAATAAAGCTATTTCTAGGATTTGTGTCTTATATGTGCAGACAAAAATTAGATCCTTGTGTGATGATGGGTCTTCACACAAAACAACTGGAGTCCATATTAGCAGTGTTTACTGTTTATCATTTCGAGTCATCTGTAAACTGTTTAGAAAATGTTTCTTTGTTTACAAACCATTTGGATGGAAGTTGCATAGCTGCATTGAAGCTCTGTCTGAACCTTGATGGGGCATTTGTACTGACTTTCTTGGTTTTGTTAATGTGCAAGGGCTACACCTCCTTCTGGAATGACTGCATTTCATCAGGCCTGCGGGGCTGCATGCTCATTGAGCTGGCCTTACGAGGGAGACTGCAGCTGGAGGCCTGTGGCATGAGGAGGAAAAGCCTGCTTACCCGGAAGGTAAGACAAACTGTTCTGCACGCTGGAAATGATCATACGATAGGAAGAGGCTTCCTGTTTTGGATGCTTCCTTCAGCTGTGCTCACTTGATACACACATTTAAAGAGTTAGTTCACGCGAAAACAAAAATGCTGTCATCTTTTACTCGCTCTCATGTTGTTCCAAACTTGTGTGACTTTTTACAAGAAGATATTTTAAAGGATGTCGGAATTCCATTGGCTTTAGTTGTATGGACTAAAAAGAGAACGCAGAGACATGTTTTTCAAAAATATCCTCCCAGCACATCATTTAAACATTTCAGATGTATTAGGCTATACTGAGGGTACAGGTTCAGTTGCACAGGTTTCTACAAACACAGCTGGACTGAACAAATTCAGATGATATATTCTTTATGTGCTTGTAGAATTCAGCACTCGGGTGTCATTACATTTACAGTTGTGTAGGACAGTTTCTACCACAAGAGGGAGCACTTCGATATTAATTGTGTGTCAGGAGGCCACTTTTTGCGGTTGGTGTTGGCTGTTGGAAGTGAGAACTTTTATTATTAAACCGGGCTCAGATGTATCCCTGGAAAATGCATTAGATTTAATACAGGAATTAAAACTCTTTGGTCTTCAGTTGAAGTAGTTCATCTCCTTCATATTATTATACCCTCATGATTTCTCTGCCTTGATGTCAGTGGTGCTTTTGTGCAGTATAATGTTTAAATGTGTTCAGTGACGTTTCTCCTTTCCTTTTTCTTAGATTATATGTAAGTCTGATGCTCCAACTGGGGACGTGATGTTGGACGAGGCTCTAAAACACATAAAAGACACTCAACCGCCCGAAACCGTGCAGAGCTGGATAGAGTTGCTCAGTGGTGAGTTGCCACAGATCATTTGAGATCTGAATTTTTTCCCCTAATTACTTCAGTAAAACCATACCTTGGCTTTAGAGAACAGTATAAATATTACTATGTAACCGCTTACACTCTAAAAATGTAAACTTTTATTTATTATTTATAGTGGTTATTTATTGATTGTATTATACTGCTGTCCAAAAGTTCGGGTCGTAAGGTTTTTAAAATGTTTTTGAAAGAAGTCTCTAAAGCTCACTATGGCTGCATTTGTTTGATATACAATACAGTAAAAACTGTAATATTGTGAACTACCATTACAATGTAAAATAATTATTTGCTATTTAAAAAATGCAATTTATTCCTGTAATGATGGCTGCTGAAAATTCAGCTTTGCCATCAGAGTCGTCAGTGTCACATGATCCTTCCGAAATAATTCTACTGTCACCTTTGATTCATTTAATGCATGCTTTCTGAATAAAAGTATTACAAATATTTTGAACAATATTTTAATTACATGAAATTGTATTAAATTGAACCATTTTAACAATTGCTACCTGCTAAATATACTGTGCCTGGTGCGCATACAACATCTGGATCCAGACTTGCTTTTCGTCCAATGATCGAGAGAGATTTCTGGTACCTACTGTGGCAATGAGCTCAGTATGGAGAGCCGAAGGGTCAAAGGGTGAGATCAAAGCGCCTGAGAGAAGGAGCTGCCATTCTCGTTTAGAGAGAGTATAAAAATGTGCTCAGAATTAGATCAGAGCCATAAATTACTGCAGGCTGATGACTAGCAAATGCTCGAGCACAGCCTGCTTCGATCCTGTGCTGTCTGTGCTTCTCTGCGTCAGCACAGGAGATGACCAACTGAGCTGGTGGTACTCGCTCAAGGGACTCTAGCATGACTTCTGCATTCAAGATTCCTGTCTGAAACTTGTGAAAGACTCAAAACGGCGGAAATCTAGACAAAAACATATTCAACTATTAATAATGTAATGAGCCTGTAGGAACGGCTATCTATAAATGGGATTATACTCTTGAAAAAAAGTGTTTACCCAAAAACTAGAATAGGGATGCACAATATAGCAGTACAATTTTTCTTTTTCTTTTAGTGGTAGTAGTTTTTTATATAGGTATTGGTCGATATTAGATATTTAAAGGGATAGTTCACCCAAAAACAGAAAATTCTGTCGTCATTTACTAACCCTCAAGTTGTTCCAAACCTGTATGAATTTCTTTCCTCTGTTGAACACAAAATAAAATATTTTTAGGTAACCAGACAGTTGACGGTAGCCATTGACTTCTATGTCCATTCCCTTTAATTGTGCATGCTCATGTATCCCTGTTTTTACTTTTAGATTACCTTTGCTGTCATCTAATGCTCAATTAATCAATAAAAGCACTAATAAATGTAATGACACTGTTCAATTTAATCATTCTCAAAATGAATATCCTTTTTTCCATACAGTTCACTTAATATTGTTATGCCTAAATACACTGGCATTTAAATACCTTTTTTTTTCTTAGTGTTTATTTTATTTAAACACAATATAATGTAGAATTATTATATTAACCGTTTATCGGTTATTGGCCCTAATAAAATAAATAACAGCTTACTGATATTGACTAGAATTAGAATTATGGTGCAACCCTTCATTTATAATAATAATAATTATGAGTTAATTATAGACTTATGTCTAACAGCTGTGCCATTAAACAGAATAGAAAATAGCATTTTTAAGAATAGTGAAGTCCATTCGAGTAATGCACTCATATCTTTCTTCTGAACTCACCTTGTGCTGCTGTTGTCAAAGGAGTGATGAAATCTTTATTTACATTTCTGGTTTGATACATTCCTAAAAACTCCTAATTCCTAAAATAAATGTAATACATTTTGGCAGCAACTGCACAAGGTGCAAACTGGCCTGATTTGATCCTGAAATGTCTCAAATATACAGGCCTTAGGGGAGCTGTACCTCTTACGCCAGACTTTTTAACGGCTGCCACAGTACCTTTTCTGTCAGTTTTTATTATTTCCGTGATACTTTTTGGTATTGTAAGTTGTAGCCTTTTTTTATATATATAAAAAAAAGATAATCATATATCACAAATCTAGGAAAGAAACCCTCTACTAGTATCTAGTCATATTGAATCCGATAGATTGGTTCGATCTCTGTCCTTGTCAAATAAAGTGAATGTTAGTTGATGTCTGGCGCTAAAAGTGCTTGTCTTTTGCAGGCGAGACATGGAACCCGCTGAAGCTTCACTATCAGCTGCGTAACGTCCGAGAGCGCCTGGCCAAGAATCTCGTAGAGAAGGGCGTCCTGACAACAGAGAAACAAAACTTCCTTTTGTTCGACATGACTACACACCCCCTTACCAATAATAACATTAAGCAGCGCCTTATTAAGAAGGTGCAGGAGGCCGTGCTGGACAAGTGGGTGAACGACCCTCAGCGAATGGACAAGCGCATTCTGGCCCTTATATTCCTAGCCCATTCCTCTGATGTACTAGAGAACGCGTTTGCCCCGCTTCTGGATGACCAGTACGATCTGGCCATGAAGAGAGTACGGCAGCTGCTGGACCTGGAGCCCGAGGGCGAGAGCATGAAGAACAACACCAATGAGCTGCTGTGGGCTGTGGTGGCCGCCTTCACCAAATGAAGCAATGGAAAATAAAACGGTTGGACTGGTCAAATCAGGTTTGAGAAGTGGTTGACCTGGTGCATCAAAACGGAGTCTTGGTTTTCTTTCCTTGTAGATATCTCCCTTCCTCCCTGCTCTCTCTCTGCAAGATCTATCATTGGGTTTCTCTCTTTTGTTTGACCGGTGTATTTTGTCGTCCTTTAATCGTTTGTTCATTTGAATGCAATTGGGTACTTTCTCACCATAGACTCTTGGAACATTTACATTTTGCATTGCTGCTCAAAACGGCCTGTTTTTCATTGTTTTCTTGCCTGGACATCCATGTTGGGTACCTCACAGATCTTACAATATTTTGTCATCAGTTTCATACATTTAATTGGAATAGATTCATTGTGACATAAGCTTTGTGTGTACGCCAAAGCAGTATCTGCGTATGGTAAGACACAACAGATACTTAAGAAAATAAAGTACACTGCCGTGTATCATATTTTTAATTTCAATTTGTTGTCAAAATTTGTTTTCATACTAATAATAGGGCCTGAAAAGATACCAAAAAGGTAATCAAGGACTGAATCCTGATGTGATAACATTTTAGTGGTTTGTGGCAAGTGTGCTAGCGCTAGCAGCTTCGCATTCACACGACTGAAAAAACAAAACAAAGTTCAGGCTGTTAGAGGACCTGTCAAGTATATTTACTGGGTGGATTATCAGCAATCTTTTATGACCGCTGTACCATTGCGATTCCTTCCGTTTGGTCCATAAACACCCCACGAATGCTTCAAACTCTACCTCTTCACACATTTATTGTTGTGACTCCTCATTAGCTTTCTCTTCTGTTACTTATGAATTTCCAATACTTTTATGTGCCTGAGATTGGTTACAGGATGCATAGCTCTCTAGGTGCAGGATGTACTGTAGCTATTTGTGACGTGGCTGGCATTAATGGAGCTAGATTCAGAAAGCGTTTGTTACTTGGTTGCTCGGTAGTCTTCATACCCTTTGTATTTGCTTATCAGAAACTAATTTGAGGACCACAAGAGTTTAATAAAGGAATCTGTGTCCTCCCTGCAAATAAAAAAAACATCTGTATGGCATACAGCTTCATTTTCTTTTTAATATTTTTCTATTGATTTATGTAGAGGTAAGGGCAAGTCCTCAAGGTTTTAAGAGATGTTTTATGGAAATGGTTTTGAATGTCAAATGGTTTAATTAATGTACTCAAACTTCTAAACAAACATAGGGTAAAAAAAAAAATATATATATATATATATATATATAGACTTTATAATGTGACTTTTATATGTAAGAGCAGATTCCACCATTTTCTCAAGTCAGTATATTTTTGATAGTATTTTATTATCATTTGCTGATTGACATTGCATTCTGTCACAATCTAGTTAAATCTGTATATAGTTTCTTATGTAATCATGCTTCTTACCACATGAGCAAACTCTGTATCAAACCTGTTCATTTTGCCTGGCATGTAAAAGCTTACACAAGCATGTCTTAATTTTGTTTTTACGCTATGAAAATCTTTTGAGAAAGCCTTCATTCAATCACCATATTCTATGTTGTTGTTTTTTTTGTCATTATGCTGATTTTTATTCAGTTTTATAGCAATAATTTAAATCAACATGCTTATGGGTTGTTCTTTGTTTTCTTCACTACGATGCTAAATGCTTGCTTCACAATAGTTAATTGTATGTAGCGATGGTCTGGGAAATCCACCAATTGTTTGGAAGAGTCGTCCTATGGGATTTTCACTTGTCTGAAAAGTGTCTCCGAGTAAAAGACAATTAAGATAATGTGTGTAGCTTTAGGACTCACTATAAAGGGACCCCAATGTATATACTTTCTTATTACAATGAAATAAACTATGGTCTTGAAAGTGCCTCAAACATCATCTGTTATTTATTTTGTGAAAAAGTGCTACTTTTGATGCATCAGATTAGTTACATGGCGTTTTTGTTTTATTTCTCACATATAGGAGACAAATTCAGAAATGTAAAATGTGTACACAATGTCTTTCACATGAATACATTTTTTGTAAAAAACAATCTTTAGTTTTTTTCCTCTGTTATCTGACTAACAGACATGCACTACCATTCAAAAGTTGAGTCATTAGGCTTTTTTGAAGTCACATTCTCACCAAGCTGCATTTATTTGATCAAAAATACAGCAATATTGTGAAATATATTTACTATTTAATATAACTCTATGTTAGTATATTCAATTAAAATGTAATGCATTCCTATGACGGCAAAGCTGAATTTTCAAAGCCAGTCTTCAGTGTTACAATCCTTCAGAAATCATATCTAATATGCTGATTTGATGCTCAAGAAACATTACGTATTATTATCAATGGTGAAAGCCATGATTATACCATGATACTTTTTTTTCAGGGTTCATTGATTAATAGAAAGTTATTGCACCTTCACTGAATAAAGATATCAATTTCTTTAAAAACTGACCCCAAACTTTGAACGATAGTGGAGACAAAGTGATTGCAGCTCACCTTACTCCATGTCATACTACAGTTGGTCTCTGCATTATGCATATTCTCTGAAGGACAGCTGTATTTACTCTTAAAGTTAAGCATTTGAAACTTGTTAGTTATACTGCTGAGTAACACTTTTCGTATAACTACTTTATACAACCACTAATGAGCATTTAAGCTATTTAAGTTGAGGTGTTGGCTTGCTGACAGTTTAATTTCATTCCATACCATGAAAAAAATAATTGCTATAATACTAGAAAAATAAAAACCCAAAGCTGAAACGCTTATTGAGAATGAGTTTGTGTTTACCCTGTTGAGAGTAAACAGATTTATTACACTGTTTTGTGAGCAGGGTTTCTCTTACGTCAGGGTTCTTGTATTTACACACACTTCTCATTTGGTCATTTTTCAATAAGTCTTTGAGTGGTATTTTTCCTATAGCAGTGGATGTTTGTTTACAAACAATATATTGTTGTTGAGTCTGGTCTATTCTTGTGCCTGGCCTGGTGTACTGTCTGGTTTCTGCAGACGTTTGGCCAGCTGTGGTGGAAGGTTGTACCGTGTCTGCCTACGCAATAGCCTCACTGCATTAACATCTCAGCTGAGCTCATCTCTTAACGCTGAAAGAAAATGCTCAGCCAAAGGGTCAGAAGCGAGCATAACACCTTCATCCTTCAATATGGTTGAAACATGTTTCTCTGGTATTGTCAATGATGACTCATAGTTATGTAAAATTCTGTCTTTTCCTTAAAGGGAAAGCACTTGACATGCATAAACTCACTTGGAAATGGTGAGGCTTGGAAGTGTGTGATTATGTTGACTTATTAAAAAGCAGTCTCTGCTGATATATAAAAAAAAAACACACACACAGCTCACCCTGTTAGCTGACAGGATTACTATGTAACTTTCTCAGAAAATTGATTCATAACTTCATGAAAATGTGGTTAATCTGATTGACAGGCTTGCAATAATTGCTTAAACCAATGCTGAATTAAGTAAGCCGCAAATGTGATACTGGCTCCTGTTTTCATCTCAGAGTCCCATGAGAGATAAGAACTAGGCAATGTTGTAAAATATATGTTGTATAATCTCCTCAACTACCACCAATGTGCAGCATCCACTTGGATGATGCGACAGCAGCCATATTGCGCCAGAATGCCCACCACACACCAGCTTACTGGTGGAGAGGAGACAGTGATGAAATCGGTATATGGGGATGAAGTAAGCATCTTTCAGGTCCACCGTAAAAAAACAGTCCCCCGGGCGAATCTGCACAAGGATTTGTCTGGTAGTTATCATTCTGAACGGCCGTCTCATGAGAGCTTTGTTCAAATGTCTCAGATCTAGAATGGGGTGAGTTCCACCGTCTTTCTTTGGAACAAGAAAATAACGGCTGTAAAACCCTGACTGACTTAGCGCGGAGAAGACTAATTCTATCGCCCCTTTTGCTAGCAGATTTTGCACTTCGGTGCGAAGCACGTGAGTCGTTGCCTCTCACCGAGGTCTCGATGACCGCCTGAAAACGCGGGGGTCTGCGAGCGAATTGGAGCAAGTAGCCTCGCTTTATAATGTTCAAAACCCAGTTTGAAACTTCAGGGATGGCTTGCCAGGCCTGGGCCCATGTGGCTAGGCATTGAATATACATTGGGGCTGCTGGACCACCTAACATGGGGGGACCTAATACCCTTGTGTTGTGTTTTGTGCACATTTTCTCTTTTGTGTGACATAGAGATAGAGTGAACACTGGGTTGGGGGCCACCTAGCAAAGGAGGATCGATTAGCCATGTGTTGTGTGTTTGAAACATACTCTTTATGTGCTTTATTGGGTTCGCTGTGAAAACAGCGTTTGTTTGTAGGGGCGCGTGCAGTGCAACAGACCCATTGACTACAGTATGAAGGTTTCCAGCCGCCTGAGCTAAACAGGGAGCTGCGAGACCTAGATGTGCTCTTTTCGAGGGCGGTCCGGCTAGAGCGGGACTCGTACCCTCTCTTTTCCCTCCGCTGGCTAGGAGGGCTTCGGCGGCACGGAGTCCAGTGTGATGCGGGTTCGGGGAGCTTGGCGCTGAGGCGGTGGGTAGCGCTTAGCTGACCTTGAGCGATGGCGGGTATCAGCCGCAGGGCAGGGTTGAGGAACCTGAGGCGCCGGTTTCGCTGGTCGAGAAGGCGGCACGCTCTTGTGGTGGCTTGAGGCAGAACTGGAGCGTCTCGCAGAGACGGCAGGAAGTGCTTCATGGCTTGCAAAGACTTCTGTGCTTCATGAACCTTTCGTAGAATCCCTTCACAGCTGGGCCAAAGAGACTGGTGCTAGAGATCGGGTAAGCGAGGAACGCCATTCTGTTCGCTTCCTTGATGTCTGTGAGGTTCAGCCACAGGTGGCGCTCAAGCACGACAAGCCTTGGTAGCGTGGAGGGGTAGATCCGTAGCGCTGCGCAGGTCATGGAACGTTTCAGGGTTCGGGCCAGACTCGTCCATAGCTTGGAGAAGTTTGGCCTGACACACTTGCAACACCGCCATGGTGTGTTGAGCCGATGCAGCCTGACTGGAAGCGGAGAACGCGCGTCCAGCGAGGGCTGAAGTGTTACGGCAAGGCTTTGAGGGGTGCACCGCTCTAGCTCTCCAGCCAGCAACATTGGGCGGGCACAGATGCGCGGCGACTGCTTCCTCTAGCGGTGGTAGCTTCTCATACCCTTTTTCTGCAGCGCCGTCAACGGAGGAGAGCGAGGCAGAGGTAGAAGCGCTCGTGCGTGCTGAATAAGGCGCGTGCTAAGACTTTGTGAGTTCCTCGTGGACCTCGGGTAAGAAGGGAGTGAGCTTGTGACGGGGGTGCTGGCGACCTGGCAAAAACCATCCATCCAGCTGACTCCTGGGCGGTTCCTCGGGCGAGGTCCATTTGAGACCGAGGTCTGAACCGGCCGCGGTGAGGATGCACAGCATCTCGGCGTCCGAGTTTGTCCTGGTAGCTTCAGCGCTAGCACCAGACTGTGAAATCGATGGAGCCCGACCACTCTTCCTCAGATGTGCCGATGGAGAGGCTGTTGTCTTGTTCATCGCCCGATCCGCTAAAGGAGACAAGACCCGCCGCTCGGTCGGAGGGGCGCTGGTCTGCCTGGGTGAACAGGACCGGCGATGGAGACTGAGAGGGAGACAGCGAGGCACGCGGGGACTCGGCCGGCGTGGGCTCGCTTACTTCCATCCGCTCAGGCTGCCGTAGGCTGCGGCGCTTCTTCTTCCGTGGCTGAAGTAGTGCCGGGAAGGGAAGAGGTGTAGCGGTGTCGCCGTCTCGGAAGAGAGCTAACCGCGTCCGCAGCCTCTGCGCGTGCAATAAGTGGGCGGGCAATATGCTAATGTTTCGTCTTGACGTCACAACGAAACGGCTTATGACTCGTTTGAAAAATTATTAATTTCATTGACTCTGAGTCGACTCTTACTTTTGAAAGACAATAACTTTATATATGGTGCACTTTCAGATTTAAAACTTTGCAGGAAGTTTTCATTCACTTATGTCTGTTTAGCACTTCAAAGTTTGGGCATCTTTGAAAAAGTGTGTGTACAGCAAACCTTTAATCAAATAGACTAAAGAGGAGTCTAAGCAAAGCACGTTTACCACAAACACCCTGGTAAAATCATACATCTCTATCAGACTTGATGGTGGAAGCAACATATTCTGGATTTGATTAAAGATCCATGTTCCAGCAGGACGATAAAGCACATAAAGAAAAAGGTATGATTGAATGGTTTAAATACACTTATAATTCTGGAATGGTTCCTACTGAGCTGAGACATTAATCCAATTGAATATTTTTAGGTATGACCTGCTGCAAGCCAACACTTTCTAATTTGGCAGAGATGGAGTGAATTTGTGTTGAAGAATTGAGATGTGGAAAGCTCATGCAGACATAACTAAGACGACTCATGTAGTTGCTGCTAGAGGAATATGTGCACAGCATGAACTTATAGTGGGTGATTGCTTTGTGTTGAATTTATTGTTTATTGAACATGCTACAATTTGGAAGTATAACAAAATGCAGAAATAAAATCAAGGGGTGAGTACTCTGTAAATGCATTGCCTGTTCAGTTTTCGATTAATGTCTATTCCATTTCAAAATGTTTCCTTTATGATTAAATGTATCCCTCACATGCTGAAACGTCTGTCCTTAACTTGGCAGGACCAGTGGTCAATCTGTGGTTGTCCAGCAGTCTGAAAGTGCAACATTGTCTTCATGGTTAATTTCACTTCCCTTGAAATAATAAATGACCTAAAGGCACATAAGCGCCTCCCAAATCAAAACCACCTGGGCCCAAGAATGCCTGTGAGTCTATTGTTTCTATAGACTCCTGCAGTTGAAAAGTGCAATACTTCATCTGCAGAACAGCCTTTTGAATAGTAGTAGTAAAATAGTGAAATATTAATAGTAAAAAAAAAGTATATAAAAAAAGAGTAAAATAGAAGCCAAAGTTTGAGCACATTTTTTGAGCTCCATCTCCATCAGTTGTATTATTAAGTGCCATATTGAAGGGACTCAAAATCACAAATTTATGAATTACCTACTTTCATGAGCAAAATAAATAAATAAAAATGCAAGTGAATAAATAGGCAAGTGTTCATTTGGGGGTATGAAACAATTGTAGTCAAGCGGAATTAAAGCTAACAAATCAACAGCCCTGCGTTAATCATAATATTTCTAATCACCATTTGAATCATAAACAAAAATGTTCACATGCAATTGTGTTTGAAAGCAAAAGAAAATATTGGCAAGTTTTTGTTCCGAGACATTTTTTTTTGTGTGTTCCTGTTTGAAACAAACAGTCAAAATTCCTTTAAGCCTTGAAAAATTAATCACTTTATACTTTAACAGTTCCTCACAAAAGTGCTGCTTTTAAAAAGGTATTTTGTGTATTTAAATTATGGCATGTGATACTGAATGAGATAAAATGCAGGGCAAGTCTGATCTTAAAAAGAGTTAGGAGTCTTAAGCCTTTCAAAAAAGACTTGTATGATCTGATTTGCCATGCCCAGACAAAACTCTCAGCTGGGGATTCCCAGAGGTTATGGTTCATACTTCAATATAGTGCCAAAAATGCACTTATGTATAAATAAATAACTTTTTACTCAATCAGTTAGAAAAAACTAATCTGAATCCAATTGTTGCTGTTAATGATGAAACAGAATATAACAGATTTACATTATAGTCGAATATATTGACTGTTAGAACAAAAACAGAAAGTCTTTACCCTTTAACAGCAAACAATTCAGACATTTAGGCCTGGTTTCACAGACAGGGTTTAGATTAAGCCAGGATTAAGCCTTAGCTCAATTGGGACATTTAAGTAGATTTTTAAATGTAAGATATTTTAAGATAGCCTATGTTAGTGAAAGTGCTTTCAGTTAAAACAGCTCAAACATGCATTTTATTCGGGGGTTAGTGTAAAAAAAAGAGGCACATCTGTATGGGCTTTCAGTTTGACAGTTTCAATTCCACTTGAAATCTTTTAAAGCTTAAAACTGCTCTAAAAAGATAAATCTACCACATGGCATTTAACAGCTCTGTGTTTACGGTGTTTACAGATAGATCCAGCAGCAGCGATGTCGCTCCGCCCACTCCCTGCGTCACTCCTCACGGCGAATCGCGTGCATGTGTTAAAACTGAGCCTTTACTGTTACTGCTGCATCCTTTGTGAAAGAGTTGTCAAAGTTGACCAAAAGGGAGGCGATTTTTTTTTTTTTACAATATAACACAGACGAAAACAGCTCAGCTGTTAAATGTACATGCGGTACTTTTCTCAGATCACTATAGGCGTTTCATGAGGACTCGACTTGTGAATGCAGCTAATTTCATTGATTTGGATTAACATTTCCTCTGGTCACGGAAATACAGTCTGCTAACACTTTTTAATGCAGTTTCACGAATGGTAAGTTTTATTTTATATAGTTTATAAGCTTCTCTGAGCTCCCTGAGTCTCCCTTCACTGAACTTCTGTCGCATTTTTGCCTTGTGGCTGGTTGTGCTAAGACATCAAGGGAGATTTTTTTTTCTTTTCTATCCATCCTGATTTATTCACACTGGGTTATTACTACCAAATAAGAGCAAGTTACTGTATCTATTATTATAATGAAATATTTTTTTTTTTAGCCTCAACCAAGTAGCCTAATTACATTTGTGAATATGCCAACTTTTAAAAAGAGTAATTTAACAGTCAGTTTTCAGCACTGGAATAGTTAGTCTTAGTTAATTTGTGCACTCTGCATTTGTATTTATTCATTTATTTATTTTAGCTAAATAAAAAGTTTTGCGCTTGATAAATATGTTGAAATTATGTATAATTACATTATATAATTACATTAAATGACATATCAGTCTGTCTTCTAGAAGAAGAAAAAAAAGGTTTTATTCAGCGTGGGTCGCCCCCATGTGTGCCACCATGTTGACATCACATGACCAGTCATATTCATCATGCAGTTGAACTTAGTAATACGAATTATTTAATAATTATGTGATAAAAAAACAACAACCAAAAAACCTTGCAGAGTCCACACCACAACTATAATGATAATAGCATAGAGAAACAATATTGTTGGAATCACTTTCACAACGATTCCCCCCATTCAATAAAGTATCAACAGCAAGTAATCATTTGGCTTTAAACAACACTGTTAAAATAAATAATGCAATGAATACACAATATAAACATAATCAACTTATGTACATTACGTATTATAACAAATGCCTGCAGAGGGTGCCAACGACCTGTTGATTGTTGTTGTTGCAGCAGCATGACCAAATCCTTGTGTAATATTGGGTAAACAACATTTAATTCAGACGTTAACTTTATCTTTAATGCTTGGCCACTTCTTTACAATAGAAATGCCACAACCACTGTAATTTCTTAAACAAGAATATTTGGACATTCAAAACATGCAATCTTAGAGCGAGGGTTTACACTTTTATTTTGAAATCGTATGAACAACAATTCACATATTTAGAAACATTAATGTATTCTCCTATGTTGTCGTTAGTTTATAAATGATTTACGTTACAAATCTGGTGAAATGCCGCCCGTTGCATTCCCAGATGAACATGCAATCCAAACTCAGCACATGCAGAGATGGAGTTTGTTAACTGGAAACTCGCTCCACGCATTTAAATGATAACAGCACAACACTTGAAACACAAAGCATGTCTGACTTTATATGCATTTCCAAATGCACATGATTTGAAACCCAAACAAACAGCACATGCAGAATGAGTATGTGTGGAGCAGCATTTACTGTGAACAGAGCCGCTGGAAGTGATGCGTAACCTGCACGCATGTAAATTATTAAAGTGCCGTGCTTCACTCTGAAACCTGCTGTGCATATATTTATTTAATTTAATATAAAATTCAACCCGCCAAAGTAGCTAGTGGGAATAACTGTGATGAATTCCACCCGCGGGTGTTAAATGCATAGTTCACCCAAAAATGAAAGTTCTGTCATGAATTACTTGCCCTCATGACTTGCGCTCATCTTTGGAACACAAATGAAGATCTTTATGATGAAATTTGAGAGCTTTCTGACCCCACATAGACTCCAACGCCAGTGGCGGCTCGTCACGGTAGGCCAGGGAGGCACAGCCTACCCAAGATTTTGAGGTGAAAATGGGAGAAGTTTCTTTGTAATTTCCCCGCTGTAACACCAATCGAATGAAATCAGAGGACACCGATTTTCTTTTGCAACGTACGTGTCGAATCTGCCGATGTAATTACAACTGCTAAGGGATAGAAAAGGGGAGGGGGAGGCAAATCCATAGCCGGGCTCTTGGGCCTTAGTTGGTTTAAAAAAAAATAGCCAATCACCATCGAGTGTTTCACTTTCAGCGCTTAGGCGTGTTGAGAAAAATTACAGGAGGGGAGGCTATCCTCTCTTAGTATATCAACTAATCATCGAAGAGACATGATTGCTGATGAGCAGATTAAATTTAGACTTTTATTCACATCAACTCACACTCACAACTCACACATCAGTTGTGGTAAACTGAAGCTTAAGCATTTTCGCTCGGTGAGCCAAGAACCAATGAGGTTCATTCTTGTGTTACGCAGCTTTTGCAAGAGCTTTGTTCTTGAGTGTCAAGCAGGTTTCGGTTGAGCTTCTGTTTATGTTCGCTGATCAATGTTGAATAAAGTAAATCGGTTTATCATATAAAGCGATCGAGTCTCTTCAAAAAATTTGGACTAAACCGCTCAATTAATATGGATTAGTTTTTACTAATTTTAGATCTCTTTATGGACTTTTTTTTGGGTGAACTAGCCTTTTAACGTCAAGCTTTGTTGACAGCCATTCTGCTTTAGAGAGCATGAGCATTTAAAGTGGCAGACGGCATAACTCCAGCATGTGCTTACAATAAACAGAACAATAGTGTGTATTGGTGTGGACGATAATATATTTATCATTATAGGCTAGTTATCGTTCTTGGTGTGAATGGGCCTTTAGTCTCCTCCTTTGTTTGTGTCTGTTTCTGCTTTGGTGGGAGAATTACACACAGTTTTCAGTTATGGCAGTCAGCATTTAGACCTCCCATTACCATTGTACCGTTGTTCCTATCCCAAAAATAATAAATATCCAATGATCTAATGTACACAATGAACGGTCTCTCATTGTGTATATATTAGATGCAATATGCACTTTCAGAAGTACTAGGCCTATATAAGGTAAGAAACAAGAAGTAAGCTGATTATGATGACTAAACTTCTGAACCAGATTGAACCATTGCACTCATTGACCAGATTGATTACTTTTCAGTAACTTGTTAGCTGATTGTCAACACATGTTCATATTTTCATGTCATATTCCCAAATTTCCAGTCATGTTCTGATCCGTTGTATACGAGTCATAGGGAAAGCGATAAAATTCCAAGCCAAAAGTCTCAACTATCATTACCAATCTGCAATATGACATTTGAAGCCATTTATTCATCATCCATCTTAAAGGTTATCGATCATATTTCACTGACATGTGATCCTTTTTTATTTGTATAGTTTTAAATTCATATGACAGTAATTATTTTGTGCACTTGTGTACACACTATATAGTTGTGTATACACTATACACTAAATATACTATATATATTCCACACACTGCATCAGAATGCTGTTGACCTGGGGTGCGTTTCCCAAAGCCAACTATGGTCGCAAGTTCCATCATTACCCACACAATTCAAAAGAAATGGCGACCAATGTTGGCTAATGATGCTTTTGTGAAACGTACTCCTGCTTGGTTTCTTGATAGCTATACAGATCATGTAAATACCAAGTCTTAATGCTTCTCTTACATGAACCCACCAGCAACAACCTTTAGTGTTACAGCACTGAAGTGGAGAGGGTGTCCTGAACAGCAGTGTGTAGTCTAAAATAAGATACCGTAATGGTGCATCTAGAGAGAATGGTGAGACTTAGAGCAGGGGAGTGTCGGTGGGTTGTGGTACAGTTGTTGTTTTTGGGTTAAGCTGGACAGCATCTGGCACCCCGCCCGACAGCAATGCATGGCTCATCCAGAGGGGAGACCACAGGACTGAACCAACCCGCCCCCTAGATCAAATTCTCATCTGGGGGATTACATCTCTATAGCTCATGCTGCACCGTTAGGCAAAGAGTAAGGAAGGATGGCCAGTTTCATAAAGAAAATTAGGTTTTGTATGGTTGATAATAGGTGCACTGCTTTACATATAATTTGCTAGAGTGGTTATCTGTTTAATGAAGCTAATGAGTTGTTAAGGATGGTCGAAGTTCAAAGATGAGTGGAGTCACATTTGAATGGATCCTTGCTGGTATGAAAATTAAATATTTATCTCTCTCTTGTGGAGCATGGGTCTGTGTGCTTGGGTGCAATAAACTGACAAAAATGTCAGATATGTGTATATGAAAATACAGTGGACCATTAACGTTTGAAACCATTCAGCAATGGTGTTGACTATGGGTGGTGATGGCGCAATGGATAAGACACATGCCTTTGGTGTGAGAGACCCGGGTTCGAATCCACTGTGAGACACCAATGTGTCCCTGAGCAAGACACTTAACCCCTAGTTGCTCCAGAGGCATGCGACCTCTGATATATAGCAATTGTAAGTCGCTTTGGATAAAAGCGTCAGATAAATGTAAATGTAAATGTTTTGCACAAAGTGTACGGGCACCTACAGCAGTAATGGCATTGCTAACATAATTTTTATTGAACTATGCATTTAACACCCGCGGGTGGAATTCAGCAGTGGCATACATCACAGTTATTCCCACTAGCTACTTTGGCGGGTTGAATTTTATATTAAATTGTGAATTTCTATTTCTAACTAGAATTTCTAGTCTGAAAATCTTCTAAACTTTCACCCTTAAAAGTGGCTACGTTTTTCCTTGCATTTGATAAACAGAAGTAGCCTATTCACCATTTGAGATAATTGACTGTTTACAAGCACAGTAAAATTTGGTTATTATTGGGTAGCCTATTTCCCAATGTTAATCATGTAAACGCATTGATCTGATTACCATATCCAAATTAAATCAATATTTTGGAATCTAATAAAACAACTAACTTATGCGTATCAATCAGAATATATTTTAAAGACCCCCTGTCTATTCGAGGTGTTTTAATATGCTTTAAAGGAACACTTTTTTGGGGGGGGAAAAGTGGAGTGTTCAGCATCCTTAGAAACGCTTTGAACAGGGATTGGTTACATGTTTGTGACAGTAGAAAATGAGCGGTTTCAAAACGCATTTATGAGACTGTTAGTTGCACTGCATTTTTAAGAAGATAATACTCAGCAATGGTGTTGACTAATGCACTTGGTCTTAAAGGAACACTCCACTTTTTTTGGGAAATAGGCTTATTTTCCAACTCCCCTAGAGTTAAACAGTTGAGTTTTACCATTTTCGAAACCATTCAGCCGATCTCCGGGTCTGGCGGTAGCACTTTTAGCATAGCTTAGCATAGATCATTGAATCTGATTAGACCGTTAGCATCTCTCTCAAAAAAATGACCAAAGAGTTTCGATATTTTTATTTAAAACTTGACTCTTCTGTAGTTACGCTACATCGTGTACTAATACAGACAGAAAATGAAAAGTTGTGATTTTCTAGGCCAATATGACTAGGAACTATACTCTCATTCCTGCTTAATAATCAAGGAACTGTGCTGCCGTACCATGAGTGCAGCAGGCGCAATGATATTACGCAGCGCCTGAAAATAGTCCCCAGCTCGGTAACTTCCAACGTGACCGGCACTAATTTTTTAATATCATTGCGCCTGCTGGTACGGCAGCACAGTTCCTTGATTATCACGCCACCGGCCTTGTGCCCTCCTCCCACGGCCCTCGTCCTCGTCCTGCTCGCCACATTCATGTTTGTGTACTCAAATCTAAAGGGTTTATCCTGTTGACTTTTGCTGACATCAGTGTAAGTGCACCCACTAATACTTTTCCAAGTGGCTTCCCTAACCTCTCTGGAGAGAATGGTACCTTTACTTTGTCTTGTCTAGACTTCATTCAGCCCTTGACTTGTGAAAAGACATTTACAACAGAGCTCGGAGAAACACAGCTTATTGTATAAATACATTTATAGTTTTTAAATGCTGTGTATGCTGTGTTTAACTCATTATACAAGAGTCGAATATATATATAAGTATTTGAAAATAAAAACTGATGGAAGCCTAAGAAAAAAAAAGAAAAAAAAAAAGAAAAAAAAAAAAACGTAAAACCAGATATATTACCAATGAAGGGCCCAAAAATAATCAGATTTAAAGCTTCCATTGAAAATCCTTCCATTCATTACTTCCCTATTTCAGTCGGTATTGGCATCATTGTAAATCATGTTGAAAACAACCATTCATTTGTGGATGGCCATCACTATATTGGTCTTTATGGCAAGTATGGGTACTTGATGAATTGCACCCTGTGTAGGGTTTCATTTACATATGAGAGCCCCCTGTAAGTGCAATTCATTGTCCTCAATGAGAACGGAGAGTGCATGAATGAATCTGAATGAAGGGGTCTCACTCCTACAGTGTCTCACCTCTGACATCTGCGTATATTACACTGACACTCTTCCCAGCCCCCACGGCCTTCTCACACATTCTGCCGTTCTTTCTCTTCTTTTGCACTGTAAGTGTTTCACAACATTTGAATACATTAATTGGCAGGTTTGATTGTGCTATTGCTTTAAGTCTTTGAATGCTAAAAAACTGTTTAACTTTGTTTGAATTTCGCTTTGAGAATCATTCCCCAGAGGTGACACTAAACCTTGACAACTGTGGCAAGCAGGGTGGTGGTGAGCAGAGTCTGCCACCATGGACGCTCAATGGCACCAGAGAATGTCTAATAAGGGGAGAAGGTTCACTCTCGCTACACTTCCGGCTTCTGACTGATTGCAGTTCCCCTCTGATTCCACATGAGGGCGCTCACAGGACGAGTGCAGAATGAATGGAGGTCTATGGAGCTATACCCCTCAAAATCCACTTTTCTCAAGATATAATTTTTTGTCTAGTAATTTGAATGTTGTATTCGAAAGGAGATGCAAAGAAATTGCACATTGCTGGGTGTTAGATTTTTTAGAGTCACTTATTTGCTTTAAAAAGTCTTTCAAAATGTCAATGACGTCATACACATCGTACGACCAGAGATACTGCTTTACGGCAATCCTTCAGTCACTGTGGTGCTTTCGCGCTCTGCACTTTCTTTTCTCTCGAGGTATCGCCAGCACAGCTGACACAGGTAAACACACGTGCTAGAAGAGTTTCTGCTAGAATACATTCTGGTCCCGCTTCGGATGCCATGATGCCATCAAGCGGTATCTCTGGTCGTAACCAGTCCTTCACTGACCAATCAGCGTTCATTAGCAGAATGCTAGCGTGTTATGGGCAACAACAACTCAAACTGTAAGAAATCGAAAGAACATAAGTACTCGTTCATTCAGTTTTCGACCTATAACCCATGTTTAACTTGCCAAACCTACAATCAAATCTGAGATTTCTCAACGGCAATCGGCTGAAAGGGACAAATTTAGCCGTCTAGCCCCATAGACTCCCATTCATTTTGCACTCGGGGGCGATCGCCCCCAGTGGAACTCTGGTGGAACTACAGCCAAAATTTAGTACAATAGGACTTAATAGGGAGTGAACAGGCTCTCCGTAGACGGGCTCTGATGGCACCTTGGATTTCCCACAGTGACGAATGCTCTTTGACATCGCGATCCTCCTTCCTCCCGTGTTTTGGCACCACTGTAACGAAGGTTTGTTGATAAGGGAAGAAGGAGGTGAATCAATCAACAAAACGAGAGTAAAGTGGCAGCCTCAAACGGATAACTGCTGCATATATAAAACACAATATAAATGTCCTAGGCCTGGTCCTCTCTCATCTTGCACTGTTGTCACTCGCTCCTCCTTTTATCCTTCCGGAGCTCCTCCGTGGGACTCGAGACTGGTGTGGCGTGCAGGTGACGCTCATAATTTATTAGCACTCACGCCACCTGCCTCGCTGTTCCAATTAGGGATACAACAATACAGTTAGCCCACGGTTTAATAAATGCCTTTTTAACCACGGTTTTCGGTTCTAATGGCTTGGCATTGGCACATCAGTTTTTTTGTACTCTATGCTTAGGCGACAGGAACAGTAAGCAAAAAAAAATCCACTTGTACATATTCCTAGTGTATTTTATAATATTATATAAATATACAAATTACAACACTGTTGCATGTCTTTTCATAGAGGTCGGGAATTACCTCTGCACTGAAAAAAGTGCAAGACGGTAGTAGGGATAGTTCACTTTAAAATGAAAATGATGTCATCATATACTCACCCTCAAGTTGTTTCAAACCTGTATGAATTTCTTTCTTCTGCTGAACACAAAGGAAGATATTTTGAAGAATGTTAGTAACCAAACAGTTAACTGTTCCCATTGACTGCCATAGTAGGAAAGAAAAAATATACTATGGCAGTCAATGGGACCAGTTAACTGTCTGGTTACTGACATTCTTCAAAATATCTTCCTTTGTGTTCAGCAGAAGAAAGAAATTCTTACAGGTTTGAAACAACTTGAGGGTGATTATATGATGACATAATTTTCATTTTAAAGTGAACTATCCCTTTAATGCGGATCAAGCGCTTTCGGTTTAGCAGAAAACGGCTGCAAATCTTTGGCAATGAACATCCCCACTGCCTTTGTTATTTTTGTGTATTTCAGAACCAGTTGAGTTTGTATTCTGGTGCTGGAAGGAATCAATCAGGGACTGTTGGGACTGGTTTAGCTGGGTTATCGTGCCGCAAATGTGCAGTCATATTGGAAGTGTTTTTATTTGAGTAGTCGACACATGTAAAACATTGCAAAACCGGAAACAAGAAAAAATGCAATTTATAACCGCATATAAACCATAGAGCCATATTTGTAGTCTATCTGACCATATGGTTGTTGTGGCAATAAGGGCGGGGCCTAGAGCCGTGTGAACTAGGGATGCCACAATTTTCAATATAATATTGAACTGGTCAGTTGCTATACAGTTTTTGCTTTTTTTGTAGCAACTAAAAATTGTATTTTGGCAAGCAGAGAAAACATTCCAGTTTCTGAAGCATTGCAATAGAATATTACGATCTTCTCAAAGTCAAACTCTTTCCTTGAGCTCCGATTAATTGTAATTAATTGTAACCTTCTAAACGACTGGCAAAGACGCGTTTTGAAAACACCCGTCAAGTCTTTCTGGAAAAATCCAAAGATGTTTGTGTTAGTGTCTATTTTGGGATGTAAACCACAAAGTGCTTGTTGACTGGTGAGATGTGAAGAACATGCCATATTTTGTAGCAGGCTTTCTCCATGTGTCCGCTGACAGGACTGAATAAGCTGGCAGGTGTGTGAAAGAGTCCAGACTGCACGACTGAACGACTGCAGAGGCTGCTGCCTCATGTTAAACCATAAGTATAACCAATGAACAGCATTATCTCTGACATTCCTCACGCATAACTTTATTCAGGTGCAGCAGTATTTGTTTTTTTACAGTGGTCATTGAAGTGGCAAATAACAACAGTTAGTACTTATAACTCCACATTGTTTTAATTGATGGAGTGGCTCATTTAGTTTAATTAATGAAAGGTATTCTTGATATTAAAAACATTACATTCTGCTTAACAGAGAATGAATAGACCTATCACTAACTTTTTATCTAAAAGTTCATTGTACATCGAGAAATAGGTTTACTGTACAATTTGATTTTATACACTACTGCTCAAAAGTTTGGGGTTGGTAAGTGTTTTTTTTTTTTACGTTTTCTTTTCTTTCAAAAAAAGGATCATGCTCTTCAAGGCTGCATTTATTTAATCAAAAATGCAGAACAATTTAAATGTCAGAGTTTATTTTGGGTTTTGTTTGTGTTCATGTCTTTTATTTTGTAATCCATGCTCATTGTCATGTTTCTACAGATGCTGTATTAAAGGGACACTAAGTATCTTTTTTGGTATTTTATTATCTAAAATCAATATTTTTATACATTAATATGTCCTCAATGGTGTACAAATACCTCGGCCAATTATCTGACTTATCCTTAAAAATGAAGAATTAATTATCTTTATATACATGGGACGGGTAGGTCCACGGAGGCTTCCATGTAGTTCCGCCATCTTGCAAAACTATAATAGCAGAGAGGGACAAAAAGTACTAAGCCAACGCGTTTCCACAACGCGTTTTCGTTCAGAGCCAGCCGAAACCAGCAGAAACGCAGGTGCAGAGCAGTGAGAGGCGCTTGAAACTGCACCGGCAAGTTTAAAAGTCTGGATTGCATTGTTATTATGGACCAAGGACCATACATATGCCAAGCCACAGGAGAAGAAAACATCGTCGCCAAAAAAGTCAAAAATAGAACGTAAAATGCGTGGGATTTCCCCCTTTCTGGTCAATGTTTCCCTGCCTCTGCTTAATTATTTTTTATCCCCGATGGGGATAAATTTATCCTCCCCTCAAAGTGATCATAGTGCTACTACATAGTGGCGAGACGGATCACAAAACTTATCACGGATCCGTGGTTAAAGTCGATTTTATTTTAAAATGATTACTCACTCACTCTTGAGCGTCTTTCAATGTAAAGACGCATCCAGAGGTCCTGCGGCGCGGTAGACGCGAGCCTCATTCTACTCCAGTTTGAGCGAATGAGGCGAATTGCTATCACAGATAATGTCTTTTCTATCATTTCACTGTAGCTCAGCATCGCGATGTAAAGTTAACGTTATTGCATGATCACAGTTCATATGTGTGGGGAAAGATAAGCTATTAGAGTAAAAATATTGCGTTAGGCTACTTCAGTTAATAAGAAAAAAGATTTTACAATTCCTGCACATGCAGTGATGAAGTTCATGTTCTCATGATTTATTTTTATGAATAACAATGTTTCAAAACATCCCCCATACCCCCCTCCGTTTTTTTTCACAAATCGCACCCTGGGCATAACTACAATATTTCATGTTTTTCACAGTCAGTAATTCATACTGTAGCATTCGTTTGTTTGTTGTCATGTTGCAGTTTGTTTGAAATAACACACCTGTTCACCTGAAGGAAAACTCGACGAAGTAGACATCCTGTCAAAGCTTTTTGGTACATATCGCCTACCGTAGATGCAATGCGCATTTGAAAAAGCGAGGCGCTGGAGAGCAAAATTAGTTTGGATGCAAAATACGAATTCACCACTAGATGGGAGTAATTCCTACTTAGTGTCCCTTTAATGCCTGGTTCAGATTACACGATTTTTTTGTCGGTTACGATAGTCACTGTGTCAGATTACACGATTTTGAATCCTAAAATCTTGTCGTGTCGTGGACAAGAAACATGTCAGACTACACGTTGCTTTCTGACCAGTCATCGCGTGCCGTCGCAGACATTCACTCGCACATATACTATGTCATATACACACGCACTCACTCTCACACGTATACACACACACACACACACACACTGGGGTGAGGGACAGTCCCGAAGTTTGAAGCTTTGTCCCGCAAGTCATAAGCAGTGTCCCACATTTTAATTTTGTCTGCATCATTTTATTTAATCGTCCTTTTAAATTACAATTATACAAAAAAAAAGTTAATAAGAAAACACTGAACGTGCGCAGCCGTTATTATTGGTTCTAGCCAGAGCGGGAATTCGGGAAAACAAACACTGAGAAAAAAAAAAAAATTCTGCAATAGAAAAATGGATCTATCCGGAGCTCCCGAGAAGAAAAAGCGTCTTTGTTCGTAAGGAATGGGAGAAAAAAATATATACATGGTTAAAACCAGTTACAGGTGACCCTAAAAAAGGAGATTGCTGTGTAGCCACCGAAGTTTCACCATCACGCATGGAAAAGACACAAAAATAAGCTACTGAATCCGGTAAGAACGCATTTAATCTGTAGTCTTTCCTAATGGAATTTGTGTTTATTTGGAAATGTGCTTTTTAGCGATTGGATTATTATTTTCACTTAATTATTTAGATTGAATAGACCCGTGCTGTTAAAATTAGTTTTATATTAGGCTATTAGTGACGTTCACAGCGCCGGTCAGCGCCGTCATAGACTAACATTTTTATAAAGCTAGCAAAGACATCTAACGTTAATATAAAATCAATATTTATTCACCTATAATAATAGTAAGTTATCTCCCTCGTGTCCCGCGAAATCAGGTCTGACCTGCAACAGAGCAATATAGAGAGCCTAAGTCCCTCCCCTTCCGGTCGACCACCATGGGACCTTATTTCGGAAAAATATTGTATGGTAGTCAATGGCGAGAGACAACAAATATTTTGATCTCGTTTGAATTGTGCCCTGATTTACACATATGATGTTTGTCAATTTAAAAGATACATTTTAAAGTCAAGAAAGTCGCAGTTTGATGTAAAACTGTTGAGCTGTAAGACTGTGAAAATACGTAATTACAAAGACTACAAACCCAGAAGGCGCACATGCGACGTCATACCTTTTCTCTCAATGAATGAAGCTAACTTTACTGAAGCTAACGTCTGTCATTTTTTCTATAGTCTTACATTATAATCGTAACGTTACGCCGTCATGCCTGACTCGTGTTTTGAGCCAGAATACACACATACGAGCAACGGATCTTGTGACGTAGGCTACATAGTGTGAGACGAGAGATGTAGTTCATCGAGCGATTTTCACATACAACTAAACGTTACTCTTCTGTTTTATGACAAACTGCGACTTTCTTGACTTTCATATTTACCTTTTAAATTGACAAACATCATATGTGTAGTTCAGGGGACAGTTCAGACGGAATAAAAAGATAAGTTATCTCTCGCCATTGACTTCCATACATATTTTTTCCGAAATAAGGTCCCATGAGCCGGAAGCGGAGGGGCGGGACTTAGGCTCTCTATAGCCAGGTGGTCACCCTAGCACACACACTCACTAGCACACACTCTGTCTCGCTCGCTCACTCACTCACTCTCGTCGTGGAGGACCGAAAAAAAATCAAACATGCTAGTCTTTTTGTCGTGATGTCGTGAAGCATCGCAGACGCGACGTAGGTTGTCGCCCACTATGACACACTATACGAGATGAAACGATCAAATCTTGCGTCCCGACGCCCGTTGTCGTTTACGAATCCCCACGACACCCTGCGTCAAACGAATCGTGCCAAAATCGGGCTAAAATCGTGTAATCTGAACCAGGCATTAGCTGTACATAAAGTATTAAATGGATACGTATCTGAAACGTCTGTGTATTTGACAAATGTTGCATTTATTTCACTTCACCTGTGGTAAGCTATGCAAACACCACGTGAGTGGTCACTACGGGAAGCAGAAAGTGTCTGACTTCACTTTTCACACATTTTGTAACTAGTTAAATTAACCTGTTCGTTCAAGGATGCAAGGGGGAAGAATTAAAATTTTCCCTGGCCCAAATATATAGATTATGCCATGCTGCCGAGCAGCTCATTTAGCTAATATACTAGCTAAACATACTGTAACTAATTTAAAAAGACAGATAAAACACATTTTGTTTCCGTAGACAGGCAGACTTTAATCTCCTTTCATCTGTTGTTGCTGAGGAGTGTCGTCAGTTTGGTTAAATCATCCCCATCTGAATAGCTCATGTGTGTTTTGTGGCAGGGCTCCATTCTTACCTTTTTGGGCTATGTTGTTTATTTAATGGTCTATAATCATAATACAGTTGTGTTTTGTTTTCTGGTCAAAATGTGGGCAATAATCTGTATGGAGTACCACAAATTTCCATTACTGATTCAATGAGAATAAATACATCAGATGATATTTCCTGCAACTACCATTCTATTTGAAAGATGTAATAGAACAGACTGAAAGTCTATTTGTATACTAAACTGGTCTCTCTTTCTCTGTAACTTTTTATTGTCTCTCTTTCTAACTGTACATTGTAGACCACTATTTAGACCATGACTTCAGATGCTGGAGGAATTGAAATGTAATTGAGAAAAGCTGTTGGCAAGCAGTTGGCTGCTGAAGAAAACAAATAATTAAATGTTCACTAGTTGTGATTAAGTTGCATGAAGCCATTTAAGCTGCATTCAGCTATTCTATAATAATCTCCATGGTCAAAAGTGTCTGTAAGAACATGGGAAAGTGATATGCAACTCTAATGCAGTCAACAAACCTTGATCAGGATCAAGAATCAACTGCCATATATATATATATATATATATATACACACTCTAAAAAAATTCCCCATGAACAGCCTAGCCTCATGATCAAGAAAGCTGTTGTGTCCCATTGAATTGACCCATATTGAAAGCCCAAGAAAAGGGGATTAAAGCTAGAGGACACTTTTTGATATTCATTACATGGACATTTTGCACTCGGCTTTATCCACTGCAGAAACACAAAAGTAAATGCACTGCATTTGATAGTGGGACAAGGAAACCATGCGTCACTAGTAAAAGTGTGCCACTCCGTTTTTTTGGAGCAGAGGTGGTCTTGGGGGAGGGATGGAGGGCCAGGCCCGTGCAGGGGAACGGGTCCAGGACATGGCAATGGCGGGCCTGGGCTGTGGAGCGTGGGTGGCGCCAGCAGTGCAGTCAACCAGGGCGGAGCAGGCGGCCAGGGCGGCGCCGACAGTTCAGGGGGCCAGGGCGGACCGGCCTCTGAGGCCTTAATCAGGTACCTACTGCCCTTCCCCAAAAATTTTTTGAGACGAGACTCTGGTGTGGCGGCGGCCATCTTGGGACGAGACTCTGGTGTGGCGGCGGCCATCTCGGGACGAGACTCTGGCGTGGCGGCGGCCATCTCGGGACGAGACTCGGGAACGGCGATGGCCATCTCGGGACGAGACTCGGGAACGGCGATGGCCATCTCGGGACGAGACTCGGGAACGGCGATGGCCATCTCGGGACGAGACTCGGGAACGGCGATGGCCATCTCGGGACGAGACTCGGGAACGGCGATGGCCATCTCGGGACGAGACTCGGGAACGGCGATGGCCATCTCGGGACGAGACTCGGGAACGGCGATGGCCATCTCGGGCGAAGGTATGCGGGCTGGAGCCGATGTGTGTGCTGCCCACACACACAAAATAGCTGTGGCCACAACCATAAGAGCTGGATCTTCTGGAGCTGACACAGGCTCGGCAGGGCTGGCGTGAAGAAGCTCAGGCTCGACAGGACTGGCGTGAAGAAGCTCAGGCTCGGCAGGACTGGCGTGAAGAAGCTCAGGCTCGGCAGGACTGGCGTGAAGAAGCTCAGGCTCGGCAGGACTGGCGTGAAGAAGCTCAGGCTCGGCAGGACTGGCGTGAAGAAGCTCAGGCTCGGCAGGACTGGCGTGAAGAAGCTCAGGCTCGGCAGGACTGGTGAAGCTCAGGCTCGGGAGACATTACGGCTGGAACCTCTGACATGGCAGCCATGTTAGAATCCATCTCTACTAATCCCATAGTGTAAGATGAACCACTTAACTGAAGGGCGTATTTCAGGAATTCCACCAGCAACCCAGAGGACCATCACGGATGAGTATGTGTTGATAGTGGTCATTGAGTCTGTGGCAGTAAAAGTCAATGAGGGCGAAGTCTGGGAAGTCTGTGAGGTAGGCAATATCCAAAAAATCTTTATAGTGTGGTCCTCGAGGGAATGCTTGCCTTGCCGGAGCCTAATTAAATGAATTGCTGGATCCATCTTTGGTCAGGTCTTCTGTAACGCAGGGTGAACTTAAGAAACAGAAAGCTGGATCCAAATGTAAAATAGTTTAATTATCAAAATAAACTCAAAACTATAACAGAGACCAGGGAACCACAAACAGAATGAGAAACACCAAACATACATCCATGTAGGACAATACCTAACAAAGAACCCATGAAACACAGGGGTTTAAATACACAGGCAAACAAGATAACAAGGGGCGTGGTTAATCAGAGACACCTGGGGAGACTAATAGATATTTAAACATAATGGGGAACTGCTAAACATTTTAAACGACAGGGGGAACACAGACTGGAATAGGGGAAGATGTACAATTAATTATCTCAGGAGACTTTAACGCTAGAACAGGTAATGAATGTGACTATATTGAGTGCGATGATTCTGAATATATAGCATGTGGAAAATATTACACCAATGATTATTTTAAATTGAATAGAAAATCAAAAGATAAGGTTGTTAATATTTTTGGTCGTTGTCTTTTGAATATGTGTCGTAGTTTAAATATTCACTTTGTAAATGGGCGAGTTGGAAAAGATACTGATGGTGACGTTACATTTGTGTCTGCAGCTGGATGCAGTGTGATTGATTATTTCATAATATCCAGTGAACTATTTGCACATGTTAGGGATTTTGAGATTCTACAGGTGGATATTTCTGATCACTTTCCATTATTGTACACTATGAGAGCAAATAGGATTGATTCAAGTATTAAAATGAAGAATGACAGTCTCGCTAGACCCTGGATAAGATTTAAATGGGGAATTGAAGGTGAGAGACAATTTCTACAAAGATTATCTTATTTATTGAATGAAAACTTTTTTTATAACTTTTTTATTGCAGTAGAAGAAAATAATAATGTAACTACTATGATTTTGACAGATTGTTTACATGAAGCAGGAAAATCGTTGATTAATAAATTTACGTCAAAAATTAAACAACCAAAGTGGTGGGATAAAGATTGTTCAGCTGAAAAATTTGTAAAGAATAGCGCTTTAAATCGATTCAGAAGAACAGGTAATGTGTGCAATTTGAAAGGTTATGTTCTCGAGAGGCAACATTTTAAAAATGTATGTAATAGTAAGAAAAAGCAGCACAGTTCTTATGTTTTAGACAATGTGTTACAGAATGACATGAATACACAACAGTTGTGGAAGAAAATCAAAAGTCATGGAAAATCTAACATAAAAGAAAATAATATTAAGGATGACAAGTGGTTAGAATATTTTATGAGGTTATTGTCCGATTCAAAATTTGATATGGATAAGGACCTCGAAACTGTTGTAGTAAATTGTCTGAACACTCATGAAAGTGCCACTTTTTATCAGGCTAAAACTTTTAAGCAATTTGAGGTTCTGGAGAGTCATTACTTATGATGAATTGCTTAAAACTATTATGTCGTTGAGCAATGAAAAAGCCCCTGGCCCAGACGGTATTATTTTCGAGATGATTAAAGCAGCACCACACATGTTATGTCCCACTATGCTTTCTCTATATAATAAAATATTAGACTCAGGTGACTTCCCTGAGGCCTGGTGTGAGGCCGTGATTTGCCCATTATATAAAAGCGGTGATAGAAATAACGTCGAAAATTATAGAGGAATCTCATTGCTTAATGTACTCGGCAACATTTTTACAAAGATTCTGAACAGGAGGCTAACCGTTTTTGTGTAAGTAAATAACAGGTTTTATGAAGAACAATCAGGTTACAGGTCAGGTTATTCCACAATGGACAATATTTTTATCCTACAGTCAGTCATACAGAAATATATCACGAAGAGAAAAGGAAGGATGTACTGTGTATTTATTGATTTCTCTAAAGCTTTTGATAGTGTCCAACACAGTCTCTTGTACTTTACACTTATTAAGAATGGTATCGGTGGAAAAGTTTTTTGTGTACTGAAATCTGTATTCCCAACTTAAATCATGTGTGAAAGGAATTGATGGTTTGACTGAGTATTTTGACTGTAGCATTGGCGTGCGACAAGGCTGCATGGTAAGTCCTCTTCTGTTTGTTCTTTTCCTAAACGAATATATAACGATGATAAAGGAAAATTGTAAGGGAAAAGGTATTCAGATTGAAAATATAACAGAAGTGCAGACCTTGTTGTATGCTGATGACATGGCCAATGTGTCAGATACAGTTGGTGGATTGCAGAGGGAGATTGAACAGCTTGAAATATTCTGTAACTATTATGGTATGAGAGTGAATTTGAATAAAACTAAAGTTATGGTTTTTAGAAGAGGGGGCGTTTTAAACAAGAATGAAACATGGTATTTTGCTGGAGAACATATTGAGGTGGTTAATGCTTATAAATATCTGGGTATGTGGTTTACACCAAAACTGTCATGGTGGAAAACAAGACAACATTTAGCAAACCAAGGAAAGAAGGCGATGCTTTCTTTATTAAGGTTTGTCCGTAAGCAGGAATGTAGCTGTAACCAAGCGTTGTATCTGTTTGACCATATGGTTGCACCCATATTGTATTATGGATCTGAAATATGGGGCTTTGAGCCTGTGGAGTGTATTGAGAATGTTCAGTTATCCTTCTGTAAAAAGCTTTTGTGTATCAGTAGGTGTGAGCAATGTGGCTGTTTTGGGCGACCTGGGTAGATTTGCATTATCCACTACCTATATGAAAAGGTGCATCATGTATTGGATAAAATTAGTGACCATGCCTAATTATCGGTATCCAAGAAAATGTTATAATATGCTCCTCCAGTTAGATGAAGTGGGTAGGAAAACATGGGTTACACGCATTTGAGTTTTATTGTATCTCAATGGTTTCTCTAGTGCGTGGGAGGCCCAAAGTGTGGGTGATATAAGAATATTTAAATCCATTTGAAATCAACGATTGAGAGAAAGAGCACAAAGGGCATGGTACACATCAGTCTTAGATAATAATAAATTAAATATATACTCACAATGCAAATCGAAGGTGGTGCAGGAGAGCTACATTGCATCTGTGCATAATATACAGTTGGTGCGATCTTTGTTGTTATTCAGATGCTCAGGACACTGTTTGGCCATAGAAACGGGTAGATGGTGTAATACACCAATGACAGAAAGAATCTGTAGTTATTGTAAACTAAGTAATATCTCCACAATTGAAGATGAGAAGCACTTTTTGTATGACTGTTTTTTGTACATAGATCTGCGTAAGAAATATTTGAATGATCTCACACTTGTTGGTGATGTTTGTGTTGATGTGTCACAGGTTTGTGAGTCAGAGCATGCATGGAAATTAGCACTCTACATACAGTACATCATGGAATGAAAAAAAGAGCATCTGTCATGCTAGTTTAACTTTGGAATTATGGGCCGAGAGGCCATGTATTCTTGAAATAAAGAAGAAGAAGAAGAAGATATATAATAATGAAAATAGTCATTTTAAATATAAATGTATATTTTAATAACAAACTAAATAATAAAATGATAATAAAATTGTAAAATTAAATGTAATTATATTTAATCATTCTACACTGTAATTTTTTTTTCAAAGTTCTAAATAAAACAAAGATTATTGGAGTTTGTTGTACAAAATACTATTTCAGTCTTTCTACATCAAAATTCCATGTTTAATTCAATGCCACTTTGCAATAATTTGTGAAACTTGTGAAGCAATTTCTGAGGGAAAATTGTTTTATAGACTTATAAACCTATAAACCTAACAGACCTACAAATCTAAACAGACCTAAATTTTTTAGTGGATTTTTAGTGGATACGACTTAAGCTCAAGTCGTTTCTGCCTCCTTTCCACCTGCAGCCCTCCCCCTACATTTTGGTCAGTCTTGGTATAACCCCTCCACCCTCAGTCCAGGATTAGAGCTCCATACCCTGAGCAGATTGCCCGCAATGCTGTCCATCTGCATTTACATTAATAACAAATAGCTTTTGGAGGGGGGGTCCTCTGGACTCAACATGCTTCTCAGTCAGTGTTCTACGTCTTCTCAAATAAGGACTATTAAAATGAGTGGTTTAAATATGGTCTGATGCCGCTGGTTGCTGACCCAGTTTCTTTTTAGCCACTTTGAAGCTGCGATTTGTTGCTCTATTAACCAGTCTTTGTTGGAGATCTGACAGTAGCGTGTGTGAACTAGGGTACAATCACACAACTACGCTGTATCCTGTACTTCTAGTGCCTCATTTACTAAAAAAAACATACTGTTTAGCATTGCAAATAGCTCAGTCCCATGAATAGATGCATGTTGTTGAGCAAAATCTATTTATTTTGGCAACTAAAAAATATTTTTTTGTCAATAATGATACCCATCACTTAAGTCGTAAAGAATCACATTTGTCAGATCAAAGAAGAGATGAAGTCCACCCCATAATCGATGGCTATAGATCATAAAGCACTGACGTGGGCCTGAGGGCTGAACCCGTTTACGGTTTCTCTCAGCAAGACCTCTGTGATTAGTGGCAGTACGGCCCTTCTTTGGAAAACTCAACTTAATTCATGTTTCCACAGTTGGCATCCAACTTTATTATTTGTCAGTCAGTGTTCTCCGACCACAGCGTTCATTTTTCAAAATATTCCTTTTTTTTTTTCAGGAATCACTTCACAGCGTGAGCTTGCTTGATTTGTGTATCAAATGTGTGTATGCGAAGCGAAGGAAAAGTTTCAGGATGAAAACATCTACGTCCACGATAAACGGTCCTATTAAATGATGAGAGAGCTCTGTAATGTGATCCTAATGAATAAAACAAAGAGGAGTTGAAAGACCACCCTAACAGAGTGACAAATACTGTTGGACTCTAGCGTTCAGTGCTGGATTGGTGTTTCTCTTTGAAATATTCTCTCATTTCTTTCTTTTTATTTTAAATGTATTTACAGAGCTCTGAGCTCAGGCGGTTCAGCTTCCATTATGTCATTGTTTGGCTAAGCTGGAGAAGTGTATTGTTCTAGTACAATCGAAACAAAAAACTTGACTCTTTAATTACTCTGAAAGACCAAAGCACAGACATTAAATATGTCCTATATGGCTAATAATGACCATTAATCCTTTTTCATTGTTCTCTTAAAAGCAATGCTCGACAGATTTTCATAATACAAAGTCTTGTTTGTTTTAATATGAAAGGCTTATTTATTCCAACCATGTGGAGTTCATGGTTTTACAGCCAGCATTGATCGTGTCTTGTCTTGGTTTTTACTAGTGACACATGGTTTCCTTGTCCCACTATCAAATGCAGTGTATTTACTATTGTGTTTCTGCAGTGGATAAAGCCGAGTGCATAATGTCCATGTAATGAATATCAAAAAGTGTCCTCTAGCTTTAATCCCCTTTCTTGGGCTTTCAATATGGGTCAATTCAATGGGAAACAACAGCTTTCTTGATCATGAGGCTGTTCATGGGGATGTTGTCACTGGCTTAAGAATGTTTGCAGACACTTTATGTCGCTGGACAGGAAGTAGCTTCTGATGATTACCATTCATTTCAAAGGAACACGCGCACACGCACACACGCACACACACACACACACACACACACACACACACACACACACACACACACACACACACACACACACACACACACACACACACACACACACACACACACACACACACACACACACACACACACACACACACACACACACACACACACACACACACACACACACACACACACACACACACACACACACACACACACACACAGAGAGAGAGAGAGAGAGAGAGAAATAGAACATTGTTTTTTTAAATTGTCTTTACAGAATATAATGATAGCATTTTCTTGTTTGGTAAACTAATCCTTAAAGCTTTTCCCTGCTAAAGTCTCATTTAATGTGTGCCAGTGTTTTTTCTCCATATCTGCATTTGCTTTGTTAAATGAGTCGTTTCTTATGTGAGGAACAAAAACATCAATAATCATGATTGACATGATGACAGAAATATAAACACTTGAACTGGCCATTCAGCAACTCAACCAAAGAGAAAATGGGAGGTCATTGTGTGTGTAAGTGGCACAGGGGAGGGGTGAGACTAATCCTATTGCATGTGGGTCTTTTCGGAGGGTGAGTCTGGGGTCTGCAGACCTTCTGTGTCCCTGTGACAGCGCTACGTGGCGAGAAGCATAGTGCCTATGCGCTTGAATGGAGTAAGGAACAAAATCTCAAAAAAGTTAAAAAGGTAGGAGGAAGATGGTGATAAATGTGTTTTAAGGGGAGATACATTTTTGGGTTTCTTTTTAATGTAATGTAATGTAAATTGTGGGGAACTGTTGTGTGTATAATAATCTCTTAACAGACAAATAAGTATGTCACATCCTGTGGAAAGACAAAGCTTCACTGTAAGCAGGTTTTCATATTATGCAATAGTTTCTTTCATTACTCATATTATCAATGACACGATTGCATATTGCATGCCTAGTTGTTGATAGAAATGTTTTAGCATTGCCATTTATAAACTGCATATGACTTATTGAGGTTAAACTCTTGAAAGGGGTTCTGTTCTCTGGTATTAGCTGTCACTTTACTTTTCTGGTCTGGTCTATAAGGCTTTAGCTGACAGTTGGATATACATCCCCCTCTTGTTTATATAGCTGTGCTAAGTAATCTTCTCACAGTTTAATCTGTGTTTTTTTTCCTAGTAATGGACATTAATGTGAAGTTGATTTGTTGTTACACATAAATGCTCCATTATCTTTTATCACAGAAGGATTTTGCTCTCATAAGAGAGCTCTAGTAGTTTGTGTGATGCTCACAGAGGCCAAAGCTGTGTTATTTTGAGCAAAACCCCAGAGTAGCAATTTGATTGTGGTCTTTGTCTACAGCATATACTTAAATATGCCAGAAATGTGGTCTGCCAGTCCAAGAGTTCGAGCTACACGATCACAACATCTGGCTGGCAGTTTCAACATTTATTGTCAGGTTACATTCCATGAGGTTAAGGTGAATAAGAACTGAAAGGAAGTTTGCTTTTCCTTTCTGTCTGGTCACTGTGCATTGAATAATGTCAACCGCATTGATTCTACCCCTACTGAATGTCTGTATAAACA
Source organism: Phoxinus phoxinus (assembly GCF_949152265.1). NCBI lineage: Eukaryota > Metazoa > Chordata > Actinopteri > Cypriniformes > Leuciscidae > Phoxinus > Phoxinus phoxinus. The sequence goes on along the minus strand of NC_136878.1, from coordinate 25,977,654 downwards.
GCCAAATGACACATCTGTAAAAAAGCCCATAAGACTATTATTGGAACCTTTTCCAGTTCATGAATTCTGTCAGTCAAATGAAACGGCTGGTATATAGGAAGCCTTCTTTGTTGTCATACTTACGCCAATTTCTGTTCTTGTGCGTACTGAGGTTGAGCAGCAAATGAGCCATGACTGCAGCGCTTTAACATGAGTCCATGCCTGCTGACTTTCTTTGTAATGGCAATTCTATTTATTTTCTTTCTGATTAGGTGGACGTCTGTGGCGCCTGTGAGTCAGGATAGATCTCAACTCCCAACGATCTGCTATTTTCCACTTTAATGGTATTGGAAATCAGATTTGGCACGCACCAAGACGACCAGCTAATGGCACACGTTCTCTTGTTACCCCTCGAAGAATAAACGTGCCCTTCTTCCTCAGTCTCCGTGCTTTCCTTTTGTTTCTGCGGATGACATCATGGACCTCTGTGGTCTAAGAGTATCACAAGTGGACGCCAGCGTTCTGGATCTGAAGTCTGTGAGATCAGTGTGTCATTTTGAGAGGAATGTGAAGCCATTTTAATGCGTCTGATTACAGCCACCACTGGAGAGCCTTGACTCAACATGCAGGGGTGGCCCAGGCAGGCCCAGCAGCAGCAGCTAGGATGCCTATCACCCAAGAAAATGCCCTGAGCCATCTCCCCCTCCTGGAGAACTGGCTCAGGGCTCGAGAAAAGGACCGAGACGAGGGCGATGAGTCTCGGATGAGCGCAGGGGGTGTTTGCCAGGCTGCCATCTGCAAGCTTGTGGAATACATCCAGCTGAACTTTGCTGAAGTTGAGAGTCCTTTGTACAGTAGTAGCCCATTTAGAGAGGAAACTGATGCTGAAGTGAAGGCGGTCTACCTGAACAAGTCTGAGGAAGATGGACCGGAGTTCGGGCTCAGCTTTGGAAATATTCCTATTTTTGGAGACCCCGAGGGGAAGAAGAAAGGGGTCAGGAGGAGGCGCAGGAAGGGCGATAAAGGCCCTGTGTTGGATGTCGGGTGTATTTGGGTGACTGAAGTGAAAAAGAACAGTCCAGCAGCCCACTGTGGAGATATTAAGCTGCGAGATGAGCTGCTGTCACTAAATGGACAGCTGATGGTCGGGGTCGACGTCACTGGAGCGAGGTAAGATGTCTGAATTTGTTTACAATCAGCATATAATATGTTGTGCTTTATTTCGGTCTGTCTTAAAGAATTAGTTTGGTTAACAAAATATGTAAGCATAGAGCTGAATTTTTCAGATATTCGAGCCCGTGCTGTTGATTTAATGAGTTTGTCTTAGCTTTAAATCTCTCTGTATTTCATTACTTGGGAAAAAGTGTGCACTGAAAGCATTCCTCTTTCGTCTTGTCATCATGTAAAGTCATTTGAGTGTGCTGGAATCCATTGACAGTATGTGGAGTACCCTCTTAATTTAAGATTTCCCCTCAATCTGTAAAAGCCAATGGGAAATGGGGCTGCTACAATTCCATTGTAATCGTGCTAAAAAGTCAAAAGTATTGAACTAAAATGAACCACAGATAACATTGCCTGTTTGGTACTGAACTTGTGTGAAAGACTTAGTGACAGTGATAGCATCGTACATTGCCAAACTTAAATCTGTGGGGAATGTCATGAAGTTTTAAGCTGAAGAGTTGACATCAAGTTGTTAATGTCTAAGATGGACTAAATCACTGAGAAGCTCTGGTAATAATTACTTTACCCCACCTCTCCATGTTAAACTAATACCGTCCGAGTAGGGCTTAGCAAACCCCTAGCTGACCAAAAAAATAAAAATAAAAATAATCTCAGTTTAAGTCAGGGTTTCCCATACTACAGTTCGTGATTTAAAGCAGAACTATGCATTTTCTGGAATTTCTTCGCTGTATTCTCGCTTTTTGCTCTATGTTTCTCTATAGAGCTCCCCCTACAGCTTCGGAATTGATATTTGACAACACTGTCGTAAAAACTCGTTGGCGATTCTCAGATACCTGAGCTAGCAGATCAACGACATCAAAGCAGATGGGACATTCTTTAAAACGTCTTCTTCATTCGGGTTCGAACAGCGCGAGGGAGCGCAATAATGACAGAATGTTAGCAGATTTCTTTTTGCCGTAAAGCAATTCATTACATTGCGAGACCTGATATCACACGATACTTCCTGGCGCTGAGGCCGGCGGCTCGCCCAAAGTTGCAAGGGTAGTTTTTCCGCTCACAGGCACCAGGGGGAAGCAAGACGGCCACCATTCAACCCGAAAAAAGTCAAATAACCATTCCAATGACTCCGAAGCTGTTCAGTTAAGGTAAATTAAGCACACAAAAAAACTGCATAGTTCACCTTATGCAGGGATAATGTAAAAAAAAAAATAATAATAATTTTTAATTAAAATGCAATTGTATGTCATGTGAATATTAACCAACATCAGAGAACTGTTAAAACATGTTTTTTTTTTAGAATGTTAAAAAAAATAACATGATAGGAAAATATTTTAGGTCAAAGGGGTTCTGTTGACAAAAAAGTTTGGGAATCCCATTTGGCACTGATGTCACTGGTCTGCAAATAGTGAAAGAAAATCCGTCCATTTATTCGAAAATAAAGTACAAACAGCCAAGAAAGGTCCCAGGGAGTTAAAGTCTGACTGGGTGGCAGCTTCTTATTTAGGTATCAGGGTGATTCACAGCTGGTCTGAGAGAACAGGGCCTCCTGTTAGTGTTCATGTGTCTATATACATCGTGTCAGCATGTCCCGGGGTTGACTAGTTTTGCCCCAGAGCATGGTACTTGGATCATGGCCAGTGGGTCTTTTCCTTATTTGTTTCCTCATGTTGACAGCTCTGACAGACGGCTGCATGTGTCAGTGGTGTGGACAGTCTCGTGTCTGTCCTTGTTTGGCCTCCATCTGGACCGGCTGACACGCTCAGCTTTCACTTAGACCGCCAAATGTCTGTGTCTAACTAAAACAAAGGATGGACCTGCACTGTGAAGTTAACCATGTTGCAGTGCCATGCTTTTTTTTTTTTTTTTGCCTTTTCCTTTCTTGGCAAACAGAACCTTGGAAAATGTGTCACATTACCAGTACTTTTGTGCCCCAAGTCGCCAATGACTTTAAAAAATCATGTTGGAATCCTTTGCACCATTTTTCTTCATTTTCAAAAGCACTATGGTTTTCTAAGAGCTATTTTAGCTGCTAATGTTGTTAATTCCAGATTTGTAATTCAGTTTGCAAACCTGTCACAATTATGGACTCTTTTGAATTTTTGTTTTGTTTCCTTGCAATCTCCAGTGTTTTCCTAGTTTAATTCAAATTAAAGCTTTTTCTTTGGTAATCTCCATCATTGTGATTTATACATACAGCCACCCATTACAATAGTAACATTGCAGCTAAATCTTTTTGATTTTGATCAGGCAGAAGTAAATGCACATGCAAAAGACTTCTAAATGACCATACAGTGCAATTTTTAAGAGTACATTCACCCAATAATTCATATTTTGCCATCATTTTTTCACCCTCATGTCGCTCCAAACCTGTATGAATTTCTTCTGTGGAACATAAAAGAAGATATTTAGAAATTGGAATGTTGGTTACCATGTTTGGTGACCACTGACGTCCATTGTATGGACAAAAAAATAAAATAAAGCTAAGATAGTTTCTAAAAATATATTTTTGTGTGTGTGTGTTCTGCAGAGGATAAAGAAAGTCATACAGGTTTGGAGCTATGGGTGAGTAAACATTACAGAATTCTAATTTTTGCTTGAACTATCTCTTTAAAGCTTAAAGGGATAGTTCACTCAAAAATGAAAATCAGCCCATGATTTACTCACCCTGAAGCCATCCTAGGTGTATATGACATTCTTCTTTCAGACGAATACAATTCGAGTTATAAAAAAAATATTTCCAGTCAATGGTTATATTTTTTTGGTTCATCAAGTCCATCAAGCGCATCGATCCATGATAAAAGTGCTTGAAACGGCTCGGGGGGTTAATAAAGGTCTTCTGAAGTGAAGCAATGCTTTCATGTAAGAAAAATAGACATATTTTATCGACTAAAATAACTAGCTTCCGGCAGATGGCCATGCACAAGTCGACTTACGCCAAAAGAGTAACACTTGACAATGTATGACGTAAGATGTAGTAGTAGCGTAAGCTTTGACACCTCTCGCGGTTCAAACAAACAGGGCTAGGCAACCGTATTCATTATTACGTTGTGCGTCAAGTTCAAGGGTTACTCTTTTGACGCAAGTCGACTTGCGTACGGTCGTCTGCCAGAAGCTAGTTATTTTAGTCAATAAAATTTTTAATATGGCTATTTTTCTTACACGAATGCATCGCTTCACTTCAGAAGACATTTATTAACCCGCCAGAGCCGTGTGGAGCACTTTTATCATGGATGGATGCACTTTGTGGACTTCCACAAAAATATACCCATTGACTCCTTGTAATAGGGATCCACTGCAGGCAAGTGTTGATATGAGAACCCAAGTGCAATTTATTAAGAATAAAAAGATCAAACATAAAACAAAAGCATGGCATGAACTAAAAAAACAAGAGGTGAACTTGAACATAGACTTACAAACAGTGGTCTATAGGAAACAATACTTGACAAAGACACGTGGCAAACATGAGGGCTTAAATACACAGACTAATGACAAGACAAGGGACACCTGTGAACAATGATCAGACACATGGCAGGATCACATGACAAACAGGGAATCACATGACAAGACACAGAAACATGACATGAACAAAACCAAAACGTGACACTCCCATTATAAAGCTTGGAAGAGCCAGGCCATGTTTTAATATAACTCCGATTGTATTCGTCTGAAAGAAGAATGTCATATGCACCTGGGATGGCTTCATGATTGGCTAATTTTCATTTTTGGGTGAACTATACCTTTTAGGCTCTGTAACCACATCTTAGGGAATTGGGGGGGAAATTAGACCAAAAGAACTGGCATAAATATTTTAACTGGAAACCAAAATAGTGCATGCATAAATTTGCCCAATTGGCTACGTCCAAAAAAAACAAAACATGCATTAGCATATTCTTCTTATTTCTAGAGTGTTTATATCACTTATATCCTATACAGTCCTATATATATACCCAAGTTGAAGACTATTTCCTTGTAATGTCCTGTGAATGTTGTGGTCAGGGTTGACTCAATCCCTGTAACTCAAGCTCTATAATTAGGGGTTGTATTGTGTGACTGATAAATGATAGGAAGTTTTGCAGTGTTCACACAGAATCTGGTTTGGGATAACTGATTCCTGTACGGATGGACAGCAGGATACAGAAAGGGAGGAGGTTCCTGGGAGTGGCACGTGGTTTTGACCAAGAACAGACGTATTATTTTCTCAAGCTAAAGAAAAGCTGTTCATGTCAAGACGTCTCTGGAAGAGAAACAACGGCTGTATTTCTTCTTGTTATTCTGATTGAAGAGATCAGTCTGTTTCCTGTTGGTATAAGCTTCTTATACCAAGAAATCCGTGGACTTGGCAGGAAAATTTAGATTTATGTACGTCACTTGTGCTTGCATGCTTATGTCATATGGTGATATTTGCGATTAAATTTTTCATATGCTTATATATGCTTTATAGCAAGCACAACTGAGTTAAAAACGAAGAAATTAAAATCGTATGTTTCAAGATGCCGATAGACATGTCTAAATTCTAAATTGCACCTCTACAAGAGCGGAAGCAGTTATTTTATAATAGTAGTCAACATTTAAAGTGGATCAAAAAAGTTCATCAAAGTTGTCCTAAGACAAGAATGGGTATTGTTCAAAATTCATGTATAACTTTGATGAAAGGTTTTGACCCACTTCAAATGTTGACTACTGTATATCTAATATGGGAAATTAGCATAGCTAGTGATCAACACACACACACACACACACACACACTGTTCAAAAGTTGGGGGTCGGTCCGATTTTTTTTCTCTTATACAATTTTTCTCATACGATTATGTCTCTTATGCCAAGGCTGCAAAAATAAAGTAAAAACCATAATATTGTGAAATATTGTTACAATTTAAAATATTTCTATTTTAATTTTGAAAAAATGTAATGTATCCCTGTGATGGCAAAGCTGAATTTTCACTATCCACTGCTCCAGACTTCAGTGTCCTTCACATGATCCTTTAGAAATAATTATATGATGATCTGATTTGATGCTAAAGAAACATTATTATTATCAGTTTTGAAAACAGTTATGCTGCTGAGTAGCAATGTTCAAAGTTCAGGGAAGAAGAAGGCAGACACCGGTGAACGTTCAACATAAAAATTGATATCAAAATAAATATACTACAAAATAGTCCAGGCCTGGTTCTCTCTCATCCATCACTGTCATCAGTCCTTCCAGAACTCCTCCGTGGGACTCGAGACTGGTGTGGCGCGCAGGTGACGCTCATTAGCACTCACGTCACCGGCCTCGCTCCGTTCCCATGGCTCTCGGCCCCGCCCTGCTTGCCACACCATGATAAAAAATGTGTAGGATTCTTTGATGATAGTAACAAAATTTGTAAGAACAGCATTTATTTGAAATAGAAATATTTTGTCACATTATAAATGTATTTGTCTCTTTTAATCAATTTATTCCATCCTTGCAAAATCAAATTATTAATTTCTTTAGAAAAAAAAAACAAAAAAAGTGCTGACCCCAAACTTTTGAATGTCGGTGCATGTCGATTCCTTTGCTGGTGTTCCCACTAGGCTTCTAAACTAACTTCTCGCACAATCTTGCATTAACCAACTTGAAAATTCATGCTAGTCAAGTCTGCCATCCAATCTTTACTGAAGACACCGCAGACTCATTTTTTAGAGGTCCAGCCATCCATTAGCTGTTTCCTTCCTTTACTCACACAAACCTTTGGTTAAATTTCAGTTCAAGTGAGTTTTATGAGTCTGCCTCAGGGTTATGTTCGCTCATTACTGCATTACTCTTATTTCCTCTCTCAGGTAAGGCCTGAATCTGTAAGGGTGCAAACACTGAGAACTGTTGGAGTAGAAGGTCTGGTGTGAGTGGAGAGATGAGGGTTGGACACGGTTCAAAAAGCAATGGACCAAAGCCTTCTTCAAACACACACACAAAAACCGAGACACATGATGGAAACTTTCTTTTTCATCAAGTGCTTTTCATGTTAATGATTTCAATGCAAAATTTCTGGGCCTGAATGCAGCTCACCACAAAAAGCCTTGTTGGTTTAATGTGTCTTCTTGTAATTTTGGTCCCGCTCTTTTCCTTCCCCCGCTTTAACAGCCTGGACCAGCATCTGTCTGTGGGGAGCTTGGAAAATAGATCAGTGGCACTGCTCCAACCGGCCCATGCAAAGTGTTCTCCACGTGCTCAATGAGAGAGTATTGGAGAAAACAAGGTTAAGAACGATACACTTTACTTAGGTTTACTGCAACAAAGAAAATACCTGTTTGCTTAGAAAGCTAGGATCAGCTGAATTGCACTTCCATTTGAATCTAAAATTAATTTAAAGGATTTTTCCAAAGATTTTGCCATCCAGAAGCCACAAGTATTTAGGAGTCTAGAACAGAGGTGTGAAGAAATAAAGGACCGCACAGAGTGAATTATGAACCGTACATTTTCCCTGCACAACTGTTTTTACAGACATATACTGTGTCAAAGTGATTGACTGTATTAAAATCTCCATCTGTCCTATCAAAACCACGACGAAACATTACACATTTTAACTTGTAAGACTGCCTAGTTCCTGTCAGTGTAAAGATCAAAGCCTTTTAGTCTGTTTGCTTTAAATTGATTCTCAGAGTCCTGAATTGGCACGCCAGCTCTTTGTGGTAGTTAACTTGCCGCTTGGATGAATGAGAGAAAGACTGCCATCTTTTCCCTGGCATTAACTATGTCTGAGTTTGCACTTTTCTCTTAAGCAAAAGAAAGCTTTGACTCTTTCGTCTTTAGTGAAGAGATTGGTGCCATTTTCCCACAGTAATGGATATGAGAACCTCAAATCAGGCACTGTGGTTTAGTTAAAACAGTACAAGAATATTCCTTGATTGAAAATAGCTTGTAATCATCAGATCAAATGTTTTGTTTTAATTCATTTTCTTAATTATAACCGGAGGACTTCCAAGATTGTGAGGGTGTAAATAAAATATGCATTCGGAATGGTTTAAAATGCCAAGGATAGAAATTTAGTCAGACATTTGGATGAATCAAATGGCCATTCATGTTAAAATGTAAAATATGAAATATTACACTGTAAAAAATATCCAGTTAAATTGATGGTAAAAGCTGACAGCTGTGGTTACCGAACAAAAAAATGACAATGTTTGCGTTATTACGGAATGCCTCAATAGTATATTTCATTAAGTTACATTATGTAAATATACCAATCTACTTGAACTACCAAGACCTGCTTCTTACCTTAAAATGTGCTGATAACCACCATATTAATACTGTGGCCGGCATAACTTTTTTTTATGTCAGTTATATGAAAAGTAAGACTAGCCAGACTAGGTCTTAATAGTGACAGTGTGTCACAATAGAAAGCCACATGATGAATCAGAAAACATGACCAATATATTGACGTGCACAGGGTCAAACAAAGACAAAACACCATCAGAGTAACATACAACACTAAAATAATGCAGTAAAAATGAACTAAATATCATAAATAATAACACAAAAAACATTACCATAACAAAAATAAGAAGAATCAAATCTGTTTAATATAATCTTATGAGATGATGTGTCATGTTGGAGTTTCTGGAAATTTCCATTCCGCTTTACATGGTAATTCATAGTTTTACTTTCAGAAACCAGAAATATATAACTATAACCATAACCCCCCCATAAATATACCATATAATGTGATGTTAAACCATTTACGATTTCCACTGTATAATGTAAGGTCAAATTTAACCAATTATCAGGTTTTAACTGTTGCATTTTTTTGTTGTTAACATTACCAACATTTTTACAGTGTAGAATTGTTCAATCTTGAGATGAAAGATAATACTGCTCAGAAATCATAATTTTTCAGTAAGTCTGCCTAATGTTATGGACAGAATATAGTTATAACTTCAGCACATGCTATTAAGTATTTTATCAGTCTCAAATTCCCAATTGCACTTGCTTCATTGGAAAAATGCGTGTATGACATGGGTTCAAAATCAAGTCATTCATCTACTGTGCATAAACCCCGTGCCATGAGGATAAGACGAAGTCTCATGGAACCCCCATTTCTCTGGTCACAGATGGGGTGGAGGATTAGCTCTGTTCAATCCGGATATTCAGGTAATACTGTCTGGTTTGTGGAACCAACCATTTTGAAGCCCCACAAATTACATTCCACCATGTCTGGCTCTGTGATTTTCAATCATGCCCATTGTGGCTGTTTTGTGGAAAGTGGTGGTTTATTGAGCAAGGTTGATCTAGGCCATGTGCACTCACATGACAGTGCCTCTTTACAATTTTAAGATCCTAGCTCAGTCTGCGGAATTACAAAATTGAATTGTAAGTAAGTGAATATATTAGAAAAGTTACACATGTCATTTTAAAGGCAGAACACAGGGTTTCTGTTCTTCAAACTCTTTCATGTTTTAATTTTATATGAAACCCTTTTCAATTTTAATTTTAGCACTGATTTCTGGAGAGTTTCTGATTGGTTAGTTTTCAGATTGGCTTATTAGATTGTAGACTTCTTTTATTGCTGTTTACTGAGTCAAGGTATGATTTCTCAGGACACATGCATATCTGTGAGACATTTATTTGTGGTGACAAAAAAGGCTGCACAGCTGTGGCTTTGTCCACTAGAGGGCAGTAGTACAAAACGTTCTAGTTATTCCACACAAAAATCCTTTTACTTGCACTATTGAAATAAACACCACGAAATGTAATGAACAAAATTTTATTAAACTATGTTAAGTAAAATTGAGCACCAGGCAGCATCCAGATATGTGGCATTTGTATGAATATGATTGTGAGAGATTAAGAAAAAGGTCACTTTTTTCTTAATTTTACTTTTTGTGTATCATACCTAATTTACTATGGTCAAAACAGCAACAGCAGAAGACACGACGTGTTCAAGTCTGTGAATATTGTGGAAGGCTATGGTGCAGTGAATGATGCTACTGTCTTTGGGACATTTCACCACAAACCCCTCAGAGTTATGTAAAGAATGTGTGCCAGACTGCTGCCCGCCGCCCGCCGGATGTCTTTCATAATGAAAAGAGGCTTTAGAAGGAAACGCACAGGCAGTGCAGACTCAGGTGCAGTCTGTTACGATTTTTGGTATTTATTTGTTTGTTTTATTTTTTTCATAACCTAGTGGCCTTTCCCTTCAACAGTAAATGATGCAGTGATGAAGCGTATTTTCTGTTATAGGCTAATCTGTTTTGTTGGAATATTATAATCCTGCCAGGAGGGCGGACAGCACAGTGAGGATGCTTTTCTGTCTGAAATCTGTCTGAATGGATAATTAAAACATCATATCAAAGTAGTGACTCAATCATGAAGGTAAATGCTCACTTCCAGCATGACTGGCACTGCGCAAGGTCACATCAGTCAACCAAACCAGAGTTTTTTTTTTTTTTTTTAGCTATGATATTACAACTACACAAAACCCAAATCCTTTGTTAAATACTTTCCGTATCAGTAAACTATAGTATTGCACAGGCCAAGTGAAAGGAACTGTCTACTGTATTTCCAAATGACACTCCAAAATCAAGTAAAATGCAACTGTAATCTCATTCATTTATCCTTTTTAACATGATCAGAGAATCTCGACTTTGCAATCATGTTTTAAGTGACCAGCAACCCAAAGGGCATTGTATGTCAGGGCCTATATCTTCATGATAGATATAGATAGGTACGGACAGCTCAGCGCACTGCAACTGAAGGAAATACATAGAAAAAAAACAAATTAAGCAAACATCTTAATCTGTGTGACAGCATGTGCTGCAAAAGCTCACAACGCAACCAAATACATAAACGCGTTGCAAATACTCAAAACTCATATGATCAGGATGTTCAAATAAACGGAAAACTCACATTTCGGGTCATCGGCAACACCACTGACGGCTAGACATTGAACAATAAGCAATGTCCAATGTTGAACAATGTCCCAGCCAGGTTCATCACTTGTTGGCGTCCGCTTGGTTTTTTCTTAATTTGGTGTGGTAATGATTTTTATTACATTAGGTTCAGCATATATATATATATATATATATATATATATATATATATATATATATATATATATATATATATTCCCAATTGATGTATAGAGGGAAACGGCTTCTCGAACAAGAAAAATTTTCATCTGGAGTGAAGAGATGCTGTTGCACGAGGTAGGGGACGGTATTTTGATTAAAGATTATGAGGTATTCATTTTCAAAAACATAATGATGTGCATGGATACATCATTTATACTGTAATATTCCACAAAACGAATGGTCAGTTTTGATTTTATGGTGACTTGGTTCTCGCATCTTGCATCACCATAGGCCTACTGTTGTACTAAACTACTGTAATCACAGCTACTGAATCTACAGTGCCACCACTCCGATTTCATAATGAAAGACTGTTATAACAGGCCTGGCTCCACCTAATCAGGAGCTTGGTCCACCCTGGCCCCTCACTGGCCCACCCTGACCCCTCATCAAATAACAACCAATCATAAAATTGGTGCGATGTTCAATTCAGCTCCAGATTTTGGGGAAGATCATGCTTTTTAGTCACTTGGTATCAGAAACCAGTAATAACTGAACATTTTACAGATAAAAAAAATGTTTTACACTTAGGCCTTCTAAGAAATAAAACTTTTTTTTATTACATTCTGCAATTTTTTTCTTCTTTTAATCATTTTAATCTCTGCCCCCAACAGAGAGCCTATAAAAGCATATATAATTCATTAATGTTTAATGTCTAATATTAATAATAGACATGTGCTATTCATTTGGAGGTGTAATGGAAAAAGCAATATTGAATATGTGACTAAATTTTATAAAATGAGCAGGAAAATTTGCTAAATAGGGGCATACAACAAGTTAATTATGCTTCTAAAAATAGTATAGCAGTGTTACAAGTCACTTTCAAAACCTGCCCCTTTTCATATAAAATCTGAAATGACTAAATTGGTACAAGATTTGTTATCAGGATTTTTTATATATATATTTTTTCATATATTGTTATTTATGTTGGAAAAAATTATAAAATGCATCTAGTAAGTAAAGGAACACCCCCGGCCCACCTTGCATCTCAAAGCTGGATCCGAGTCTGCTTATTATAACCCGGTTCTTTTTTAGTAAATAGCCTACTTAATGAACACTTCTAAATCATTCAAATCAGTATTCTAATCAAATTTTAATGGAATCGGAACCGTAATCATATCCAAATGCTGTTTAAGAAGGAAGTTCACGAGGATTTAAAAAACTGCCACTGTGGAGCTATTCCTTCTGGTGTCAGTCAGTATCTGAGATTCGCCGTGAGCGTCTTCTGTTGGGAGTTTGAAGAAGGGGCGGGACGATCCAAACAGTCACAACCGCCGAGATGCAACGCGCTGGATAATGGATCCCTGACGCTCGTGCAAAGTTTGCGAGCGCCGAACCGAGCTGTATTTTCATTTGACAATCTCAGAGGCACGGACACGCTGTCCGTATCGACAGGCTGTCCTGTGGAAAAAAAAGCAGCCATGGACTTTAATCAAGCTCTGAGTAGATCACATGAAAGAGGCGAGTCGCTCGAGCTGTTAGAAACGTTTTCATGAACATACAGCGAAGTCGCTCAGGGACTTTATACGGATGATTGCTATGATTATTGAACTCACAGGAGCCCACACAGCGCGTGCCAGCTGTCAGGAACTGACCTCACCGCAAAAATAATGATGAAGGGGTGGAAGTGAACGTTTCAGGTATCCGCATTTTCATAGGCATGACTGTATGGATTGTGCTTGCTGTTAGTGACGTGAGACATGATATTTACAGCTTCTTGGAGCAATAAGTAGCATAATATAAATCTTACAGATTATCTTGTCATATTAGTTCACTTTTTGTTGCATAGGCTGACATGTAGGCTATCATATAATTATTGCTACTGTAATGGTATTTAAGGTCAATATCAGTTCTCAACAACATTTAACAACTTTTCATGCTTCTTGTTTTGACAAATATCTGGCATTCCTTGGTATGAAACCATGTCTTCCCATGTGTATTGCAGAAATGGACATGCAGGTTAAACATTCCAATAGCATTCATTCTTTACCCAGATCCTATACATCTCATTACTGGCAGAAAGTAACAATGAATAGGCTATTTCTTGATAATGAATAAGATTTGACTTTGGTTTAAATGGCACTTAATGACACCGTTAAAGCTGTGTGTTAATGTTTCCTAATCCACTTTGATATATGTTCACCATTAGCCTATATTTGTTTCACTGTGATTGTCTTCATGCAGCCTGTTGGTCTTATCTGAACTCATAAACAGAAGGGAGAGCTTCAGCTACCGCAAGTGCTGCTCTGTGAATGGAAGTGTTCTATTTCTGAGGAAGCGCTGGGTAAATAGGGACTATAAATCTACTTATCTCTGAGTCACATAAGCTCCCCTCCAGCACTGCATAAAGAGGGATACTCTATGTCCTCGCATGTCTTAAATTGCTATCTGAAACTGGCTTGACACAGACTCGAATTTATGAATGAACAAAAAGTGCTTTGGTCAACTTTTTGCACTGAATATTCCCTCCACAAAATGTATTACTGCAATTCTGCATCCTGAGACTTCAGTAACATTTACAGAATGGAATGGGGTTGTACATGCCATATTCTGTGGAATAATAATGCTTTTCTTCTCTTTTGACATTCTTTATGAGTTATTTTCGCACTGCATTGAAAAGTAGAATCCCAATGCTTTCAGAGGACACTGTCAGGATTTGGAGATGAGTGTATTCCCGAATTCCTTTGAGCCCCCAAAGGGAGGAATAGATTTGAGCAGCCAATTGGAACAGGTTTTTTGGTAACTAAGCTCTATTTAAAGAGCCGTTGGGTCATGTTTGGGTTGTTTGACTGCTGTCTCTGTTCCAAACAAACAATTTTGTTGTGGCTTTCTACAATGCTAACTGGTTTAGAGGTGGATGGCCATCTGTCTCTCTAATCTTAGTGAGGGGATACGGTTCCCTGTTTCAGTGTCTGGTAATAACAACCTTTTAAAGGTTTGGGGTCACTCAGTATTTAATTTTTTTTTTTTAAGAAATTAATATTATAAATTTTATTTTATTCACCATCAATGCATTACATTGACCCAAAGTGACATTAAATATATTTAAAATGTTTCCAAATATTTTTATTTAAAAAATTCAGTTTTCTATTCATTAAGGATTATTGAGAAAAACATACGGATGCACCGAAATAAAAATTCTGGGCCGAAACCAAAAGAACAGGATATAGCCTACACTTGGCTGAAATATTCAATAATTTATTATTATTTAATAATCAACACTCAAGTTGTACATTTAAATTCCACATAAAGAACTTTTTAATATAATTGTCAGCCTACTACTACAGTTTGTTGGTGAAGTAAACATTTAAACGACAATAAACGGTAATGGCTTGTTTTCATGACAGATTTATTCATTACGCTGGGTTCACACCAGACGCGGGAGCGGCGCGGAACGGAAAATCACGCGCGGCCCGGTCCGCTCCGCTCCGCGTCTGGTGTGAACGACACCATAGGTTAACATGGGCGCCGAAAGGAAGCGGCCTCCGTTCCGCGCCGCTTCCGCGTCGCTTCTGCGTGCGGTGTGAACCCGGCGTTATACATAAATAATGGAGACGTTACTAACAGGTTAAGTAAAAAATATAGTGAATATGTAATACAGTGCATATATTTAGCAAAATGCTCTTCTCTAGAGTACGTTTTTTTCGAACTAATGAGATTATGGCCAATGAATTGCTTTCTTGAGGTAAATGTAACGTTAAGTGACGTTAACGTTAAATGCCCACACAGCTGACATGTTTAACTGTTGTAGCTTATCCATGTTGTGTGTACGAAATAAACGCTGAACACAGTCGAAACATCTGTTTCGGTCATTGATTGAACAAAAAACGTATATTTCAGAGCTACCAGTAGTAAACTATTTTGTTAACCCAACTACCCACCAACTAAAACTAAAACTAAAACACACACACACACACACACACACACACACACACACAAATGCAACACTGCACACAGAAGAAATGAGAAGCTCTGTGTTGTCCTGACATCTGTCTCTCCATCTGAGAGTGTTCAAATGCAGAGCCGCTTGTGGTGGGCTCTGTTTCCCCTCTGTAGGCTTGTTCATGGGGAGGTTGCTGACTGAGGTTATAACTTTAGCTCTCCACCGCATCGTGGAATGTCTTTACTACAGTTACATCTGTGAATTTCTGCCGTTTTGCCTTCAGTTTTAACCTATAGTGAGTTAGCCCTAGTTTTAAATTGAGTCTGGAATTGTATTACTTTTAATGTGGAAGAAGCATACATTATGACATCACAGGTGGATGCTCAAATCAGGATTCCTTGCGAATCATTTAATAATATTGAGTATAAGTTTTGAGTTTGTGAATATATGATCAGTACAGTAGCCTCTCTCTACTTCATATTACAGAACACATAACTGTTTCAAATGTCTTAGGAAAGCTCTTGTTAAAAGCTTGACCCTTGCTTAGGTCATCTCATTAGACCTTTGGCCTATTAACAGAGTGTATGGTGCATATTAGAATTTAGCTTGGATTATATCATTTGTCTCTCTTAACCCTTCAGTCCGTTTAGATTTACAAATGTTTCTATTTCCTTGGTCTTTCCTCACAAGTTGGTCTCATTTTGAGCTCTTTTTGTAATCCAAATCATTAGTTAATCAGCCTAGTGAGAGCATGATTTTCCTCAATTCCTGGCCAGCATTGGCTATTGGATTCTTAGTAAAGACCTTTTTTCAGGAACCTGGAGGCAAGAGGGAAGAAATTTCACACAGTATTTAAAAGATTATTATGGATCCAGAACTTTGGGGTCATGCTCTTCAAGTAAACAATTTGAAGTTGCATTTAGGCTTTAACCTTTTATACAATTACCACTAAGTATTTGGAATATTTTTTTTTTTTTTTTTTCTTTTTTTTTTAAACAATACATCTGCTAGGACACCAGACCTGTGTGAACTTAGTCAGTGAGTTCATAAAGTTCATAAATCCTAAAAACTAAAAAGTTAGTTCTCTGGCATGTTTTTTTTACGGTTTGAGTTTTTGTTTATGCATTCTGACAAATTTTAAGAGTCCAAATAATTCTATGGCCACTAAATGACCTAATGTGATTTATTGCATGAATTGAATGATACTGCATTTGAACGTCTTCCTTGAGTGTTCATGCACATCTAAGCTTGTAGAATAAGATTTGTTGTTTGCTAATCTAATATTTTTTTAAATATTATTTAGTTTTTATACTTTTTGTGACGTCTGTTTTTTTCTTGCAGCAAATGCAGGGCATGAGCCTAATCTTAATCCTATTTTTCTAGTGCTTGTTATTAATGTGACTGTTCATTCACATGTTGTTCTCTTCAAGGTAATCATGTGATGCTCTGACAGTTTCTTGTGTTGGTACTTGGTACCCGTTTTTTACATCCAGACTCCAGTGTAAAATCTGGATCCTGAAGCAAAACCTGTCAAGAGCCACTGATGCAGTTAGGGAGATACTTTTAAAATAGTATTTGGAGAAATGTCAGTGTTTTGTTCTTGAGTATAGGCCTATGTGCTGAATCAGACCTTTCTGATCATAGATTGTTTTATGTGTTTACCTGACCTTTATCAGACCCTACAAATACATACAAATAATTTGACACAGAGTGTTGAAGCTTCTTTCATCATCTGGATAGAAGCGCTTATATAATAATAATACATTGCATAATAATCATTGATATGAAAAGTCCATAAACCAGAAATCAGTTCATATAAATGTGGTCAGTGGTCACCTAATATCTATTTTGTATTGCCATATGTGAATTTTTATTTTTGTGTGTGCATGTATTGTAAATTCATGTCCCAGTTACACTTAAAGTTGTCACATTTTCCTGGTTAAATAAACATTACTTTACATAAGAAAGCAAATACAATTCTATTTTGTATTTTTACATTAACAATGGAATTTATGCTCTATTTATTAAAACCAAGTATAAATAATATAATCAAGTTTAGTGTTTTAAAGGAGTTTAACATATATATATATATAAATTTAAACAATATATTTTATTTGTGAACTGATGTTCAGCTGTTCTTTTTAATAGTCAACTTATTTTCAGATCATCAATCATCAAGCTTGTTAAATGCGTCACAGACACGATCGATGTGTTTACGGTAAATCTCACCAAGCTAATTGCTCACTAAAACCCCCCCACAGTCATTGTGTTTTTTGAGGCCATTACAAGTTTGATTTTGATGTGACGTGACATAAAGCAGTGATAAGTGGGTGAGTTGTTTACTTACTTAATGTGTTTTTTTAATGTGTTTTTTTAATGTGTCTTCCCATTAAGGCCATAATTTAGTTAATTAAGACTGATTTACTTAGGGATGCACAAAAATGAAAATTCTTGGCCGAAACCGAAAAAGAGGAAACCAAGGCCGAAAACCGAAACACTAAAAGAAATTATGTCAATTATTAGTACCATTGCATTTATGGCTATGACTGTGTACTAACTTTACTAAAATACAAGGGATTGCAATTGCATAAATTAATATTAAAGTTTCAAAGAATAAATCAATTACAAATTATGCAAATATTTATTTAGCACATTGCAACAATGCACAGTATAAAATAAAATTCAAACTAAAATGTTTAACTTGCTGTTTACGCGCGTCTATTTTGCTTTTTTCGCAATTCAAAATGTTAAAGCGTCAAACTAGACGCGGTAGATGTGAATTTTACGCTCTATTCGCGTTTGGTGTGAACTCAGCATAAGCGTGTACTTTTCATTGTTTTCACTCCGTGGTCCGTCTCAACCTCTTTGCTTAGGAGATGCTTTAGTGCTGCGATTAAAGGAATAACGTCCGCTACAGATGCATCAGAGGAGCTGATCTCTTTAGTTAGCTCCTCAAAGGGGGCAAGAAGAGAGAGAATGTTCTCTATTAAGACCCAATGGTGTGAAGTGAATGTCGCGGGGAGCTCGTGGTCTGCGCTATATGCAGCCAAGACTCGCTTTTGCGCAAAGAGGCTTTGCAACATGTAAAAAGTGCTGTTCCACCACGTACTCACGTCTTGCTGGAACCGTTTTATTGGTGTTCCAAACTGACCTTGCATAGACTGCAAGTGGGAATAGGCCAGCTGAGAATGTTTAAAGTGGCCAACAATTCTTCTGCCTATAGCCAGTACGTCTTTTACTCTGTGTTGAGACAACATGTTGCTTCAGACAAGCACGTGCAGGTTGCGGTTTCTGTTTGCGTCATCACAACATTTCAGCCGTATTGTTTCGGTGACAAAAGTCTTTCGGCCGAAAACCGAAAATGCACTTTTGGGCCATTTTCGGCCGGAAATTTTCGGTGGCCGAATATTCGGTGCATCCCTAGACTAACTAATGTGCATGAAAAAACAGGATTTATCGCACAAACTAATCATATCCGATCATAACCACTAGGGCTGCGCAATATATTGAATTTATCGAAATATCGCAAATGTATATATCGCAATATGCATATCGCAACAGCATGCAATAAATGGGGTCATGAACAAAAGACATTTATAAAGTATTTTTAGCTTTAATAAGTATCAGGATATATTTAATTCATACAGTGAAAACTAAGCAATGTTTTATTTTTATATTTTATGATTCAGTATGTTTTAATAAATAAACCTAATGTAGGATAACCTGAAGCCTGAGGTTTACACTGATGTTAAAATAACACTTATTATGCTACAGTAAAACACTGATGTTCACTTTCAGAAGTTATAAGGATGTTTTCTTGTCATAAAAAGAATGTGAAACACATGTAGGTTATATCATTTTAAATATATTTTAAAGATAATTTAAGTTTATTTTACACACTTTAAGCATTATCGTATCGCATATCGAATATCGCATTATTTAAGGAGTTACCGCTTATCGCATTTTTCTTCAATATCGCACAGCCCTAATAACCACCAATTACGTCCAATCATAGCGCGATTCATTCTCATCATTCCCCATTCATCATTCCCGATTCATTCTCAATTACCCCCCACCAAACCCACTGCATGCTTTAGGGGGTCTGTTACAACTCATTGGGCTCAGGGGAAGCAAGAGAGACAGTGCACAGACTCCCTTTGTAACTTTACCTGTGTAAACCTTTACCTGTGTGTTGTGTGTGTGTACATTTTTCTATCCCGTTGGAGACTTCAACCTGAATGCACACAGACCTAAATTGAGGTCCCCGTGAGGAAACTGGCTTATAAATCAGTGTTTTTTAATTTATTTATTTTATGTAAAAGTGCAGAAAGTTTTCTGTGATGGGAAGGCTTAGGGGTAGGGTTAGTGTAAGGGGAGAAAATATACAGTTTGTACTGTATAAAAATCATTACGTCTATGAAGAGTCCCCACAAAAATTGCGTGTGAGTATTTAACCGACTTGATGGTTTATTGTTTAACTAATTCATTGCTCTGTGCTTTTGGAATTTTTTGCCAAATGGCTCTAAGGCCTTATCTTATTCTATCAGTTTACTGCCTGCAGTAAATGTGGTATATTCAAACAACTATGACATAGTCCTTTTACACTTAAAAGCTTTAAATGCATATTGTCCACCAAGCACAGTTGCCATAAAGCCACCGGGGTAGCGGTGGCGCCAGGGCTTGGCTTCGGCCTGTCATCGCTGCTTGCAGCTATAATTTATTTTAAAAAGTATTATCCTGTGTTTTGTTGTTGTTGTTTATTTGTTCATATGTATGCACTGGAAGCTTCATTACCAAAAAAAGTTCCTTTGTGCAAGCACACCTGGCAATACAGCTCTTTGTGCTTCTGAATCTGATAAGGGTTCTTTGCATTCTTCTTGTCCCCCTGTAATCCAATGTCATAATGTGACAAACTATCCTAAGCTAACTCTCAATGGTATTTCTGTGTAAGTCGTTATGGTTATGGCAAATAAGGTGGAAAAGTATCTAAATCCAACCCAAGAAATGGGATTTCCTTACTTGGCCTGTCACAGTATCAGTTTATTCTTGTGAGTATGCAGGATCCGTTGCAACATATGATATCCAGGTGCAAACTTTTATTCACATCTGTAGTCGCTTGGCTCACAGCCATGGGAAAAGACTTTTCTGGAGGTTTCAGGTGTGCATATAAATGAGCATCTACCCAACCTGACATCTGCGCCTACGATACAATCCACGCATACGCGCCACTTTGAGGAGTCTGCTAAATCCAAGATTGTAGAAAAACAAATGTGCTTTGGAGGTAGACATAGTTCTGAATTATTTAGCCTGCCCTGTATGGGAAAGGTCTTGGGCGTCCTCCACTACAACAAATCACTCCACATTGCTCAGAGAGCACCATTTCGAGACCGTTTCAGCCATTCTGCTTCAATTGTGTTTGGCTGGAATAGATGGATTTCCCTACTGCAGCTGTGGTTAAGTCTGAAAGAGGCAATGGAGGCCTGTTGCTGGGTTTCTCTGAGACCCATTAGCTTTTACAGCAGCTTAAATTCCTTGTTGTCATGCCAGAGCTGAGATCATGGCTTTTTTTTTCTTATTATTTGGTCTTTATCAAATGCTGATTTGCATGACAGGTCATTAGAATGGCAAGTTTTTATCTCATTTTTCACTTAAGTTGTTTCTCTCGGGTGTAATGATGAGCGTGTCTGCGTCGGTGGGACACTGATGTGGGCGATCGTCTGACAGCGTTGCATTGGTGCATGGCACACACCTGCTGAGATAGCAAACCACGGCGACAGAGCTGAACAAGTTTTTTTCAACCATTCATCTGCATCCATGTTCCTTCTTTCCTTAGTTACCTCCACTGATAACTTTTTCGTTCCCTGCAGTTTGCTCTGTGGTTTACATCCATCACTCTGGCTCAGAGATGCAGATGGTAGTTGGCTAAATGTTTGATCAGTGGCCTGAATGAAAGGAGTTTATGGCTTTTGATTGATATGAGGTTGATGAGCGTCATTACAGGGTCTTGTTATATCACTTTATTGTGTGGTAATGTAATGTTTATGTTGCCCTCTGCTCATGATCCCGCATGTGTGGGTTGGCAAAGCATGAGTTGAACAGTCTAGCAAGATTAAGAAATGACATGGACTGTGGTTCTAAAACGTGATTTATGTATGTGATGTCATGATGTAGGGTCAGACTCACTCACTGCAGACTTAAGACACTAATTTTCCCTTTCATTAAAGGGGAAGTTCACCCAAAAATGAAAATTGTGTCATAATTTACCCTCATGTTGCTCCAAACCCCTTTGACATTCTTCCGTGAAACACTAAGTGTGACATTTTAAATAATATCTTGGCTGTTTTTCTATCTAATGAAAGTCAAGTTCAGAAATTATGGAAAAAAGTACTATTAGAGATTTATAAACACGGTCTGTATGTCTTCTGAAGCCATATAATAAAGACTAAATTTATGTTATTTACTGATGTCTCCGCTGTAGCTCGCATATCAAATATGACATATCAGGTTTATTTTCTTCACTCCTATTTTTCAGTCTGGTCCTTTGGAATGACGTGAGGGTGACTAAATGATGATGGGATTTTCATTTTTAAGTGAATTGTAGGCTATGTCTGCATTAAATATAAAAAATTCACCCTGTCTATTTTCTAAATACATGTTATTGATCTCATTGTTAACTTTTGTTACCATTAGTGTCACTACTCCCATTTTATCATGACTTTAAATATTCTAAAGACAAACAAAATATCCTCAAATATTTTCATCTTTTTTTCCCTCTGTTGGCAAAATGTAAGTGTTGGGACATGCACGCAGTTGTCCAAATGTTATCTGGAGGGAAATAAATCATCAGTAGTATTTTAAAGGTTTTACGGGCTAAGATAATGGAGTTGCAGCACACAATAGGTTTTTTAATCACAATAAGTGTCATTTATCTGCATCATTTGGAATGCAGTATAGCTTTTCCAGTCTGCCAATGAGACTGGGACTATCACCAGAATCTAGGAAAGCAGATTTGGATTTTACATGTGGCAGATTTGTGCCAAGATAGATTCAGTTGAGTTATGTCGAGATATTTTCTCCTTTTTTCCGTTGATTTTCATGTGGGACGATTTTTGTCTCGCGTTCCACAACATTGCAAACTTTGTTCTTATCGAAAAGGAAAGCTCAAGGAAAGCGGATCATGACAGAAATAGGTCAGACACTTTTCATTATCAGCTAGATGACTGAGGGAAAGAAACGCCACAAAAAAGGAACACTAGACGCCGAAAGTCCATTCTCTCCCATTGAACAAAAACGAGACCACAGCTGCTGTCAAACCAACAAATTCCACAGATGTGCTTTCTTCCCTTAAAACGTCTGAATCTTACAAGCAAGCACGCTGTCAGATACTGCATAAATACCCTGCCTCGATCTTCTTTGGGGAATTGTGATCATCATCATCGACTTGCCATTTCCTGAACATTCCTCACTTTGTTGTATTTTTAACTTGCCAGTTTTCAGTCCTTTCTGTACTTTCAGCATGTTTTAGTTCCAGGAGATCTAATGTGAGTTAATTTGCATACCTCATTGATCCTGATCTCCAGAGAGGATCAGAGCAGAAGCTTTCATGCATTTTGTTTATTTGGAAACCGCTCTTGCCAATCTTGATGGTGAATTCATATGGTATGCCTGCACATCCAGGCTCTGTAATCATCTAAACAACAGACTCCGTTGACCTCGCTCTGTCATTAGCAGCTGTCCAGAGTGCAGAATGCATCATTTTGACAGATGATTTGAGCTGAAACTCAGAGGTTGTCATATACCTGACTACCACTTTAAGTGAGGTATGTCATGAAACATGCAGTCTTTAAAGGGGTGATTAACTGTAGCATATACTGTAGCATTGTATTTTACTGATGGTATGGCACTGTGCCAATGCCAACCATCAAACAACCACACGTGAATAAATACTGTCATTAGACTAATTTTTGTGATATTCTTTATGACTTGTAAGGGTGTTGAGACTGAATATAGGCCTACTGCTGTTGATGACAGTTGGTAAAATAAAATAAAACACTAGCATATATTTATGATATTCCATTCATGACACATTTAATCACTCTCTTTCTCTCTAAAACACCTCTCTCTTTCGTTTCTTTCTTTAGTATCTCCTCCATTGTCTGGCTTGCTGTTTAGGGGATGTAAGCAAATGCTTTGTTGGTGTGTTACATCAGCACTGTCAGTATGTCTAGTCAGGGGCACATTGTCATAGAAAGTCCACTCCCCCATGCCTTTGTAGAATTGGAAGCCAGGAAAACTGGCGAAACATATCACTCAGCCACAGTTCATTAGACCTGTGAGCGCCACTGGATGTAGTGTTTCCCTAATTGTGCATTTATTTGACCCTGGGACCCTGACGTCAGTTACACCCAAGGTGTGTGCTCTTTTGACCTAATATTACATTTCTTATGAGTGGATGGTTGTTCTGAAGTTTGTCTACATTTTAATTTGTCCTGTTTTAATGCATTAACAGGATAGTTCACCCAAAAATGTATTCACCTCCATGTCATTCCAAATCTGTATCACTTTCTTCTGTGGAACACAAAAGAGGATTTCCGTTTCATGGACATTTCTTAAAATGTCGTATTTTGTTTTTCACAGAAGATCGAAAGTCACACAGGTTTGAATCAACAAGAGGGTGAGTAAGATCAATCGATAACAAAAAAGCCAAAATCAAGATCCTTCATGCTTTGTGCTTTGTCACCTTTTATATGAAATCATTAAAACCAAACTTTGCAAAACAAGAAGCAGAAATGATTAACTATGATCATTTTAACTTGTTAATGTATAATGATATTTCAGGTCACAACCAGCTGAGATTGTCAAAAATGTACAGTATACAGCTAAAGATGTCAATCCAATCACTCTTTATGAGGATTATGTGAGAGAAAAGCGTCAGCTAATGCGGAGTGATCTCATGTCCCTGAGGTGCCAAATATCAGTTTCTTCTGTCATAATCTGTCTTTGGACTTGTCTAGACATGGTGTAAAACATGCGCTGGACTTATTTTTTGTATCAGTGCCCAATGCCCATCCTTATTTTAAAAATTCCCAGATAATCCATAACCATTAACTATGACATTTAGAAGCTCCTTTGTTTGCTCTCTGAATTATACAGTTTAAAGGCATAGTTCACACACACACACAAAAATAACATTCTTTAATTTACTTTCCCTCATGTTGTTCTAAACTCACATGCTTTTATTATATGACCTTTTATAAAACACAAAAGGTGATATACCCTATCGTTCAAAATTTTCGGATTGGTAAGATTTGTATGTTTTTGTTTTTGAAAGAATTTTGCCAAAAATTTTAAATAACCGGCGTTTTCTATCTGAATATGTATTTCCGTGCTGGAAAAAAGCTGAAAGTTCAGCAGCAATGTTATATTGTCTTGCACCAGGCAGTGCAGAAGAGCTACAGTGGATGTCAACATTTCTAAATAAAGGCTTCTGAAGATTTGGAATAAAGTGCAAAGTTGTTTTGACAACTTTTTAATTATTATTATTAATTTAGGTTTGCAGTCCCAGTCTTCATTCGCTTTCATTACATGTAAAAGTGTGGACAAATATTTTTTTAAAAAATCTCCTTTGGTGTTCCACAAAAGAAAATGGGTCATTTGGGTGTGATCTGTAAACTCATAAACGTATTTGACTAGTGTATTTAATGTGTAAATGCTTGATTTGATGGACCGCTCAGTAATCCCTAATAATGTGAGAAAATGTGTTTATTTTGTTACCAAACGAGTTGATTTACATTGTGATCATGTGTTTTAGCAGTTTGTTTTCTTTTTTTCCCCACAGTTACTTGGCGGACCAGTGCTGGAATGGAGGCTGCATCTACCTGATCATGTTGCGAAGAATCAAACGCAAAGCTCCTCTCCCTCCATGCAATGGCAACAATGGGGGCAACTGCGTGGACGTCTCTAAAGAGCACCGGCGCAATGTCTCCGACGTGCCTGTTGGCAGCCCCACACAGAATGGGCAAAACGGAAAACGAACCCGCAAATTTGGGGTTATTTCCCGCTCCTCGTTCACTCGTGACAGCAAAGACAGTAAAGATGGCCGGGACTTTGAGCATGAGAATGGCTACAGCTCCATGGAGGCAGAGGTCAGTTCCCCAGAGAGCAGCACCCCTCAGGACACACCGACCGATGACTTTCCGGTCATTGGCTCCTCAGAGGGGATTTCCAATCGCTTGAAGGCGGGGAGCACGGCCACCCTACCCAGCCGATCCCACTCACGCCTGTCTGAAAGCTACAAAACTGAGTCAATAAGCAGTGAACCTTCCAGTCAGGTAAGAAATATAACCGCAAGAAAACTGTTGTTTTAATAGTTGTTGTTAGAATTGGTTATTCAAATAGCATTATGTCCTGAATTGAATGAATGCATGAATCCATTAAGGCTTTAAAAAAATATATATATATTATAAAATATGAAAAATATTACAATTTATAAATGTTATCTAAAAAATAGTAGATTCTAATATAGGGCTGCACGATATTGGAAAAAAATTACATTGCAATATTTTTTCCCCCAACGATATATATTGCGATATTGAGAGCCATAACTCCAGGCTAAAGTCAATAATTACCATTCCATGATATTAATCATTACAAGTGACAAAAAGGTCACTTAATATTTTATTCCAAAATTAGAACATTTCTGTAAACAGAAAAGCAGAACGCATTTAAACAGCAGCTTTACACCATACCGCCTGTCTGCGCCGTCGCTCCCAGCACGTGCATCACGCGCTGTGCGTAGGGCACCAAGAGCTGAGGGGCCACCAAAATATGAAAAATAATTATAATGCCGATATTATTTCAGTATAGAATTACAGACATCCCAAGGAAGTTCCGGGAGTCTCCTGCATATTGATAGCGGCTGATGCCCGCGAATCAGTTAAAATCTTTTGTGCTCCCTCGCAAAACTTTTGCGTTCCCTCGCAAAATTATTTGCGTTCCCTCGCAAAATTATTTGCGTTCCCTCGCAAAGTTATTTGCGTTCCCTCGCAAAGTTATTTGCGTTCCCTCGCAAAGTTATTTGCGTTCCCTCGCAAAGTTATTTGCGTTCCCTCGCAAAGTTATTTGCGTTCCCTCGCAAAGTTATTTGCGTTCCCTCGCAAAGTTATTTGCGTTACCACGCAAAACCTGTTGTGAGCTCAGACAGACACCTGCTTAATGTCCCGCTGGCAGTGCTTCAGAGCTCCGTACGTTAATGGAGCGTTTCATAGTGTTTGAACTTGGACTCAAATATAAAGAAATGTGGTCAGTGCTTAACTCAAGGAATTCGTGAAGTGGGCAATAGGGCTATATTCACATAGAAGTTCCCGGATATTCGTGAGCTAAACGTTGTTAAAACACAAACGACATCTATTTACGATCACATTAGGTAGACAATGAGCTACAACCCACTTTTCCTCAAAACGAGCTTTATAATATAAATTTGTCTATAAACAGCCGATTGAGAGAAAAGTCCGAATAAGGGGCCGTCTACATAGTGCAAATCCCCAAAACGCATTCAATAGCTTTATCGTGACACACTGTACTGTCACCAAATTCAGTTCACACATCACTGCTATCCTACTGGTTATACTACAATACTTAGTTTGAAAAAAAAATATATATTTTTATAATTAGGCCTATTTATTGTGAAACAAAATCAACAACTTCCCCCTTTTTAGAAAAAAAATTATCAATAACTTCACACTGTTATACAGTGTAATGCCATCACATAGTAATTATTATGTGCAATTACTTCCAAAACTAAGTGTTGTAGCCTATTTACATTAGAGCAGTGATGTGTGAACTAAATTTGGTGTGTTACAGACTTACAGTGAAGTTATTGAATATTTTTCATAATATAAAATGTGCAAAAGCAGTGTGACAAACTTGTGGGATACCATTGATGTGTAAACTGAATTGGGTGGCACTACAGTTTGTAACATTTAAGTTAATGACTGTTTTTGTAGTCACGTTTTTGGGTGATATTGCACTTTGCAGACTGTCCCTTCAGACTTTCTCATAGACTCTCAGTTGCTCAGATCCATTTAGCCTGTATTATAAAGCTCGTTTTGATGGAAATATGGTTGTAGCCCTACGTTACTGTGATTGTAAATAAGGCTAATTTGTTTTTTAAAAACGTTTAGCTCACAAGTTATTGATCCGATTTCTTTATTTGAGTCCAAGTTCAAACACTATGAAACGCTCCATTAACGTATGGAGCTCTGAAGCACTGCCAGCGGGACATTAAACAGGAAGTGTCTGTGCGAGCTCAAAACAGGTTTTGCTTGGGAACGCAAATAACTTTGTGAGGGAACGCAAAAGTTTTGCGTGGGAACGCAAATATATTTGCGAGGGAACGCAAAGTTTCTCGGGGAACGCAAAATTTTTGCGAGGGAGCGCAAAAGATTTCCGGAAAAAAAAATCTCCCATCCTACATTTTTTCCACCACCACGTCCCTTTAGGGGCTTCGTAGATTATGGCCATAAAATGTCAGCATAAAAATGTGCTGAATAAACAAGCAAACAAACAGAAAAGAGGACACTTTAAAATCTTTGGAAGTGTACTTTAAGTCCACAGATTCAAACATTTGCCATTGACTCTGCTTTGAGGATGAAAGAGTGGTTGGTTGATGCTCATCATGTAATTAGAAGTTTGGACCCCACAGTGCGGCTAACTGCATATGTTTCTGATTTGATTCTCCATTGGGACCGCTAGTGTTACTTGGAGCATGTAAGTCTTGTGACCTTAATTAAACTGAGGGTCTCACTCAAAATAACCATAAGGGTTCCTATAGATGTATCCATGTGCCAGTGGTTGGAAGAACTGCTTGGAGGGATCATCCTAAAAAAGCTGTATGTGTCTGATTTTGAACAATCACACAGGATTTCAAAGACCGACAAGGTGCGGTTTCCATGAGATTCTGCAACAAGCCATTTTCGGAAAGCCACATGAAAGGACAACAGACTGAATCAATATGCTTAATTGTATAACTGTGTCCTTAGCTTCCATTTAAAATTATATTTAAAAAAAGTTTTCTCATTGAGATTTAGCAAATACACGCTCTTTGAAGGACTAGAGGTGGGTTATATATATATATATATATATATATATATACAGTATATATAAAAATCATTTTTAACAGTTTTTATACTTGCACAAAACAGATAAAATTAAAGTATCACATAATATATACAAAAGGTATAGTATACATAAACATACACAAAAAGAACACCTCAAACACCCCCCACCTCCCCGAACACGCACCAGATAAAATAAAATAAAATACACGTTAAACAAAGCCATATACAATAAAGAATTAAACAAAAAACATACCGGTACTTAATCCCGGGCAACTTCAGTAAAACATTGAAAACGGAGTGAACATATACAATTATCCATTTCACACCTGCCTCATTTAGTTCGATTGAATCACACTAGAGTTTGTTGTTGTCCCCCTTGGTGCGGTTCGTTTGGGCAGGTGTGAATGCAGCAATTGCACTCTGGTGCGCACCAAAAGCGGACCAAAAAAGCGTACTGAGGTGGTCTCGGTACGCTTTCAAACGAACTCTGGAGCGGTTCGTTTGTGGTGAGAACGTGATCCGACCTCGAACAGACCCATCTGCCAAATAACTGCGCATTTTTGGACTAAACAAGCTGCCGTAGTCAGTGGTGCTGTGCATTATGTCACTGTTAGCAACATTAATGCATGCGCCGCCTCCTCCTGAAGTTACTCGCTGCGTGCATTGCATAAAACATTATTTTCAAGCCGCATCCTCGCTTCATTCTCAAATGTTATTGTTTGCCTAAAGTGGTGTAGACAAACTATAATAAACCATGACCAGGGATACAATCAGCCCACTAAGTCGTTTCTCCATAGTAAAAAGTGGCGTGTTGTCTACCGGATTTTCCTCCTCTTTGTTTACTTCCGTCAGTTCTGTTGGAATTTTCCCGCACGTTAATTCTGACAATCGAAGTGCAGTTATGAAAATACGTTCAAGACCCATCAGGCCAGCGAGTGATGTGGATGTTGTCACTTGACTGCATTTTGGTTTGTTTCATCAACTGATTCGGACCAGAGCAATCAGTGTGGTGTGAAAAGGAACCAAAACGCCTGAAAAATGCCACAAAGTATAATTTTTCTCCCTTGGTCCGGACCAAATGAACCGAACTACAGATGTGAAAGCACCCTTACATAAGTGCTCAATCCAATTTACAACTCTTAAAAAAATACCCAAGGGGATACCCAGATTTTATCAATTTTTTTAGAAGCATCAATCTTGGAAAAACTAATCCTTTCGAGCTTGAGGGAAGCAACTATCTATAAGAAATATCCTTTTAAGAGAAAATCTGCTAATTTTCAATGGATTATCTAAATGGTTAAAATCATGTTACATAATGGCAGTTTTACAAGCAAATCAAAAATAATTTTAAAGTTGACAATAACTCATCGAGCCACTGAAATTAGTCACATTATCTTGGAGTAATGCAATAACTTATCCAGAATGTGTATGTCACCGTTATGTTGTAGCTCACCAACCACAATATCAAAGTCATAGTGTTTTTATCTGGAGAATCTTTGATGACTAATCGGTTATGACTGACTTTACTGCCCAGTTGACAGGAAACATAATCTACGTGTAACATTAATTACAGTTTGTAGGCATGTTCCCTCTCAAATACACTTTTTTCCAAAATGTGAATAAGTTTCCTAGACATACAGTGAGCTTACCATGCGAGTAATTAGTAGCATTAATGTGTCTATGCAAGCATGTTGTGTAGGAACATGCCAGATGGAGGATGTCTAAGCTTATTTTGACAGTGAACAGGAAAAGCGTGAGAACGTGAGAAGTGAGGCAGCAGACCATCTCAGTGAGATATCCCGTGTCGGTGATTCACCCCGCCGACAGGCTTTCCTTGAGAACATGCCCCTCTCCTAGACAGATTTCAAAGTAAATGTGGACCAGTTGCAGCATGTTTGTAGTTTAGAGGTGTGTGGTAACCCAACTGTCATTTTAGGAAAGAGTGTTAAAGGTGAAGTGTGCATCTGCGCCACAAGAGGCACCAAGCGGAATTGCAAAAATATTGAGTTTTTCCAAGCAGGTTTCTCAACCTCCAGCACCCTCCATCTAGGCTATATAATCAGACATACACTACTGTTCAAAAGTTTTGGGTCAGTACTTTTTATGTTCTTAAAAGAAGTCTCTTATGCTCATCAAGGCTGCATTTATTTGATCAAAAATACAGTAAAACAGTAATATTGTGAAAGTGTCGCTGTTTGGATTTAAATAGGCAAATGCTTTGGATAATTATTGCTGGAATTGTTATGTTTCTAGTATGTTATATGTTTGGCAACAGTTCTTCTAACCCTAATTGATGGAGTGTGTAGCTTTTCATTTTTTTTAAAACATGTAGGATACAAAATATTGACGGAAATAAATGTTTTGATGTTATTTCCATCAAGAGGTGCATACATTTTTGGTCAAGATCTCGTATTCGCAATGCAAGAGTCAAGTCCTCTATAAAGTCAACTCCAGCACATCCCAAAGGCTTTCAATGAATCCCAACCGTTCTTTCACAATTTGAGCCTAATGAATCTTGTCGTTGTCATCTGGAATATGGCCATGATGTGTCTTCCAAGTTCCAATATGATTGTTTAAGAAATGAAAAGCTACACACTCCTAGCCTGGCAAGCCAGACTTACATCAAGATGTTTAGTCTGGCAACTCTCCATAGACGCGGCTTAATCCGAGGTGCGGGATAAACGGTTGTCTCTCAAAATCCCTCTGCACGCAATAGGATAGCGCTACAACCAACCAGAGCAATGAAGAAGGTGACGTAGTCAGAGTGGCAAAGATCCGTTCCAGCAAAACTCTGAACACTTCTTACTTTTTTAAGAATGACTTAAGTGCCGTTCTTTGCTCTTTTCTCAAAGAAAAACTTAACTCCAAGTGCCGTTCTTTGCTCTTTTCTCAAAGAAAAACTTAACTCCAAGTTCTCCAGAGTCGCGGCCAAAGTCGATTCAAAAGACTGCTGTTCTCCATCCGCAGCCGCCATTCTTTGCTAAGCCCGCCCCCGCCTACTCTATACACGACGTGATTGGCCTGACCCAATTTAGGTTTTTGCAGCTAGAAGGTCTATGGAGAGTTGCTAGACTGCCCTGGCTGCAATTTTGCTGCCGCTAGGGTGCGTCTAGATTTCTAGGCTAACACACTCCATCAATTAGGGTTAGAAGAACTGTTGCCAAACATATAACATGCTAGAAACATAATAATCACTGAAATAAGGCTTTACTCTTAATCATTTGCCTTAAATCCAAATAGCGAATTATTATTATTATTATTATTTTATTATTTTTGAACGGGCAGTGTATTTTTAAAATGTAATTCATTCCAATGATGGTAAAGCTGCATTTTCAGCATCATTACTCCAGTCTTAAGTGTCACATGGTCCTTCAGAAATCATTCTAATATTCTGATTTGGTGCTCAAGAAACATTTTTTGATGGATGAAAACCTCAAAAGATCAGCATTTATTTGAAATAGAAATCTTTTGCAACAGTGTAAAAGTCTTTACTGTCACTTTGATCAATTGAATGCGTTCTTGCTGAATAAAAAAAAAAAAAAAAAAAATCTATCTGACTCCAGGCTTGTGTATGGTAGTATATTTAGCTAATACCTAAAAAGTAAATGTTAGCAAGATTGACATCTGTCAAGAATCCCCCCCCCCCCCTTTTTTTATCTTCCATCTTGTGAACATCTTCCCAGTTTTCACTTGTTTCACTATGTACTCTGCCTTTTTTGGTAAGCCTTCTGATGTTGGCCATTGTTTCTGGTGATTGAAACAATTAAAATATATAAACATTTGAAGAAAAAAAAAATCTGTATACATACAGACATAAAACAAAGCTTTGAATTACAATATGATTATTTACTTTGTTGACTGAGAATGAACTAAATGAAAGGTTATGTAAGATCAAATTAGTATGCTAAAGGTAATACTTTATTTCTGAATATTTTTTTTTAAATATATATTTTTAGGCTGATTTCATGACTCGTCTTTAAAATGGTGTTTGAAAATGTATGGGCTTTTGTGTTAGTGTTACTGTTAGAAAAGCTTTGATGTCAAGCACAATAGATATAAATGGCTCAGTGACTGAAATTAATTCATGCATTTGAAGCCTGACTGGGTAAAAGCACTCTGAATGTTATGACATTATTGTATGTAATGGACTTTTAAACCATATTGTACATATGAAGTACAGTTAGGAAGAAGTCTGTTTTTTTCTACAATATGGAGTTGAGAAACCGGATCAAGTTCATTTAACCTCATAATAAAACTGTCACTTCTTTAGATTTTCATTCAAAAGCAGAGAATAATGTCCTGTTTTTTTAGTTGTTTAGCAGCCATCATAATAGGCAAAAATCACACAAAAAAAAACAATTTATTCAAGAACAGACAGGACGTGAGAACAAAGTGCATAATCTATTATAAATATATTTTAGCTTTACCCCTCTAATCCAAAACATTGTCACTTAAAATTTGGTTCTGTTATTTAATGAACCTGAATCCGTTTTTGAATTCATCATTAATGAACAGTAATAGTGATTGATGAAGTGCAGCTCAGACAGTGAGAGAAATGGCTCTTGAAACTGTCAGAAACATGTGCTCTTAAAGTTTCCCTTCTTCTGATAAATGGCCTTTCCAACGGAGGAAGTAAGCCTGGATAAAAAGAAAAAGAAAATCATGGAAAATGCGCTTAACTTTTTCTAAACCTTTTTTTTTTTCTTATCTTAGGCTATACATTCACTGAAATTATATAAACAATAATGTGTCTTAATTTGCTGAATGGTCTGTTCAAAGATTATTAGTTGTTGTTGTTTTGTTTGGCATGAAATGCAGTATAAAATGGGAAACAGTTTGAGAACTGCAATGCAAATTAAAGCCACAAAACAGCTTTGGTATATCTAGTGTCATTTAATAAAGCACACTCCTGATTGTTCCGTCATACGGATGAATATTCCCCTCTTCTCATCTACAGCCCTGTGAGGGCAGCCAGATCTGGAAGATGCACATGGTGAAGAGTCAAGACGGACTGGGTATCCAGATCACGGGCGGGCGAGGGTCCAAACGCTCTCCTCACGGGATCAGCGTGGCCCACGTGGAGGAGGGAGGAGCTGCACAGAGGTAAACGGCTTTCATTAGCAAAGGTTTTCAGCTGCTGCCTTGGCAACGGTAGGTGCCGTGGTGATGCTTCTCAATCAACATCTCATACATATGCAAGCGTCAGAGAGTCTTGAGTGCCCTCTGCGATACTCATTCATCTTCAAAGGCATTGTGACACCCATATATGGATGCACATAAAATATCCAGTCACGCTGCCATATGTACGGTAATGAGTTCAAAGGTATCAGAAGCTTCAGTAGTTGTAGTCATAATGCTCTGTACTGCTAGCGTTTGCTGTCCTGTTGACATTATGTCTACTGTCTAATTTAACAATGTGTAGGGATAGTGAAAAATATGATTTCAGAGCATTTTACATCACGATACTGTGATATTCAAATGCCAAAGAATCATCACTTTTAGTTATATTATTTACTTGAATGGTTTTGGAAATAATGAGTCAATAGCTATGTTTACATCCACCTATTTTTAAGCACATTTTTGGATATTTCATTAAAAAAAACTCTGGATGGAAATGCCAAAATGTGCATGAGTTCTAAAAAAAACTTTTTATCCGATAAGAAAACACGCATAAACTATGATGAAAACACATTTATTAAATAGATTCCTCTATGCTCATAAAACAGCCTTCTGATTTTTCGAAGGAACGGCATAACTGGACTAACCAGCGGACCGATCTCGTTGCACAGCATCTGAAATGCTGTTTTGGTTGTTCTTAAAACCCCTGAGCAAAAGACTGTTGTCAAAGTGGTTTGGTTTAATTACCTGACACAACTGTCTTACATGACTGCATTCCCAAGCAGCAGCATCTGCCTCCGAAAAGCAAGATCACTTTATTGCGTTTCATCTGCGTGCTCTGAGATGCAAGTTTTATACATTTATTTGACTAAATTATTATATACATTGATTTCTTCTACTAAGTGATATTAATATTATTCAGCTCTTGAGCTCTTCAGCTCACTCGATGGAAACGGTGCTTTATTCACAAATATTTTATGCGATATTCCAGTTTTGCGCATAAGTTAAATTCCTAACTTTGGATGGAGACATAGCTACTGTACGTACATTTACAATGTATTAAGTCAATGTACACTTTATTGTTTTACTTAAGCAAAGTCCCAACCTCATCTAAAATACAAAATAAATGAAAATATGATGTTATATAATTAGGGATGTCGCAATATTAAAATTGTGGCCAATCCAATAAGCTGATAATTATGTCCATGTTATGCCCGATAATGGATAATTTGCTTACATCAGTTATTAACGGTGTTATTAAATTATTGGTGTTTTAATGATTAATGTTATAAGCGTTAGATAATGACATAGTAATCTAAAAGCAAGTGAAATGAGCATGCACAGTAAAATATTCAATATTTACAGACACTGTTAAACTAAAAATAAATATTGGTATCACATCAGTTATAATGATATTTTGAGAGGGAAAATTAGAATTTTGAATAAATCTACACTAAACCAAATTTAGGATATTATCATATCATGACCCAGGTATCGGTGAAATATCGCTGTCAAATAGCAAATAGCTGTCATTTAGCAAAGCTAGACAAAGCCAGCATAGGATTCTAACATGATACTGTATATCCCTTCAATTTATACAAACACACAATAACAATTGTGAGGTGTTTTTTAATACTGCAGAAATATTTCCCTCTCCGTCTAAATGTGAATTGGCCCTTAAACTGTGTTTTAAGCTGTAACATGGGGAATTTGCTGACTTGCTTCCCTTTGTGATTCATTAATGCACACTTTGGCAAAGTTTAAAGGGAAACACAACAACCTGATGGTAATGAGCCAAAAGCTAAAATTAACCCTTGCTGTCTCAAAAAAATAAAAATGGAATTACTCCCCCTAGATGATGTGCTAAATTAAATAAATGTGTTTAAGGAAAATTAGCCCCTGTGGCTTTGCATTCCCCAAAAAAAAATAAAAAAATTAGTTGTTGCAGATCTGTTGGAAAATGCATACATACATACACAGCTCCCCCACAGCGCATATAGTCATACCAGGCTATTTTTGGTATGACCAGCACTAGGGTTTATTGTTATAATTTAACAGTTCTGCATTTCCTCCCACATAGTTTTAATGGAGGCCATTTCTGAGAAACCTATAGACATGAATCATGCATATTGGTCAAACTGGCTGCTTTCCAAATCTTTCTTTTTAGTGTGGCACAAGAGGTGGTCAGATTCAGGGCCATCAGTGCAGCATGATGTGGGTTGTTGTGAAGTTTCCTGCTCTTATATAACAACTAACTCTGAGATAACCTCAGATTCCTTCATCTGTGACTGAAGCCCTGAGGATTTTGACCAGTGAGAGGCTTTCAGATTTTGAATCTTTCTCTCTTCACTGCACACTGTTCATCGTAATGAAGCCTCAGTTGAGTGGTCAGGCTGGAAGAATCCAAACTGTCTGAAGACATTTGGAAATGGAAGAATGTAGCAGAGACAGAGATGTCTTTATGGCACTGTTAATTTTGACAGCGAATTTTAAATTAAGTTTTAGCCATAGTAAAATAACAATTCAGATTACTAAAATATGAAAAAAAAATGAATGGCAGTCTAGTTTTAGTTGACTAAATATCATAAGACATCATATCTACATAAGATAAGAAACAAATAAATATATTTGAACAAAGATACAAAAGAAATAAACTGTGCTTTAAGTTTGTCAAGTAGGTCTAACAGTAGTATTCAGGTAAGAAGTATTACAGAAATTGAATAAAGTAATCAAATGTAAAATAGTGCATATTCTTCCTTGTATAAATCCTTATTAAAGCTACTAAAGTTTCTCAGTCAAGAGCAGTGAGTGATTTTCTCTTTGTGTTTTGTCATTTGAATTAACATTAGGGACGGGATCAGGTTTTTAAGGACACTGTACTGTCACTTTAAGAACTAATGCACAGCTCCACTGATACACATCCGGTTTTCTCCCAACTGTTTACTTTCACTTAAGATATAACCAACTCTGTTTAAATGAATACTCACCAAAACAGGCAGTTAGAAATTGTTGTTGTGTGTATGTGTCCTTTTAAGCGCAATAAGAAGCGAAAGAAAAATCAAGCGTAGGGTTAGTTCTGGCAGGTCACTTTAGTCAAGCTCGCATCAGCTGACTCTCAGCTGATCCACGTCCACCTATAGGAATACGACGCCTATCACTGACTGTATACATATTTAAGCTCCTTCAGTATTATCAGCAGCCATCACATTTCTCAGGAGCGAATTACCCTCCTCCATCCCCAGCTCCTCCTCTCATCCAGTCAGTATTTGGCTTTCTGATTCCCCTTGAATCAAAATAAATTCTCGAATTATGTTGTCCTTTAAAATCTTGAATCAGTGATATCTGCAATACATTCATGTTGGTTCTGTTCTGTTTACCCCAAGGAGGGTTATTGCTGCTCTCCCTGCTCTTATCCATTCTAGGCTGCATGGATGCGCAGGGAGTTCTCGCTCAGAACAGAACCATGCCGCCAAACCAAACTATAATGTTAATTGTCAATCGTATTTGACGATAGTGGTCCTGACAGAACTCAATTCAGCACTTTTACGCTGTCAGAGAGGTACCATATCTAATTGAGTTCTATTTCACGTCTTCTTTCACTTGAATAGTTAAAAAATTGCTTTAATATTTAAATTGGCAAATCCCATGCAAATGCATGATAAAAGTTTTGTCAAATGATTCCTTCAACTGTCCCGGGCCACCGTGCAGTCCTTATTGTCGAGCCCTGTATTGTATTGTAAATTTCTTTGTTTTCGCGGAGATTGTTACGTTACTCCATATGGTTTACAAATGGCCTTTTTTTCCTGACATCAAATGGGAAATTTATCCGCATGTCTGTTTTTCTCTTTCTCACAGATGTTGACATTTTTAAAGTCATGCAGCAAATGTATCCTATTAACCCACCGCATGTGCACATCTAACCTTCCTAACACGCAAAGAGTCTCTTCGCAAATTGTCCCTCCCTAACATTTTCATCTTGTTCTCATTCGTTGAAAAGGTCAATAGATTACCATTATAGTTTTTGTCATCAACAACTGTTTTTTATTAGTTATCATATCGTTTTCAAAATGTTGTTGACAAAAACGAATTAGTAATCAACGAAATGAATACTGCTTTGTGCTTTTTCTTGATAAAGCATGATGAAAGCGGTTTCATTTCACCCTGAACACAATAGCTATTGCATTTGCATCATTTAGATATTTGCACCTTCTAGACAAATAAATAATCAAATTGCATGTGGATGATCCAGAAATTATTTTAGAAAGTTTTAAATCTCCAAGAGTAGATAATTCCTGCTCTCTTCCCATGAAAAATGGGCTTCAAGGATGTTAAGTACAGAGGTGGAAAGTCCAGGTTCAGACAGTAAAAGTCCTCCTCAGTATTTTGTTCCAATCACCTGGATTTGCTAATTAGCACAGTTTTTCAGCCAGGAGATAGAACTAATTAGTGAAATCAGCTGCATGACTGAGTTCATGGGTGGAATAAACATATGGCAGGACTTTTACTTTCTGACCCCTGGACTTTCCACCTCTGGTTAAGTATACAATTAGTTTGAATTATGTTCTGTATTCTCTTGGTTCAAATACATTTAGGTATTTACTAAAAAACAGTTAATATATATATATATATATTTTTATATTATATTTAGCTCTAATTTATTTTCTCTTCAGTTTTAGTCATTTTAGTGCTTAAAATTTGTTATTTTCTGCATGCTTTTCATTTAATATTTATATATTTTTCAGCTTTATTTCAGTTTTTTTTATTTATTATTGTTTTAGTCAACAATAATAACAGACCCCAGTTTGAAAACCCCTGCCTTTCATCAGGAATAATCACAGGTTGTCATTTTCTCTGGTTGTCATCAAGCTACCTTCATATAGAAACCTCTTGTAGTGATCCAATCAATTCCTGATTGACATCCAATTAACATTTCACTTAGCTAGCATCAACGTGACATGAGGAGTGTATGCTGCTTGTTTTTTATATATATATATATATATATATATATATATATATATATATATATATATATATATATATATATATATATATATAAGGGGATGTCCTGATCATGTTTCTCTGCTTCTTTTTTTATTTCAGAGATGGCCGTCTGAAGGCAGGAGATGAGTTACTTATGATAAACGGTCACTCGCTTGTTGGACTCTCACACCAGGAGGCTGTAGCCATCCTGCGCTCCACTGCTGGACTCGTGCAGCTGGTGGTGGCCAGCAGGGTGAGTTTGGCCTTATACTACTGTGTATCAATAAGTGTGTGTCACTGCACAGGGGGAAGTCTCTTCACACACAAATCATGAGCTGTTCTTGATGTGTTCTTCGTATTAAGTGTGTCAGCCGTTCAAGCACATAAAGATGTCACAGGCAGATGCTTGTAGCAGCTAAAAAATTGAAGAGTGAAGCGCTGATGGGCTCGCCGCTCGGCTTTCTGAGATAAAGTTAAAAATACTCGCAGGCTGCTCAACGGCACACAACATGCTCTCTGCTCTTCCTTCCTTTCCCAGGATGAATCCGAAGTGGACTTCCACAAGTACCCGTCCACCAGCTTGCCCGACCTAGTGAGCACGTGCTCTGGTCCGGACGCCTCTCCCTCCCCCGGGGAGGAGAAGGAGAATATGGAGCCGGACGTGGAGGACGTGAGGGCCAGCAGTCTTTCACTGCCCACCCAGGACTTGGTACGTATGCTTGCCGCCTATCATCTTGATTATCTGCCACTTTGATCTGGTGCTGCCTCAGCTGCCCTCAGAACGAGCTAGAGGACTGTTTTCTGTTTTTGGTAGAAGTGTTTATGATTAAAAGTTTGCTTTGTGGCTAAATGTTCAGTGCTTTATAATAATCTGTTTGTTAGTGCGAGTATGTGTAGTCGTTCTCCGTTAAACGTTCACTGCCGCCTTGTTGAGGTGTTTGATAAAAAGCGAATGCTCTTCCATGGTTTGTCTGATAAGAACAAGCTTTTCCATATATTTTTTAGGAAAATCGAAATACCCGCAGCATGTTGTGATTTAAAATACAGCTTTAAAGATAGCACAGTTGCTTTATCTGTTTGCTTCTTTTGATCTGTGTGCCAGGGCCCCATTTATGTTCTTGAGGTTTTATCTGTTGT
Organism: Phoxinus phoxinus; assembly: GCF_949152265.1. Taxonomy (NCBI): domain Eukaryota; kingdom Metazoa; phylum Chordata; class Actinopteri; order Cypriniformes; family Leuciscidae; genus Phoxinus; species Phoxinus phoxinus. The sequence goes on along the minus strand of NC_136878.1, from coordinate 25,938,174 downwards.
TTTGCCAGAAAAATATTTGTGCCACTGCTTACCCAAGCAGCCATTGGATCAGCATTTGTTTGTTTCATCACAGATAACAAATTATTCATTTGTTCTGCGCAAGCAGGCGTGCATCAAATCACTAATGCCACACAGCGTTAATGTTTAATCGATACAAAATGAGACGTCGCGCTGGTTTGGTGATCAGTGATGACAACAAGGCTAATGCCGGCCATTAACCGTTTCAGTGGCACACTGACAGGACCACACAACTCAACGTATTAGGGTTAAACTCTTGAGCGGCTGTTTTGTAGAGCAGCGCCCATGGTGCTCTGGTTGAGATGTTCTGCGGTGCAGAGTAAAGTGGGTCATTCACCACCGCCCCCCACTGCGTCTATACTGCATACACGTTCTTGCTTTCGGGATAAAAGAAATGAAAAAGAGCAACCGTCCCGCCTGCTGTCTGATTACATTAGCATTCCACGGCTCCTGCTGAACATAGCCGTGAATCTGGGGCATTAAAGCTTGGATTTGTTTTACTGTAGAACAAAAAACTTTTGACCAATGTTATTTTGTGATCTAGTGCCTATTAATAATTTACTTATAGTGACAATGTTTAAGCTTAAAAATAGCAAACACCACAGTGATACTGTATATAGTTCCATTTATAGCACTAAATGTACGTCTCTTAATTGTTAGATACTGTAGGTAGGTGGATGGATGGATTTGTAGATGACAGGTAGATAGATATAGTTAATGTGTATAGATTAAAGCGGCTTGCTGATCAGATCGTCTTATACTGTTGTTTAATGTGTTTGAGAGGTAGTGCTTTTCTTAGTGCATAACTTATATTTCACAGATATAATCTCCATTTGTAAATGTTAGAAAGTCATGAAAATATTTCCATTTTGCTGTCAGGAGTGGACGAGCCTTATACAAGCGAGTCTTCGCTAAACTTCAGACATCAGTGAACGAGCGCCACTGTGCTGTACATTAGATGTGCCAAATGTAGAATTTTAAACCTACAAGTGTATTTTTATGATAGCATAGCAGTAACTGTAAAGCGACCGTTGTAATTGGGTAATCAAATGTAGGATAATATAATTACTAAGCTCAGATTAGGGAATGTGTGTTCCCCTTTTTTTTCATTTTCAGTTTAGTGAATTTAACTTCGACTTTAAAAATCATTGTTTTTGTTTGTAGAATGTAATGTTTTTGCAATGTTAGAATGTAATGCAATGCCATTTTTTGCACATAATATTATAGCCTACATGATTATTATTACTATATTTGTTTTTATCGTTTTCAATAGGAACATTGTTTGTTGGACAACATTGGGCAGGATATGAAATATTTTATCCAAATAGAAAAAAGTAGAAGCCAAAAAATACATAGATATGATTTTTTTTTTGTCCACATCGCCCAGCCCTACTGAGAATATTTGTGTCGCTAGACAAAGACCATCTTAGCCTAGTTAAACATCAATAGGATTCCCTTCGCCGCTGAAAAGATGAATACTTGTAAATAAAGGCTTATGGGACATGATGATGAGGTTTAAGGAGCCTGTAGTTTCCTCTCATCCTGTGTTCTCTAGTCTCCAGTGAGCTGTTCTCTCCCTCCAGGCTTTAGTCTCTAATGAATGACCGAGTGGGAGCTCTTAAAGAGTGATGGGGACTGAAGGAGGAATAAACAGTATAGTTTCCCATGATTTATTGACCTGGTACTTTTCAGAAGGACTTCCTGTCATGTGCTATGTTTGCTTTTATTATAACTTTCTTTGCAGATGTTATTTTTTCATAGGTCCTGTGATTTCAAGTGACACATTGTGGCTTTCTATTCAGTTATCACATTGGAAAATGTAGAAGAAAAATTGTGATTAACATTTCCAGACCTGGAAAAGTCATGGGAAATTCTGAAATTACAGCAACTACAACATCCGCTCTAAAAAAAAGTTTGTTGTTTTTGTTGTTGTAGTCACTGCCTGTTGCTTTTTTGGGAATTAAATGACCAATTGAAATTCTTTTCTTTTCTTTTTTTATAACAAAGGGCCTCATTTACATTCAGTAACAAGCTGACAGATCGAATAGAATATCCATAAATTGAATACACTGCTCATCTTTTGCAGGATTGTGCAGCAGCATTCATTCAGCATTCACACGTGTATGGCTTTCACTCATAGCTGTTGGTTGCATTATGCAAGAACAACTATGCATCAGTGATCAGCTAATTATTTTCCCCTCAGTATGGCCTGCGTTCAAATATTTCACCAGCCAGATTTTAATCTTGATAAATGGGTTTTTAAAAATCCTTATTCAATAATAATGTATGCCTGGAAAAGGCAAAGCAATGGAAATTCATTGGTCTAAAAGTGTGAGAGCCCTATCATTAAATAAAACTGGGAGTGTAATTAGGCCAATAAATGTTTCAGTTTGCCATATGTTTGCTTTCCCCTTTCAGTCTTCCGTTCCGAATCCAAACACCTGTCCAAACTGTTCTCACACTCCCTTTCAGCAGCCTGCCATAGCAGAAGAGGGCGATGAGCGGTTGCTATTATGTGGGCGTCCAGTGCTGACAGTGTTAGGTGTGTCTCCAGATCTGTTCTGAAGTGTCAGGCTCAGTGGTTTTCATGAGACAAAGGGAACATTTTCATCGGAATAGGAAAGGGAAGGATCTGGAAGGAGAACGCAGCTGTGACTGTCACGTTGAGTCCTGTGAGGCACGGGGGTGTGGGGTTTGAGGAAGCCCACTGGCTCACCTGCAACAGCGCAGTCTAGCTTGTTCATGCAGGAGACAGATCTCATTTCTGACAACGGAGGGAAGGGCTTCCTGTCTGCATGCCTGAAAAGAGAGCTGTGAATCTTTCCGCTACATGTTGCTGTTTAAACTTGTTTCAGGAGCTGTGTGATAAATCAAAGCTCATTCTTCAAGCTAAGACGTTTGGAAGGGTTGGAAAACGCTTTCGTTTTTTTTGTTTGTTTGTTTTTTTCACGACTGCCAAGGAGGTGCAGTATTAAAGTGGTGCAATAATAACATAAGAGGTTGTCTGACTTCCAAATGCCACTGACCTCTATTACAAAAATAAATGCACTAAAAATATAAAACAACTCTAAATCAACCTTATATTATGCAGAATTTTGCCTGGGCTAAATATCTGCTAACAAAGACTTCTAAACATGTAATGTTGACTATATAGTTAATTAACATAATGACTTAATTGCATTTTATGTTTATAGTTATTAGTGATCATTTAAGCATGCAGAACGTTTTGAATTTGACCCAGAATTTTCTACTGTAAAGTGCTTTGCACATTTAGTGGTTACCACATAAAACCAAAGATAGACACAATAGTCTCATGCTAATTAAAAACAAAATAGCATCAATTATTATTACATTTTGCACATGTTGGGCTGCCAAAAACATCAATGTGCACTACCGTTCAAAAGTTTTGGGTTGGTCAAATCTTTTGATGTTTTTGAAAATAGTCTCTTTTATTAATTAAGGCTGTACTGTAAAAACAGTAATATTGTGAAATATTAATATCATTTTAAATAACTGTTTTCCATTTTCCTATGTTTATATGACATTTTCAATGTAATGTATTGGTGTGATGGCAAAGCTAAATTTCCAGCATTTTTACTCCTGTCTTTAGTGTCGCATGATCCTTCAGAAATCATTCTAATACGATGATTTGCTGCTCAAGAAACATTTATTATTATGATCAATGTTGAAATCAGCTCAGCTGATTAGTTTTAGTTAAAAACGATGATGTAAGTTTTGTCATGTGACTCATATTGAACCCATAGATATTCATGTTTATACCGGTATTGTGCCTGTTATGTGCTATTCGCTTTCACACAGTTGCTAAAATGTGTTAATTTGCACACTCTTCATATCACAGTCCTGCAAAGATGACAGTAAATTCACTTGCATTTGCTGTCCTGCGGCAAAACGTGAGCGCAGTTGCGTTTTAGACCAAACATATAATGGTGAGTGCGACCTGGATGCATCAGTGAATGGTGAGATATTTTGCTAAATAAAATGATCCTGCCAGAAGAATTGTGTGATAACTTGGTTGTGTCTTGTTCTGTCTGCATCATCTCAGTGAGCTTTGATGAGGGGTTACGCATGCACTGTAAGGTGAATTTAGTGTGTTTTCCGAGGTTTCAGTGTGGATTAGAAAACTTTTGGAAAACGCTCGAAAAAGCTAGTGTGGGCGAGAGCCTTTTGAAACGAAAACTCCATTCGGATTCAAATCTATCCGGATTAATGTAGCCTTACTGACCCCAAACTTTTGAATGGGAGTGTTGGAAAACTTTTTTTTATTTTTTATTAAACTTTGCAGAAACTACAAGGAGAAATCAAAAGCAATAGATGGTAAATTAATATGTATTGGAATTAGTTTTGCAAATCTGCACTGTTTAGGGTTTTACACATTAATTGGTTCATAGTGGATCACTTTCCATTCCACACCTCCAAGAAGTCTCCATGAATACATTGGCTTTCAAGTACACATGAGATTTGATCTCCCTCTGTGAAAATAAGAAAGCGCTGACCAGCTTGAGTGTGCAACATTCCCTACAGTCCTGCACAGTGAAGGACAATCAAACGTTTATGGCTTACCATTTAAAGAGGAAATGTCACATGAAACAGAGGAATTTTTACTCCATTTGCTTTCTCCACTGTTTTTCATTTAGAGGCAGTCTGATGTCTTCTCTCTCTCTCTCTGTTCAAGACATGTGCCCTAATTCCCTCTGCCTCCTGTCTTTCAGTTTACAGATCTTGACAGACCGGAGGAACGTGGGGGTCCCAAAGGATGCCGAAGCCCCACACCGATGAAGTTCCGTAGCAGATCCCAAGGTCAAACATGTCCAGTTGAATCAAGTCTCAACACTGTGCTGAGCATGAAAACTTTATAATGAGATTAAACTGTATTGGATTATGGCCAAGGGTGGATCCACCAATTCTAATTTCTTTATGATAGATTAGGGGGGGGGCGATCTTCCCAGAACTTCATATCACGATCTTATAACAAACAATCACAGTCCATGTTCTGAATCATGATCTTCCCAAATTTTGAGACGTACTATCGTGAATATCCAGACTGGAACAAGCCTATGGATTTATCTATTTGCACAATTTAAAACACAGTATTGCATTAAACAATCAGTTGTCAAAATAGTCATTAAACCCATTTAATACACTGCACAGTCTTCACTATATGAATTAAATATACATTGATTCTTATTAAAACTAAAGTTTAAAGCTAAAGTTTTCAGTCAGTTATAACATGAATGGAACAGCAGCAGGTATTTGCATTAGGCTTTAAGAACAAATGCATGGATCTAATATAATGACACCCATCTGATTTCTTTCCCAACTGTTTATTCACTTAAGACACATCTGACTGTCTTTATGTAAATACTCACCAAGACAGACATTTTGGCACATTTTTGTTTATATTTGACAGTTTAGACCCCAGGTATACTTTGATCTTCCGCGTTCGGCTCCGTCACACAGAAAGCACGTGGAGGTCAGTCTCTTTCGCAGTTTAATGCACTTTTAATAACTCTTTTTAAAATAAAGCATGTCCCGCAGTAGACTGCATCTTACGACAGTCCCGTTACATAATTCTACTGATTTGTAAGTTAAGTTTAAGGAGGGGCGAAAGCACACACCGTTTTAAATGAAAGGAACAGCATGCGGCACAAATTTTATTTTAATTATCGCGCTTTAATAATCGTTGGAAGCCAAAGTCATAATTCACTGCACAGCCCTACTGCTGTTGAATTGTTGAACGACACATGATAGAGACACATGATATAATTTGGATAGTCAGCACAGACATCTAGTACACAGATCATAGCTGCAGTTTAACATTATTACCAGGACATAAAAGGTCACGATTAGTTACGAAGTAGTTTGTGATCATCTACAAAATCGGTCATGATATAAAATCGTCAAATCGCCCACCACTATGATAGATAGATGCTGGTACCAGATCAGGGAGTATTGAAATTGTTCACATAGATTTTTTTTTTAATTATGCACGTTAATCAGCAGAGACATTCAGACATGGAGATCAGCTTCTCTTGCTGTGAATATAAATGACTGAATTAAGTGTTTACATTTCAAGTTAATGTCTTTATGTTGTTATGTTTAGGTGGAGGGAGCCGCCTGGAGTCTGTTGGCGAAGATGATGAGCTTATCGTGGAAAATGGTGATACAGGAAGTGACGTGGCAGAAAAGCCAGCGCGAGGAGGACGCAAACATTCCCTCCCACAGCAGCTGGATACAGTTGGAATCCGACAGGTAGCTGCAGCATTCAGCTCATTCGGTTTGATTTATTGTCTTATTTAAACCATTATTCTTGGAATCTTGGAATGCCTCACTGTCTAAGGTACATGGTTCCAGTTCCATGTTCTGTGATGCCCCAAAACTAAATTTATTATGTTGCATGGCCACTTCAAATACAGCTCACCCAGTCTTTACATTTGGGTGGAAGTGCTGTGCTAATTACAATGCTTGTCAAAAGTAAATTGAAAGATGTGTGAATAGTTTAAACTTTACATCAGAGCTTCATTTTTTGTTATATTAGTACTATGTAGTCTTGTCCTTTACACAAGTAAAAGGACAATGTACATTTTAATTTTTCATTTAATTTTTGCAAAATAAACCCTAATAGGATGATCAGATATTGTGTAAAATAAATTAATTAGGTGGGTGGGGAGGGGGGAACCAAGGGACAACAGTTAAATATACAATTTAGCGTTATTATTCAAAAGTGTATGTGTGTGTATATATATATACACACACACACACACACTCATTATTCACAGAATGCCTCTCTTGGCCA